>NC_085931.1:51412125-51712125 GCF_028885625.2 Pongo pygmaeus
AATTTTTTTGTAGAGACGAGGTCTCACTGTTGCCCAGACTGGTATCGAACTCCTGGGCTCAAGCAATCCTCCCACTTCAGCCTCCCAAAGTGCTGGGATTACAGGTGTGAGCCACTGTACCCAGCCAATATTAACTGTTAAAAGTAGTTTCGGATAGTGTTTCCTTACTCTAAGTTCATAGCCTCCTATAAATTCCTAAAGCTTGATCTGCTAATAATTGGTATATTTTTTCTCTAATTTTCAGGCACCAGTCCTAGAAAAAATAAGCAAATGCAACTTAATTCAGCAACAGACACCAATACTTCTAGCTTCAAACTAGGGAATGTGTTTTACCAGGAAGGTCAGAGAAGGAAGAGGTTGGGTGCTAGCCTTAAGTGAAGCTCAGCATGCAGATAATTAGAATACCCATCTTTGCAACAGTGAATTATACCTATTTTATTGGGGTATTTTACATTCTATTTATCCCATATGCCTGCAAAATCATTTAGTGGCATCCAAATTGTAAAACCACATGGCCTATCAATTAGAACCAAAGGCTGTTCAGAACACTCACCAGTTTCATTCTAGGAATGCATGATTAAAAGTAGGTGAAGGGTGTCCCCAGAAGCAGGTGCTACTCAAGTTCTGCTGCCTGGGTTACTTTCCAGCATCACCACCAATATAAGGATTGGGAATCAGGGTGTGGAGAGAGATCTTCTCTATTCACTCACCTAACAAATATTTACTAAACAACTATAGGTTGGCACAAAAGTAATTGAGGTTTTTGTCATTGCTTTTAATGGCAAAAGCTGCAATTATTTTTGCACCAACATAATACTATTGTGTTAGGTCCTGTGCTAGGTACTAGATACACCTATGATCTCTGCTCACATAAAGCTTTCAGTCCAGTGGGACAACAGAGATCAAATCAATGACAACAAACAAATAAATTCAAGTTGTGATCAATATTTTACAGAAAAAGAAAAAAGGATATGAGAGATCGCTGAACTCTCCAGTATTTCCTTCTTTAATGTTATGTGATAATAAACTTTTCACATTCCTCTTTATATTAATATACAGTCAATTGTTTAAGATACTAAAACTCTTTGAAAAGTAGAGATTTCAGGGGAAGTCATAAAAACAAGTAAGTTAAGGCACACAGTGTCATTTACTCACTTTACTCTCACTTGCTTGGATGCTCTAGAGTTCATGTACTAGTTGATCAGCACATATACTTACCTCACATCCATGTCTTATTCAGTTCTTCCTTAGCTCCTTGTCCCAACCTCTCTTTCCTTACATATTCATTCAAGAAATATGAGGGCCTACTGTATGCCAGATACTCTGTTGCTGGGGATACCGCAGTGACTGAAGGCCCCGCCTTCAGTGAGTTTACAGTTTCATGAGGGAAACATACATAAAGTAAGTTCTAATTTGTGTGAAGAGTATTTTCAAAGAAAACAGATACTATATCCTAACTGATTTGATTGTTCCCATAATTCAATTCATGTATTCAAATGGTTTTTTTTTTTTTCTTTTCTGAGACGGAATCTTGCTCTGTCACCCAGGCTGGAGTGCAGTGGCACGATTTCGGCTCAATGCAGCCTCCGCCTCCCAGGTTCAAGCTATTCTCCTGCCTCAGTCATCCGAGTAGCTGGGACTACAGGTGTGTGCCACCACGCCTGGCTAATTTTTGTATTTTTAGTAGAGACGAAGTTTCACCATGTTGGCCAGGCTGGTCTAGAACTCCTGATTTCAGGCGATCCACCTGCCTCGGCCTCCCAATGTGCTGGGATTACAGGTGTGAGCCACTGCGCCCAGCCAACATTATAATTATTCACTTTGAATCCATTAGAGCTAGGAGTTCTGTGAGAATGAGAACCATGTCTTACACAGATTTGTATCTCTAATAACTGGCCCTGTCTTTAAGATACAAAAGCCATCTAAGGTGGTGGTTCACGCCTGTAATCTCAGCATGTTGGGAGGCTGAGGCGGGTGGATCACCTGAGGTCAGGAGTTCGAGACCAGCCTGGCCAACATGGTGAAACCCCATCTCAACTAAAATAGAAAAATTAGCCAGGCGTGGTGCATGCTTGTAATCCCAGCTACCGGGCAGGCTGTGGCAGGAGAATGGCTTGAATCTGGGAGGCGGAGGTTGCAGTGAGCTGAAATTGTGCCCCTGCACTCCAGCCTGGGCAACAGTGCCAGACTCCATCTGGAAAAAAAAAAAAATGAATAATTACAATGTTTTAAGAAAGACACTAACATCTAGAGAAGTGTAACATTAGCTAGCACACATGCCAAGAGTGGGCATGCCCTACTACTGGCAAATTCAAGTCTTATCTGGCCTTTTGTGTGAGACACATGTGTACATTAAAAATAAAAAGAATTGCTTGTTTCTTTAAAACAACAATTAAAATAGTTACGTATTTTTCAGTTATCATAAAAGCAGGAAGATGGTACTGCCCAACACTGGAAGTCAGAGAAAAAGAGAAACAAGATCCTTTCTATACAGGATAGCACTAGGGTACATAAAAATGGCGTCTTGGCCGGGCACGGTGGCTCACACCTGTAATCCCAGCACTTTGGGAGGCCAAGGTGGGTGGATCACGAGGTCAGGAGATTGAGACCATCCTGGCTAACATGGTGAAACCCCATCTCTACTAAAAATACAAAAAATTAGCCAGGCGTGGTGGCGGGTGCCTGTAGTCCCAGCTACTTGGGAGGCTGAGGCAGGAGAATGGCATGAACCCGGGAGGTGGAGCTTGCAGTGAACTGAGATCGTGCCACTGCACTCCAACGTGGGCAACAGAGCGAGACTCCGTCTCAAAAAAAAAAAAAAAAGGGGGGGGGGTCTTGAAAGTATTTCATCTTCATGATCAGTTGGTATTAAAGTTTCAAGCTATTTCCTGATAACATTCCCCAAAAGTAATACTCCTCTGGGCCCCTACTAATATGCACCCACGAGTCTGTCCTGATACAGCCTAAAAAGATACGAAAGAGAAGACAGATGTCTCTGTGTTTCCTAACTTGGTTTGATTACCTCTCTTGCTTTCTGGTTCTTGAGCCCTACCCTGTCCTACAGCATCCAATGGAATTGTTTCCTCTCCTGCTTCTTACATATAATGTTCTTAAGCTTTCTAAACACTATGTTTCTTTTCTTTTTTGTTTTTTGAGATAGGATCTTGCTCTGTCACCCAGGCTGGAGAGCAGTGGTGCAATCTTGGCTCACTGCAGCCTCAACTTCCTGGGCTCAAGCAATTGATCCTCTTGCCTCAGCTTCTTGAGTAGCTGGGACCACAGGCACGCACCACCACAAATGGCTAATTTTTTGTACAGACAGGGTTTCACCTGTTGCCCAGGCTAGTCTTGAACTCCTGGGCTCAAATGATCCACCCACCCTGGCCTCCCAAAGTGCTGGAGTACAGATGTGAGCCACTGCGCAGCCTAAACACTAAGTTTCTCTTGTCCTTTTCATGATAATTTTCTTCCTTCAACTTGTGAAACCAGCCTGAATGGGTAAGCACAGTGTACACTGCACCAAAAACATCTCTGGCTTGTTTTTAATACAAACAAAAGCATTGTAAAGGCCCAATGTATTTTATAATTAGCCCTATCCTTAACCAGAAAGGGTTTACTGTCAACTCAACTGATTTCTGGGTAAAGGGTTAACAGCACTGAATGTGGGGTTGGTTTTATATATGAGTTCCAAATAAATGCAATACACCTACAGAAATGACCTCTGGCTAGGCGTGGTGGCTCATGCCTGTAATCCCAGCACTTTGGGAGGCCAAGGCAGGCAGATCACATGAGGTCAGGAGGCCTAGGCCAGCCTGGCCAACATGGTGAAACCCTGTCTCTACTAAAAATACAAAAAAAAAAAATAGCCAGGCATGGTGGTGGGCACTTGTAATCCCAGCTACTCGGGAAGGTGAGGCAGGAGAATAGCTTGAACCCAGGAGGCAGAGGTTGCAGTGAGCCGAGATCACGCCACTGCCCTCCAGCCTGGGTGACAGAGTGAGACTCGGTCTCAAAATAAAAAAAATTAAAAAAAAAAGAAAGAAATGACCTCTAAGGGGAGACCAAAGGACATCAGAGAAAGAATCAGAACACAGAGGTCCCAATCCTAGCTCTGTTGCTACCTAATCAAGTAACTATCTTTTTTCCTCAATTTTCTCACTATAATTCAATTTTGAAAACTAATCCATACACCCTTTGAAACTCAAAAGACCACAATGTACATGAAAAGTGATTTGTAAAATTATAATACAGATTACATATGTTTCATTAGAGGCTTTTACATCAGATTTTCTCTAGGGCAAAGTAAGAACTCTTAAGTAATCTGGTACCATACCTCCAACGAGATAATTTATTCTGCAAGGTAAAATGATCTTATATCAAACCACCCTTATTTAAATCACATCCCAAGTTGTTCTTGGTGGGGGTTGGGGGTGGGGGATGTGGAGAGATGAAAGGAAGGGTAAAGGAAAGGGGAAGGAGAGGAGGGAAAGGAATTGAAAAGGAAAGGGGAAACAAAAGGAAAGGGAACTATTTTTCTTTGGAAGGCAGTTTAGGAACATGTAGTCAGTGAAGCAGGCTCTGGTAATTATAAAGACCAAGCTTCAGAGAGAGGCAGAAGAATCAGTACCCATTCATTATTAAAATCAAATATACAGTTGAGTGTTCAAAAAAGCATGCTCCTGAAATTCTAAGCTATCAATACCAAAATAGTTGTTAAAGGATCCAGAAAGGTCCATTTATCTTTTGCCAGAGAAAGGAGCTGCTGAAATTCTTGAGATTCAGATCCAAAGTTAAGATAAAAAGGAGGAAGTGGAGGTGAAGAAAGGAAAGTAAATTCTCCTTGAGATTCTATTGACCAACCATCTACAAATCTTACGATTAAATGCAATGTGTTATCCTAGATTGGATCTGGGAACTGAAAAACGACATTAGTGGGAAAACGAATGAAATCCAAATGAAGTTTGGAGTTTACTTAACAGTAATGTACTAATGTTCATCTCTCAGTTTTGACAAATGTACCATAGTTACGTAAGATGCTAACGTTAGGGGCAACTGGATCAAGGATACACAGGAACTCTCCGTACTATCTGTGTAACTTTCTTGTAAGTCTAAAACCATTCCAAATAAAGTTTATTTTCAAAACCCACGGAGGGCCTTTTCCTCTTGGAAGTCCCCTCTCTCTCACTAGAGAGCAAACTGTTTTCCTTTCTCTTTCCTTCCCTTTCTTTTGCCTATGAAACCTCCACTCCTAAACTCCTCGTATGTGTCCATGTCCTAAATTTTCTTGGCATGAGAGGACAAATCTCAAGTATTTACTCCAGACAACACAGCCGCTTCATACTGGGGACCTCGTCTGGGATACCAAGGTACAACGTTCATTGTTACAACATGCAACATCTGGTGGAGGCAAACCAGTGTTACAACCCATTGGAATGGCTCCGACAGCAATCAAACTCCAAATGGTGCTGTACACCAAACCACACATGGACACACCTTTTATCTGAAGACCCTTAGATTGACCACAGGAGGAGCCCTAGCTGCTGTTCCACACACAATGCCCCTTTTCAGGCAGGAAGGAGCCAGAAAGAGTTGTCCAACACCCTCTAACAGCAGTTAGCATTACCATTCCAGAGGAGTGAATGATACAGGAGTTAAGAAATTACTTAGGCAGATAGTGAGGGTATGGAAGTCCTCAGTAAGGTTTTTCTTTTTAATGAAAAGCAGCCCCAAATCATTTTCTAACAAAGAGCAGCCTGTAAAGTTGAGCTGCTGAAATAGATAAGCAAGCTGAGAGCTTGCACAGGTGAATGCCAGCAGGAAAGAACTACCTGGAACTAATCATGTTCAAAATGAAGGCTCCACCTTCCCTTCTCTGCCAGCCACATATACAGTAAGGAGCAGACAAAATGGCGCCAGCTAAGGAGCGAATGCATTTGCATAATAAGATTAGGGTGGGGCAACCAGCCTTCCCCTCTCACTATGTAAACATCACACCTGATCAAACCAATCTGTGACCCCTACGTAAATCAGACACCACCTCCTCACACCCGACTATAAAATCTGGGGCATCCGCTGCTGCTGGCCGGCCTTTCCTCTCGAAAGTCCCCTCTTTCTCACAAGAGAGAGCTGTTTTCCTTTCTCTTTCTTCTGCCTATTAAACCTCTGCTCCTAAAAAAAATAAAATAAAATAAAACATGGATTTGCCTCTACCTTTAGAAAAATTGATGAATCAATTATGAAACACAACAAATGTCAGGTTTTTCAAACTGAAATGCTGCCATCTCTTGGAGAGAAAGAAATTATCAATTCCTATAAATGATTCCTGTAAATCAACATGATGCTCAAAGGAAATGCTCAATGGAGCATGTCAGATTTCAGATTTGGACGTTCAACCAGCAAATATATAACGCAAATATTCCAAAATCTGAAAGAAATCCAAAATGCAAAACACCTGTAGTCTCAAACATTTCTGACAAGGAATACTCTTATAATAGCAAAATATAATAGATATTTTCTATTTAATCTGAATACTGTCAAGGATGAAGGCTCTAGATTAATGAAGTAGGTTCCTGGGCTGGTAAACCTGGGCAACTCATACATCTAACCAGGTAACTTTCAAAGAATAAGCTTATGAAAATCTAACTTAAGGTATTAAAATATGCAAGTGAAAGGTCTCTATATTGTGTAATAACACTTACAAAATGGTGTAAACATGCATGCATCATCTTATTTAATTCTCACAACAAAGCTATGCAGACGATACAACTGTTATACCATTTTGTAGATGAGGAAATTGAAGTATAGACCGATTAAGCAACTTGCTCAAGGTCATAAAGTAAAAGGTAGAGCAGAAATTGGAACCCAGCTCTGTCTGAATGTACAGCCTGAATCTTCAACCACCTCTCTTTTCTCACAAAACACACCAGTTCTCTGTATGTTTTTTTTTTATGTTTTGTCAAGATGGGGTCCTGTATTGTTGCCCAGGCTGGCCTTGAATTCCTGGCCTCCAGTTATCCTCCTGCCTTGGCCTCCCAAATTCCTGGGATTACAGTCATGATGAAACACTGTACTTCACTCCTCTGTTTTAAAATGACACTATATTGACAGTGTTATCAGCATGATATGCTGATATGGATGGAAAAAAGTGATCTACATACTTACTAACTAGGGGAAAATCCAGGTGATTTCAGTGAATAGTATGGAACATGTAGAGTATATGACATAGTAGAACTCTGGAGACTGAAAACAATGCTTATGTTCTAATTCCAAAAGGAATCGAGATTTTAACAGGATAACGGTGGTCACATCTAAAGGTTATTCAGGCTGGGCATGATGGTTCGCACCTGTAATCCCTGCACTTTGGGAGGCCAAGGTGGGAGGATCACGCCCAGGAGTTCAAGACTTTTTCTTTTCTTTTTTTTTTTTTTTTTTTTTTGAGACAGAGTCTTGCTCTGTCACCAGGCTGGAGTGCAGTGGCGTGATCTCCGCTCACTGCAACCTCCGCCTCCTGGGTTCAAGCGATTCTTCTTCCTCAGCCTCCCAAGTATCTGGGACTACAGGCATGCGCCATCATGCCCAGCTAATTTTTGTATTTTTAGTACAGGTGGGGTTTCACCATGTTGGCCAGCATGGTCTCGATCTCTTGACCTCGTGATCCGCCTGCCTCGGCCTCTCAAAGTGCTGGGACTACAGGCATGAGCCAACATGCCCAGCCAGAGTTCAAGACTTTTCTGAGCAACATAGGGAGACCCCCATTTCTACAAAAAATAATTTTAAAAAAAATTAGCCAGGCGTAGTAGCCCTTGCCTGTAGTCCTAGCTGCTCTGGAAGCTGAGAGGTTGAGGCTGCACTGAGCCATGATTATGCCACTGCAGTCTAGCCTGGGCAACAGGGTGAGACCCTGTCTCAAAAAATAACAAGTACTAAATAAAGGTCAAAGGGGCTCTTCCCAGACAGACAGGAAGAAGTCTAAAAGGATGT
The DNA here is from genome assembly GCF_028885625.2 of Pongo pygmaeus. Classification (NCBI taxonomy): domain Eukaryota; kingdom Metazoa; phylum Chordata; class Mammalia; order Primates; family Hominidae; genus Pongo; species Pongo pygmaeus. The sequence goes on from NC_085931.1 coordinate 51,420,106, forward strand.
AAGAGGACGTCACAGGACTACTGCCTATCTGGCTCTCAGTGTGGGAACATCCACTCCACAAAAGCAGAGAGCATTTGCTTCCTGGTACAACTTCCTTCCTGCATTCGGCCACAGGTTCTTTTCGGGCACTAGGAAGATTGTCAGTTGGTTCGTTCATTCATTTATTGAACTAATATGTATAGGTGATACTTATAGGTGATAAAACAACATGAACAGATAAGGTCAATATTTATAGGTGATAAAACAACAACATGGATAGATGAGGTCCCTGCCCTCACAGAACATATGCTCTAGTAGGGAAAACATAATAAATAAGGTGTACATATTATAATTTCAGGGAGTACATTATGTGAAGAAAAATATAGTGGAACAAGAGAACAGAGAGTGACAGGGTGGTGGTAATTTTAGATAGGGTACACAGAGAAGGCCCTTTTGAAGAGAAAGATGACTCTTACACAGAAACCTAAATAATATGACAAACCATAAAAATGATCTGGAGAGTGTTCCAGACATAAGAAATTGCAAGTGCAAAGGCACTGAGAAAAGGCTTGCCTTGAAAAAGAAAACTAAAATATAAGAAATGAGGACTCTGACCGGGTGCGGTGGCTCACGCCTGTAATCCCAGCACTTTGGGAGGCCAAGACAGGCAGATCACAAGGTCAGGAGATCGAGACCATCCTGGCTAACTCGGTGAAACCCCGTCTCTACTAAAAATACAAAAAGTTAGCTGGGCGTGGTGGTGGGCGCCTGTAGTCCCAGCTACTCGAGAGGCTGAGGCAGGAGAATCGCTGGAACCCGGGAGGCAGAGTGTGCAGTGAGCCGAGATCGCACCACTGCACTCCAGCCTGGGTGACAGAGCGAGACTCCATCTCAAAAAAAAAAAAAAGAAATGAGGACTCTAATGTGTTTAGCTCTTACACTGTGTGGTCACTGGGTAGAAGTACTACTATGGTGACTCTCTTCATCTCAACGGCTGTTTGAGATATGTACTGTCTATCTCATAGATGAAGAAGCTGCACAGGTGGTAACAGGTAGAGCCAGAGTTCAAACACAGGTTGGCCTGATATCAAAGCTTGTGCTTTTTTTACTATATCACATTTATGCCACAGTCATAACAAAAATATTAATAACTATAAATAAATATTATTCCCCACATCCTCAAAAATCTGAAGCTCACCACTTCATTTTGGGTAGTTGCTCATCTCCCCCTTTGATGTGACCTCCTACTCTAATTATGGCAAACAGATCTCAAAGTGCCAATTACTTCAATGTCATCAGTCTCTTTCCTGAGGACCTATAAAGCAATGTGCAACCAACTCCATCATGTAAGATCTGGGCATAGCATGCACTTGCACCAGATGCCTGAACAGGGTGGAGATAAACTGGGAATGTGCTTCCGTTAGCACTTTTAGGTAGGGCCATCTGAACACTCCCTTCCAAAGTTAAAGGCACCAAGAACAGCATTTTCCTTATTGCATTAGTTCTGCTCATTCACTGAGAAAATATGGGCAGCCTTGAATCTCATTTGCTAATCCCTGCTGGTATCACTGATGCTGACATTCTACACCCAACTTTGTTGTACAGATTCAAAACTTGGAATAGGGTAGTTATTCTAGAGCAAACCAAAAGTGACAAAAAATTGTTTTCCTTAAAATTAAATTAGGCCAGGGACAGTGGGTTGTGCCTATAATCCCAGCACTTTGTGGGGGTCAAAGTGGGAGGATTACTTGAGAGCTGGAGTTGGAGACCAACCTGGGCAACACAGGGAGACAACATCTGGTTGTGTGTGCCTGTAGTGTATGCCTGTTGACCCAGACTGCAGTAAGCCACCACTGTGCCACTGAACTCCAGCCTGAACAAGAGTGAGCCCGTCTCAAAAAAACAAAACACAGAGACAGGATCTCACTCTCTTGCCGAGGCTGGAATGCAGTGGTGCAGGATCACAGCTCATTGTAATCTCAAACTTCTGGGCTCAAGTGATTCTTCCACCTCAGCCTCCCAAATAGCTAGGAATGCAGGTGCTCTCCACCATGTCTGGCAAATTTTTTTGTACAGATGGGGTCTCACTATATTGCCCAGGTTGGTTTCAAACTCCTGGTCTCAAGCAATCCTCCTGCTTCAGTCTCCCAAAGTGCTGGAATCACAGGCGTGAGCTACTATGACAGACTTAAAGTAATTTTTTTTTTTTTTAAGATAGGGTCTCGGCCAGGCGCAATGGCTCACGCATGTAATCCCAGCACTTTGGGAGGCCGAGGCAAGCGGATCACGAGGTCAGGAGATCAAGACCATCCTGGCTAACATGGTGAAACCCCATCTCTACTAAAAATACAAAAAATCAGCCGGGCGTGGTGGCGGGCGCCTGTAGTCCCAGCTACTCGGGAGGCTGAGGCAGGAGAATGGCGTAAACCTGGGAGGCGGAGCTTGCAGTGAGCCGAGATAGCGCCACTGCACTCCAGCCTGGGTGACAGAGTGAGGCTCTGTCTCGATAAAAAAATAAAAAAATAAAAATAAAAATAAAAAGATAGGTCTCATCCTGTCACCAGGATGGAGTACATGATCACACGATCATGGCTCACTGCAGCCTTGACCTCCCGGCCTCAATCAGTCCTCCCACCTCAGCCTCCTGAGTAATCGGGACTACAGGCGCACAGTAGCATGCTTGACCAATTTTTGCTTTTTTGGGGTTTGTTTTTGTAGAGATGATGTTTCACCATGTTGCTCAGGCTAGTCTCAAACTCCTGGACTCAGGTGATTCGCTCGCCTCAACCTCCCAAAATGTTGGGATTACAGGCTTTGCTGGGATTCAGCATGAGGCACTGCACCTGGCCCTTTTCTATGGGAAGCAGTAGGGAATAGAAAGGTGATAAGAAATTGGACCATATGGGTTGGGTTATAGATAGATAGACAAACAATCTGAAGCTTATTCAAATGTTTATGTATCAGGTTTTCTATGGATAAAGAAAAAAAAACAGTAACTTCTCACTCTTAAGTCCTAAATGATATAAAATTTTAGCTATTTGACTCAAAAAGATAAAAATTTAAAAATAAAATTTGATAAAGGCTGCAGCAAAATTTGTCTTCTCTGTGGAAGAATGAAATTCATAAAATTAAACTTCATGTAGTGCCTGAGCGTAAAAGCTACAAATCAGCTAAACTTGTTGGAATGGGTTAAAATTCTCAAGATCAAACACATAAAGGAGAAGGCAGATCATTATAATACATTAGGAGCCCATTTAACTACTGTAGGATTTTCCCACTCCACATCTCCCAGGTTTAGTAAAGACTTTTCAAAAGCAAAGGTATGTGTAACTGTAGGAGAGTTCATGTTATAAGTACCGCAACTTTGTATTTCCTGAAGTCTGTGTGGTTGAATTTGCAAATGGAACATTTCATTACTGCAGGTTTTGCACAAAATTTTACGAAACAAACCTGCATTAAGTTAAAGCAGAACTTAAATAAATGCCTTTTCTGGATACTTCAGAAACAATTTCCATATATTTCCTATTACAGAATTCTTTTAATTTAGATACTCCTTCAACATACATGAGTAGAAGGGAAATTCCAGCTCAAAATCTAAAAGTAGAGGCAGGCGCGATGGCTCACACCTGTAATCCCAGCACTTTAGGAGGCCGAGGCCGGCAGATCACGAGGTCAGGAGATTGAGACCATCCTGGCCAACATGGTGAAACCCTGTCTCTACTAAAAATACAAAAATTAGCTGGGCATGGTGGCACGTGCCTGTAAATCCCAGCTACTCAGGAGGCTGAGGCAGGAGAATCGCTTGCATCTGGGAGTAGGAGGTTGCAGTGAGCCGAGATTGCGCCACTGCACTCCAGCCTGGCAACATAGTGAGACTCCGTCTCCAAAAAAAAAAAAAAAAGTCTAAAAGAATGCAAAGTGATCAAATAATTCCTCCATACCACATACCTCAATTTTCTAGCATAATTCTGAGTGACGCAGAGTGCCACACCTATCAGCAGAATGCTTATTTTAAAAATGTCCCTGATACTACCATGTACTTTTCCTCCTCCTGATTTTCAAACCATCCCAGTATTAACATCCATCCCTAAGGAATCTCACTAGTGGTTTCAGAAAAATGAATTTGATTTGTTTGACACACTGTGGGACAGACAATAAACAAGACCCCTTTTCCTCTGCCTCTTCGATGCTTCTCCTGGGCATGAAAACAGCCCGAACTGTGGCAACAGCTGGGGATCATTAAACTGACAGAAATAGCTTAGGAGACGCCAATGGTGTGTGAAGGGGGGAGGAGAGCCTGAGTATCAGATTAAAAAAAAATCAAAAGGGCAAAAGGAAAGGGGGGCAGGGCAGTGAAGCCTAAGAAGTGTATCACACCTAAATTTCCTTTACCACAGCCAAGAAGATGCAGTGAAGCAAATGACAGGACACATGAATGCAGCCTAAATTGCTTAGCCTCCTACCTATTCCTAGATGGAAGGTTTAGTCAAACCTAAAAATGTGGGTCTCAATGAAGATAAGGTGGGGAAGAGTAGGGAGAACTGCGGAATCTCAAAGGCTAACTATGGGTCTGGAAGAATCACTTAGAGGAGGTTGCAATGATGGTAAAAATAAACTCTAAGATGGAGGAGGAGCAAGGGCTGTGAGAATACATCCCAAGCCCCAAGTGGACTCAGAGATTAACCTAGTCCCAAGGCATCCCCCTCAACTGGGAAGGACCAAATGCTACATGAAATGCACGTTCTTGTTCTTGCTAGAGCACAGCTATGCCTCCCCAGTGGTAGCTTTTCAACCTGGCAGGCCTTCGAAGGTCGGTGCAGGAATGAGCCATCTGCCTTGCCCACTGCCCGAGTGTGTTCAGCACATACCTGAATGCCCTAGAGTAGCTTTATTCAGATCACCCCAAAGGAGTGGGCTTGCAGATCCTGACTTACGCCTTTAAATCTGGTTAGTCTCAGGATCCTGGTGTACCTTCTTCATCCCCACACTTGTTAGGCTGTCTATTCAACATTATCATCAAGGCTTCTCCCACCAAGGCGTTTTCTTTATAACTAATCTTATAGGACTGCAGTTTCAGATGGTTCCCCACCTGCAAGCCTCAACAGGAAATGATTCGATTACGGATAGTAAGACTGCAACTTTCTTTGGCAAGAGTGTTTTGTAACTATGAGATTACATCAAGCTCGGTTGAACATTTTATTCAATGAATCTAATTATTTACTAAAGAAAGTTCCAGGCTGGTGACTGGTCTCAACAAAAAGCTACCACTATACTACCTTCTTCTTGAATAGCTTGCTTCTTTTCTTTATTGTTTTTTTCTTCCTTCCACTCTAGGAGGAAAACTTGCTTCTTTTCTAACCACAAATCTGGCAGGAAAATATGCTCATGCATATTTCCATACTAAGCCATTTTTGTCTAAATAACTGTATTTGAATCTGGCTTTCTATAAGAAGTCCAAAAACCTTACAACGGTTGGCTCATTACGAACACTTTAAGTTCGTATTAAGAAGGGTAGAAGGAGCCGGGGTGCAGTGTGGCTCACGCCTATAATCCTAGCACTTTGGGAGGCTGAGGCTGGTGGATCACTTGATCTCAGACAGCCTGGGCAACACGGCAAAACTCCATCTCTAAAACAAAATTAGCTGGGCATGGTGGCACTTGCCTGTGGTCCCAGCTACTTGGGGGACTAAGGCGGGAGGATCACTTGAGCCTAGGGGGTCAAGGCTGCAGTGAGCCAAGGTTGCATCACTGCAATCCAGCCTAGGTGACAAAGCGAGACCGTCTCAAAAAACAAAAACAAACAAAAAAGAAGGGTAGCAGGTGTACAAAAATAAATTCACTACACAAGAGACTAACAAAAGAGTGTAAACTTCATATATACTTGTGTGTGCTTGTGTGTGTGTGTATCACACAGCTCACTTTGAGGCTAAATAACATCTAAGGACAGGATATATGTTAACCACTATTGTGACTATAATCACCTCTCAGTGTATGCAGCCTTGGTGAGTACTGCCTTTACCACAGTATATCCCTTACCTAAAATTTTCAAATTAATGTCATAAATATTTATAAGTAATCACTTATTTTGTGCACGCATTGGTACTAAGTACGAAATAGGAACTGAGAAGGAAAACACCACTATACATTTATATAATACTTTACAAAGCTACTTTCATACATATCTCATTTGACCCTATGAGCCAGAACTGCAGTCATTAGTCATTATACCCACTACTACACAATGAGAAGAACTAGTTTGCCAAGCTTAGAGCAACGTAGCCAAGTTCACCACTGGCCAGATCAAACCAAGAACTTTGGGTTCTTGACTTCCAGACCACTACTGGGATATTAGCTGCCTACCACAAAAAGGCTTCTGCCCTCAAGGAATTAATCTCTGACACCTAATGCCTTGACTGGTGTTTCTCAGATGTACCAAGTTTCTTCTCAGAAAGAATCTCACTACCTGCTGTCCAACATACACTGAATCTAATCAAGATATTTATAGAAAAACGTTATTTATTAATATCACTGACAATGAACAGATGTCAGTTCCTTCTGGAGGCCAGAATCGTTAATGAAACTGAATAAAACTGAATTAGGACAGAGTGCTCAAAATGTATCTTTCACTTTGGGATAAATACCTCATTTTGCTTATGGATATGATACTGCCCTCTAGTGCCAGGAAGCACAGTAACAATCAGCAATCTCAATAGATTAACTCACCTAATGCATATGAACCACCTACCATGTATAAAAATGCTTTGCTAGGCACTGTGGAGAAAAAAAGAAGAGAGAAAAACTTAAACCTATCATAAACATACAACCATCAAAACCACATAAGCCCCTCGAGGAATCTATAAATATAATAGAGAATATGAGAAATGAAAAACAAATCACTACAATCAGAGATAGCATTACAAGTGCTTTAAGAGTTTGTAGATAATACATTACTAGAGTACAAAAGGGATTAGGTAAGCTTCACAGGGCAACAGCATATAAGCTATCTGAAGGCCTTCATAAACTAGAGATGAACAACATGAGCTAGGACTTGGAGGTAGGAAATCTACAAGGTTAAGGTCACAGCCAACACTCTCCAGTTTAGCTGGAGCATTACGTTTGTGAAAGACAGTAATAGAAGGAAGGCTGACTAGGGTCAGACTGTGAAGGGTCTAGAACTGTGCTATCAGATATGGCAGCCACTAGCCACACATGCTATTTAAATTTAATTAAAATCAAATAAAATTAGCAGCACATGTCCCAGCTACTTGGGAGGCTGAGACAGAATTGAGCCCAGAGTTTGAGTCCAGCCTGGGCAATACGGTGAGACCCCATCTCTCTTTTTTTTTTTTTTTTTTTTTTAATTAAATTAAAAATTCAGCTGGGTGCAGTGGCTCATGCCTGTAATCCTCCCAGCTCTTTGGGAGGCCAAGGCGGGCGGATCAACTGAGGTCAGGAGTTCAAGACCAGCCTGGCTAACGTGGTGAAACCCTGTCTCTACTAAAAATATGAAAAATTAGCCAGGCATGGTGGCGGGCGCCTGTAATCCCAGCTACTCGGGAAGCTGAGGCAGGAGAATCACTTAAACCCTGGAGACGGAAGTTGCAGTGAGCCAAGATGGCGCCACTGCACTCCGGCCTGGGCAACAAGAGCAAAACTCCGTCTCAAAAAAAGTAATAATAATTCAGCTCCTCACTGCTTTAGCCACATTTCAAATCTCAGTGGGTACATTTGGTTTGTGGCTAACATATTGTGTTATATCAATGCCAATACTGACTGATGTAGCTCTTTCACAGAACTAACAGCATTCGTATTGTATCAGAGGTTGTATAAAACCATAAAACACCAACGTTTCATGATGGCTCAGTCCTCAAAACAAATTCACGCAGATGTGATTGATGCCAAAGTCTATTAATAAGGAAAATAAAGCTATAAAAAAGAAAATATTAAGAATTTATAATAATAAAACACAAGACACAATCATTTTCACTGGGTATCTCTGGGTATTACAAGGAAGAATGATCTTTGTCCCTCGAACACCTGCTTCAGCCCAAAAGCAGGGACATCAGATATTCTTAATACTTCTACCATTTGAGGCAAAATCTGTTTCTCTTGTGCAGTTTACAAAATGACAGCAATTTAAAAAATAATGTGTATGTATTTATCTGTAGAAGACATAATTTGAATTTTTTTTTTTTTTTTGATGGAGATGGAGTCTCGTTCCGTTGCCCAGGCTGGAGTGCAGTGGCGTGAACATGGTTCACTGCAGCTTCTACCTCCTGGGTTCAAGCAATCCTCCAGCCTCAGCCTCCTGTGTAGCTGGGACCACAGGTGTGCACCACCATGCCCAGCTAATTTTTTCATTTTTATTTTTTTGTAGAGACAGGGTCTCACTTTGAAGCCCAGCCTGGTCTCAAAATCCTGGGCTAAAGTGACCCTCCCAGACTCAGCCTCCCCAAGTGTTGGGATTACAGGCATGAGCCACTGCACCCAGCCCATAATTTGAGTCCTTTCAAGACTGAGTCAATATACAGAATTCTAAATGAAAGGTTCTAAGCACACTATAAAATCAGCAAAGTAGCCAGGCATGGTGGCTCACTCCTAAAATCCCAGCACTCTGGGAAGCCAAGGCGAGTGGATCACTTGAGGTCAGGAGTTCGAGACCAGCCTGGCTAACATGATGAAACCCTGTCTCTATTAAAAATTCAAAAATTAGCCAGGTGTGGTGGTGGGCACCTGTAATCCCTGCTACTCAGGAGGCTGAGGCAAGAGAATCGCTTGAAGGCAGAGGTTGCAATGGGCAGAGATTGCGCCACTGCACTCCAGTCTGGGAGACAAAGCACGACTCTGTCGCAAAAAAAAAAAAAAAAAAAATCAGAAAACTGTACAGTTAATTGCTTAGGGTAGTTATCTAAAATTACCATTCCGATCCTACTTATCACAAGTCTGAATCTCTATTGCTTATAGGTTTTTTTGCATGTAACACAGATATTTTTAATGATCAGATTGAAAATCTGGAACATTACAATCTTTTGGATTACAAAGTCAAAGGTAGCAGCCCAAGTCCTAAGCCATACTATCCCCCTGCCTCTCAAATAATCTTCCCTTTAATGTTGCCATGGTGTTTCTTTGACATTAGTCCAGAACAGTTCTAGATATTCAAAGAAAAAGCAACTGCCTCTCAACCAATTCTTAAAACCATTCTCAGCTGGGCACGTTGGCTCATGCCTGTAATCCTAGCACTTTGGGAGGCCAAGGCCAGCGGATCATGAGGTCAGGAGATCAAGACCATCCTGGCTAATACGTGAAACCCTGTCTCTGCTAAAAATACAAAAAACTACCTGGGCGTGGTGATGGGTACCTGTAGTCCCAGCTACTCGGGAGGCTGAAGCAGGAGAATGGTGTTAATCCAGGAGGCGGAGCTTGCAGTGAGCAGTGATTGCGCCACTGCACTCCAGCCGGGGCGACAGAGTGAGGCTCCATCTCCAAAAAAAAAAAAAAAAAAAAAGAAAGAAAAAAAGAAAAAAAAATTCTCTCTGCAAACTGGGCACTGATAATCACTCCATCTCATCTTCAATGTGTCCATTCATTGCTGACTCCACAGGCTCAAATCATCCTGTTAAAATTATTAAAATCCCAAAGAAATCTGGAAAACTCAAAAGAAATGTCTAAGTTTTTAGAAAAGTAGCATTTACATAATTATTATACATTGTATATAAATTCTGATAGTAGATAATTACAGTTTCCAAGATAGGAGAAGAAAATATTGACAATTCTCTTTTATTCATATTTGACAGGATTTGGATAGAGCTCCTATTGTCATTTTTTTCATAACCTAGAACTCTTCTGAAAGAATTTTCCTCAAATTTAAAAGTGAACTTTCCTAAATAACTCAAATGTGTCCATTCTACTCCCAAAGGATTTTTTTTCCTGCAGTATAAGACTATGAAAGAAGCCGAGCACGGTGGCTCACGCCTGTAATCCCAGCACTTTGGGAGGATGAGGCAGGAGGATCGCTTAAGGCCACCCCTTAAGGCATGGCCAAAATGGCGAAACCCCATCTCTACAAAAAATATAAAAATTAGCTGGGTACAGTGGTGCATGCCTGTAGTCCCAGCTACTCGGGAGGCTGAGGCTGGAGAATCACTTGGGCCCAGGAGGTGGAGGTTGCAGTGAGCCAAGATTGAGCCACTGTACTCCAGCCTGGGCGACAGGAGTGAAACCATGTCTTTAAAAAAAAAAAAAAAAAAAAAAACAAGACTATGAAAGAAGGCTGTTCACAAAGGCAAACTCTTTTAATATTGATAAGACCAGTCCAAATTGTTCACCCTAAGCAAAACTAAGATGCAATACAAGTAAAAAGCCTTCCAAGTGTTATTTTATCTTAAATTATGATGTCTTAGTGTTATAAACCTTAAAGGGTTATCTATCTACTTTCAAGTATTCAACAGACAGAAGAAACTGAAATGATCATCAATAGCTCCCATTTGTATAGTACCTAAGGCCAAAGTACATTTTATGGATAAAACATTGAATCTGACCCACATGAAGAATAATTCCACCTTATTAAAGAAAAGTTTTTTCTTCCCTTATTCCACAATCTAGGCTTGGCTATATGAGCTCTGCACGGTAGGAAAAAAAGGAGTAAGAAAGTGAAACATCCTAATCACTGTTCCATCAGGTCATGAAATGCACCCTACAGTATATGTTCAGTTATCTATTTGTTGGGTGCTCAACGAACTTTAATATAAATCCTGGGAGAATAAACCACCCAAAGTCAAAGCTTGGATGGCTACAGAGAAATAGGACTGGGATAAAAGACAGCAGTTAAGTTTGAAAGGAAACAAAAGCATGCAAATCCCAAAGGCACAAATACTCGAACCTTCCCGCAAACTGTGATAATGGGTCAGGCACACTGCTGAGTAATAGCTGTCCTTTCTCGGCTTCAGGACAATCCACGAGAGTGGCAGAATCCTGCAGGTGGACTGATGAATCTTGGTCTTCTCCTCCAGCATGCTGGAGGAGATGTGAGTCTCCACAGGCCAATGCTGCAATAAACCACTCTTCCTTCCCTCTCTCCTTAAAGAGGCCATTTATTATTTGCCGAAGATCTGATTAGCCTTGCTCTTTAAGTTAAAGTGGGCACTTCATTCTGCAGTGCAAAGGGTTGCAAGAACAGTTAGATCCCAAGTTTACTTAGGGAGCGGGGCATTAAAAGCAGTGACAGCAGAAGGTCAGAATCAGTAACTCTACTGGCAAAACATTTCTTCCTGTCAGCACTGGGCCTAGACAGAGACACCTCCCTCTTCTACCCAAATGCCAAAAAGCAGGACTGAGATGATTTCAATGTGTAGAGCTGGAAGAGGAGAGGGTTCCCTTAGAGAAAATGCTCATAGCAACCAACCAACCTCATTCACCCAAAATAGTAAACAGTTGGTTTCTCTGCTCAGAACCAAAAGGCTTCTGCCAGACAAGCAGTATCACATGACTAGGTTCCCTCTTCTCTCTCTTGCCCTCCCTCCCTTCTTGTGCAAAGCCTGCATCCAAAGTGGAACAAGGAGCTATAACACAACACTATTTTACTTGACACATTCATCTTTAAAATGTTTGAAGATAAGATACCAAAAAGCAGAAAGGGGAGGTGCCAAAGGAAAAACTCAGGAAGAATTTACTTTGAAAAAAGTCCTATCACAGTACTGATGTGGGAACCTTAAACGTAATGGTTAACTGGCAAGTGTACTCAATGAATAAAAAACAAATGGACACTTCTCACCAATTTGTAAACACTTTCCTGACAAAATATTTAAAAGAAGATACAGTTCAATACATATTTGACCTTTCCTTTAGAAAGACAATATAGGCTCTTAAGATGCTGGCTAGAGTCAGAGATAATATATTGGCACAATAGTGACAACCCACCAAAATTTGGGATTCAAACACTTATCTTGTTGACCTCAGCCTACCTCACCATTTGATTTTACTCCTTGTATGTCACAGTCCCATCATTCAAATCATTAGGAAGGAAATCAGGACAGCTACACTAACAGACAACTGAAAAATCTACCCAGCTGATTATGAAAACAAAGGCCACCATGACACTCACTGGCATTTCCACCTAAACAGAAGGGGGAAGATATTAAGGCTGACAGCACAGCTGGAACCAGATGTACCACCATATTCTTCTCCCTACGAGGTTCCTCACACGTGAAAGCTAAGCGAGGCATGCAGTATAGAGACACAAAAATGAAAACCTCTATGCTGATCAATCTGTTCCACTAGGAAACTAGGTAAAGTATAAGAATCCAAAGTGTCACAATCATCTGCCATGACTTCTACTCACAGGGCCAACAGGGGCACTTTGAGAGTAAAATCACTGATGCTCGTCCATCCCATGCACTGTAAACTGCTCAATAAATATTTATAAAGTGGAAGGAAAAGAAAAAGGAAAATGAAAGAGAAAAAATTTACATGAGAAATCTTTAATTTAAGCAACACTTCTTCCAGAAAGAGCATGTGGAGACTGTTACTTGGCTACTGTAAGAATACAAATACCAGCAATAAATGATTTGTCATCAAGGATGAGGAGCGATTGGAACTCCCAGACATTACTGAGGAGGATGGAAAACGATTATGCCATGTAGACAAACAGTTTGGGAGTTTCTTATAAAGTTAAATTTACACTCACCATAAAATCCAGTAATCCTATTCCTGAGTATTTACCTAAGAGAAGTGAAAACATACATCCACATAAAGAACTGTACATTGTCTTCAGGTAATAGTGTTTAAGTCTCAGTTCTGTGCCTGATGTCAATTGTCTACCTTGTTTCACCTAAGAAGCGTGTCTTTGGAAATGTGAATTTAGAGTTGCCTAGCTAACAACTCTTCAGGGGAATGAAGCAGGTAATCGAAATTGATAGTCTAAAGTGGGAGAGAGAAACTATTTGAAAACTGGCAAATGAAAGATCTTAGATTTCTGTGTGTCTCTATGCCTATATGGTTTATATGTGTCACGTGTGTGTGGTATTTCACTACCAAATTATATTAAAGAGCTCTTATCTATTGGCTTAGAGAAAAGTAAGCGCTTTTCTATTGTCTCTAAAATAAAAATAAACTCAAATGCTTTTTAGTTCATGTGACTTTAGTAATAAAGGGAGATATTATTATTTTATATTAATTGTAATTAGCATGTTATTAAAACTACTAGGTTAAAAAAAAGAGCTATATATGAATATTCATAGCAGCTTTATTTGTGATTGCCAAAAAGTGTTCTTCAACTTGTGAATGGAATAAAAAATTATATACAGGCCAGATGCGGTGGCTCACGCCTGTAATCCCAACAGTCTGGGAGGCCAAGGTAGGAGGATCACTTGAACCCAAGGAGTTCAAGACCAACCAGGGCAATATAGTAAGACTTCTTCTCTACAAAAACCTTAAAAAATTAGCCAGGTATACTGGTGTGTACCTGTAATCCCAGCTACTCAGGAGGCTAAGGTAGGAGCATCACTCAAGCCCTGGGGGCGCAGGTTGCAGTGAGCCGAGATCATGCCACTGCACTCCAGCCTGGGTAACAGAGCCAGACTCTGTCTAAAAAAAAAAAAATTATTGTACACCCATTTAACAGAATACTACTTCAGCAATTTTTAAAAACCCAATAAACTATTGTTACAGGAAACAACACTGATGAACCTCAAAAGCGTTATTATGCTAAAAGAAGCCAGAAGGCTTCAAGGCAAAACAACAGGCAGAAATCAGATCAGTGATTGCCAAGGGCTGGGAAACAGGGAAGGAGACTCTACCAAGAAGCATGATGGAATTTTGAGAGGTGACGGAAATATCTATATGTCTTGATAAAAGGTGGTGGTTTACCTTTTAGCAAAACTCACTGAACTGTACCCCTAAAAAAGTGACTATTACTACATATAAACTGATCTCAACTTTTTTTTTTTTTTTTTTTTAAAAGCAGATTACAAGACATTATGCATAGTTAAGAGTACAGGCTTGGCAAAGCACAGTAGCTCACGCCTGTAATCCCAGCACTTTGGGAGGCTGAGGTGAGAGGATTGCTTGAGCCCAGGAGTTCAAGACCAGCCTGGGCAATACGGTGAGACCCCGTCTCTACTAAAAATAAAAATTAAATAAATACTTTAAAAAGTACACCGTCTCAAGATCACGGTGAAACCCTGTCTCTACTAAAAAAAAAAAAATACAAAAAAAATTAGCCAGGCGTGGTGGCGGGCACCTGTAGTCCCAGCTACTCGGGAGGCTGAGGCAGAATCACTTGAACCTGGGAGGCTGCAGTGAGCTGAGATTGCGCCACTGCACTCCAGCCTGGGCCACAGAGCGAGACTCCGTCTCAAAAAAAAAAAAAAAGTACACCGTCTGGGCTGGGTGCGGTGGCTCACACCTGTAATCCCAGCACTTTGGGAGGCTGAGGTGAAGGGAACACTTGAGGTCAGGAGTTCGAGACCAGCCTGGCCAACATGATGTAACACTATCTCTACTAAAAATATAAAAATTAGCCAAGTGTGGTGGCGGTCGCCTGTAATCCCAGCTACCTGAAAGGCTGAGGCAAGAGAGTCGCTTGAACCGGGGAGGTGGAGGTTGCAGTGAGCCGAGATCAAGCCACTGCACTCCAGCCTGGCGATAGAGCGAGACTCCGTCTCAAAAAAAAAAAAAAAAAAAAGTACACTGTCTGGCTGGGTGCGGTGGCTCATGCCTGTAATCCAGCACTTGGGAGGCCGAGGAGGGCGAATCACGAAGTCAGGAGTTCGAGACCAGCCTGACCAACATGGTGAAAGCCGGTCTCTACTAAAAATATAAAAGTTAGCCAGGTGTGGTGGCACACGCCTGTAATCCCAGCTACTCGGGAGGCTCATGAGGCTGGAGAAGCGCTCGAACCTGGGAGGTGGAAGTTGCAGTGAGCCAAATTGCACCACTGCACTCCATCCCGGGCCACAGAGTGAGACTCTGTCTCAGAAAAAAAAAAAAATAATAATAATAAGGCTCTACAGCTAGATTGCTTGGGTTCAAATTTTGGCTCTACCACTTACCAGCTGCTGTGACCTTGAGATATTTAATATTCTATGCCTCCATTTCCTCATCTGTCAAATGAAAGTAACAGTTTCACCTCAGATCCATAATAAATGCATTTTAAGTAAAGGACTTAAAACAGCGCCCACTCTATAAGCACTCAGTAAATTTGAGCTGTTGTCATCACACAATTATGTAACACACACATATACATGTTTCTATATATGCACAGGAGAGAGTAGAAGCACAGTCACCATCTGGGTGGTTGGAATAGAACAATCTATTTTCTCTTTCTCCCTTTTGTTTATCTGTATCTTCTACATTTTCTACATTAAATAACTACTGTCTTTATAATAAGCCAAAAATCTTTTTCTCAAGAAAGGGCACCAGGCTGAGTCAGGAGTCCTGGTTTCCAGCAATATTACTAATCTCTACAAAGGAGTGGCTGGAGTAGACAAGGTATCCTCTATCTCTAAAATGGAATGGTTCTCTAAGATTTATGGTGGGATTTGGCAAAGCTACACCCTTTGTTTTGTTTCATTCTTCTGTCAATACTTACTGTCTGCCTATCAAGTACTAGGCATTGTGGACACAGAAAGATGAAACACCTGCCCAAATGGAGTTGACAATACAGGCTGTTCAAGAAACGGAGACAGCCTTGTACCTATTTATACAATCCCTCAGCATGATAAGTGCTCTGATGAGGACTCAGAAGAGGGGACCTTGCTGGGGCTGGAGAGTTAGAGAAGGCCTCCAGGAGGAGAGAAGGCACCTGCACTGAAATCTAAAATCATTTTGTTTAAGTCAAACCAAAAAGATGGGAAGGGCATTCCAACCAAAGGCAGAGGAACGCACAAAAGCAAAAGTTATGAAAATAACAATTACTTGAGGAATGGAGAATAGAGAGAAAGAGAAATAGAGAAAGGTCATTTGGACAGCAGTGTGGAAACAAGGAGGGACAAAGACAGCAGCAGAGAGGCTGGAGAGGAAGAGGAAAGTAATCTTCAGAAATCATATGGGTCAGGCTGGCTCACGCCTGTAATCCCAGCACTTTGGGAGGCCAAAACAGGTGGATCACAAGGTCAGGAGTTCGAGACCAGCCTGACCAACATGGTAAAACCCCATCTCTACTAAAAATACAAAAATCAGCCAGGCGTGGTAGTGCGCACCTATAATCCCAGCTACTCAGGAGGCTGAGTCAGGAGAATCGCTTGAACCTGGGAGGCGGAGGTTGCAGTGAGCTGAGATCGCAGCACTGCACTTCAGCCTGGGCAAGAGAGAGAGACTCTGTCTCAAAAAAAAAAGGAAATCGCATGGGGTAGTAAATCTTTTCTTCTTATCTAAAAGGCTACATATGCCATAAACAAACCTGATAAATATTAGTTTAAGATGTACTTTGGCCGGGCACAGTAGCTCACACCTGTAATCCCAGCACTTTGGGAGGCTAAGGCTGGTGGACTGCTTGAGCTCAGGAGTTGGAGACCAGCCTGGGCAACATGGCAAAACTCAGTCTCTACAAAAAAATATTTTTAAAACATTAGATGGGTGTAGTGGCGCATGCCTGCAGTCCCAGCTACTCAGGAGGCTGAGGTGGGAGGACTGCTTGAACCTGAGAGGCGGAGGGTGCAGTAAGCCGAGATCACAGCACTGCACTCTAGCACCTGGGTGACAGAGTAAGACCCTGTCTCAAAAAAAAAAATGCACTTTACTATATTTACAAATATAGCATGTACTTACAAAAATTTAGCAAACAAAATGTCAGCATGCTTCTATTTTCCACAGTTAACTGTACACACCTCATATATACATACATACATATATATATATATATATATATGGTTTTTTTTTTTTTTTTTTTGAGTCAGGGTCTCACTCTGTAGCTCAGGATGGAGTACAATGGCATGATCACAGCTCACTGCAGCCCTGATCTCCTGGGCTCAGATGATCCTCTCACCTCAGCCTCCTGAGTAGCGGGGACTAAGGTACAAGCTACCATGCCCAGCTGATTTTTGCATTTTTTTGTAGAGATGAGGTTTCACCATGTTGCACAGGTTGGTCTTGAATTCCTGGGCTCAAGAGATCCACCCACCTCAGCCTCCCAAAGCGGTAAGATTATAAGCATGAGCAACTGTCCCCAGCCTCATTCAATAAATATTTGTTGAGTATGTGTCATGCATATGGTAGGTGCTGAGGGAGAAGAGAGACACAGACAGTAAACAAATGAACCATCAAAGCACCCAAGACAACCAACCAGATGTCTTTTTGTATGGCCAAGACCTGTGCAGATCTCTGTCTCTCAGGAGCAGGCCACAGGCAGGATGATACAGTGGCTGGGAATTTGCACTTGAAATCAGACAGACCTTTGTTTAAATTTTGGCTCTTATCACCTGTTGCCAACTCTGGTTTTGAGTAAGTTACTTAACCTCTCTGAGCTTTCATTTCCTTACCTGAAAATAAAGATAATATCACCAAATTCATACGGTTTTAGGGTGAATTTAATCAATCAATCAATAATCAGTGTGTTGGGTATACAGAATGTTCAGCCACTCGTCCCTTTTATTTTATTATTAATTTTCCACTTTTAGAACAGACAATGATGTCCCACAACACAGACAAAAATATTCACAGGGTAGAAAAAAAGGGAAAGAAAGGTATAAAAATGATCTGTCTAACATTTCTAAATTCACATCTTAGTGAATTCACAACCATTTTTCTCGTAAAGATGTCATCCTTGGAACTTACATTCCTTTAGGATTTCTCAAACTGTTAACATCTTGCCTGCATTACATGACCTAGTAAATTAAATAAAATCTATCACCCAAAATAGGGAACCAGTCACAATCTCTCCCAGGATTCCTTGTTCTGATTCTCTGACTAATACTGAGTCATTTAAAGAACACAGACAACACAGAGCACTGATAAGCCGTCTGAACACAAAACTGAGGAGCAGAGGTGCCAGAGCACACTATGGACTGACCACAGACTACAAGCAGAACTTTCTGAAACAGAAAAATAAAGATAAAAGGAGAGTTTCCTAACTGGCTGTACCTTGAGTAATTATGCCTTCCAAGAGAAAAGCAGCACAGAAATTAACATATTTCTCAAGCCAAAAGAAAACTTTTTTTAAATTTTAATACCTCCTTGTTTTATCTGTGAAAAAAAAATTTTTAACCAAATTTTAAAACTGCTTCCTCCCTATAATTACATCCTCAAAAATGTTTTAACTACCTCTTAAAATGTTTATTTCTTACAAATGACTCTGAAAGCAACACCGGTCATTTAAAGATTTTGAAGGCATACATAAAACACAAAAAATGTCTTCTCTGTGACCTGACACCTTAAGGGTCAAACTGATTTTACTTAAACTTTCCCCATAAATTTCCCTTTGTATTAAAACCAGGTGTGACACTTCAGCCCAAAAAAAAGAATTTAAGAAGCAGAGGAAACCTGGACAAGATTTTCAAGTAGTCCTTTTTTTTTTTTTTTTTTTTTTTTTTTTTTTTTGAGACCGAGTCTCTCTCTGTTGCCCAGGCTGGAGTGAAATGGTACCATCTCGGCTCACCGCAACGTCCACCTCCAGGGTTCAAGCAATTCTCCTGCCTCAGCCTCCCTAGTAGCTGGGATTACAGGCGCTCACCACTACACCCAGCTAATTTTTTGTATTTTTAGTAGAGATGGGGTTTTACCACGTTGGCCAGGCTGGTCTCGAACTCCTGATCTTGTGATTTGCCCACCTCAGCCTCCCAAAGTGCTGGGATTACAGGCGTGAGCCAGCGCGCCCAGCCCAGTCTACGATTTTTTTTTACGCTTCATTAAAGTAAAAGTCTATGTCTACGAAGAGAAATAATAACATACTTTCATATTGCTTTTTTTTATTGGTGGTTTACAATCTCCTTTATGAAGATAGTCCTCTGTAGATTAACTGTCACGCTTCCAGGAAATGCTAGGATCTTTTTTCCTTCCTAGTGTCACAGAGGATACCTACTTGCTCCCCCCTTCTCCACTTTTCCCATCCCCCTTCCCCAATACACCCATACACCCTCATCTATGCACAGGGAAACCAGCAGCTAGTAAAGCTTCTGAACAACCTGTGCCTCCCTGCTCTGCTCTATTCTGCTTAAAGGCCTCCAAGCTGTACTGTGTATCATCAAGAAGAGTCTAAAGAAACCACAAAGGCAGGTTCTTCACTTTAGATGCAGGAGAACTGAACTAACAAGGCTAGAAATCTGTTCATTTGTGCTTCACCACAACTGTGTGATCATCCCATAATGTATCACCATTTACTCTTTTTTAGTGGTTCAGATGTCACCAGACAATTAATTTCTCCACATTATGAACTGCCAACAAAATCAGAAATGCAGTCTGGGGGCCAGGCACGATTATAGGCGTGTACCACTATGCGCAGCTAACTTTTGTATTTTTAGTAGAAACGAAGGTTTTGCCAAGTTGGCTGGGATGGTCTTGAACCCCTGGACTCAAGTGATCTGCCCGCCTCGGCTTCTCAAAGTACCGGGATTACAAGCGTGAGCCACCGCGCCCAGCCCATAATGTTATTTTTAGAGTGGAGTGTCCTTTATCACATATACTTAGCTTGAGACTCCGATATTATTGATCAACAACAAATAGTCTTTATCAAAGCTGTACTGCAAAGAAGGCATCAGTATTTCCCAGGATACTGGCTGGGCACAGTGGCTCACGCCTGTAATCCCAACACTTTGGGAGGCCAAGGCAGGTGGATCACTTGAGGTCAGGAGTTGGAAACCAACCTGGCCAACAAGGCAAAACCCTATCTCTACTAAAAATACTTAGCCAGGCATGGTGGTGCATGCCTGTAATCCCAGCTACTCAGGAGGCTGAGGCAGGAGAATCCCTTGAACCCAGGAGGCAGAAGTTGCAGTGAGCTGAGATCGTGCCACTGCACTTCAGCCTGGGCAACAGAGCAAGACTGTCTCAAGTTTAAAAAAAAAAAAAATTCCCAGGATACTTAAAAAATAATAAACTGCCTGAAACTTCATAGACTAATTCAAAAGATTCAGTTAAATTTATATAAAAATTATTAATTTGACAGCTTTAAATGTAAATGGTAAAGAAAGTTCAAAACTGAAATGAGGATGATGAGCCTTCTCTGCATAAGTTTGTTATTTTAAGAAAACAAATATTTATAATTGAAAATTAGATATAAAAATTCATAACTGACTACCTAATTGCTTTGTGGCTGAAAAAAAATTAACCTAGACTTCTCAAATTTCTTAAGACTCAAGTTCTTGTAGCTGGGCATAGTAGCTCACACCTGTAATCCCAGGTACTAGGAAACTTAAGGCAGAAGGATCACCGGAACCCAACAGTTCAAGGTTGTACTAAGCTATGATCACATCACTACACTCCAGCCTGAGGAAGACCCAGTCTCTAAAAAAATAAAAAGACTTAAATTATCAGATAATCTCAAGATAAATGCTATATCTAATCAGAAATTAGGCCATGGCTGGTTCCAAACAAGTCAGTACATCACAGCAGCCTTTCTGTTAGGAAACAGTACCTTTTCTGATTAATAAAACCAGGTGAGTGGTGAAAAACAATTTAACATTACTTCTAATTCTAATATTTTTATGAAAACAAGGAACTGAAAATTATTTTCTGAAACTAGATCTTAAAACTTCACCCACACAAATGTAAGCAATCTAAATGACAAGGAAAGAAAGAGGAAAGCAGTTACTTATGTAAGTGAGAACCTTGAAGAGGATTTGATCAAACAGAATCCTCAACTTAGAATGAACCTCAAGATGTGTGACAAAGGCCATGCCACTCTTTTTTAAATTATGAAACATTCCAAATTGGAATGAATTCTCTGGATATAGTATCTTTGAGGAAACTCAGTCCCTTCATGTCCATCATCTTACAAACATGGCTTAAAACTTACCTATTCTAAGAAACCTTCTCTGATTAGCCTCAAAAAGCTGATCCTCTACCTGCTGTATCTTCAGGATAAAGTTTCCTCTTATTTTGTAGCATAATGACTGTATCTATCCCCAACCGAATGCTAAGCTCTTTGAGGAAAAGGATTAGCCATGTTGTTTACTTTTTTTTTTTGCCACAAAATAAGACAGAGCTCTATGCAATGGATACTCAATAAACATTATCAGATACCCACAGCATCTAGTCCACTGTCTTTCAACAGATGCTCACAAATTACTGAATTCTTAGTGATTTATCATCATTGCCAACTTTCAGGCAAAGGGAAATGGAAAGACCTCAAACTCACAATTAGCCCCTGGTAACAATAACATCTAGACTGCAGGGATCAACATTTATGTCAAAATGAAGTTAAAAAATTATCTATGAGTCTTATCCATCCTCTCTCATACTGTATCTAATCAAGAGACTACATGGTTTAATAGTCAGGTGTTTTGAGGTCAAGGGTTTAAACTCTAACTTCAGCATTTATCAGCTAGGTTCCAGTTTCTCGCAAAGTAAAATTTTACTTATCTTAAAGAATTGCTATTGGAGTTAAATGAGATAACTACTTAAAGTGCCCAATACAAGAAAAGTAGTTAATACATGGTAGCTAATCTTACTGTTCAACAAGTAATGCCATGGTTTGAATGTGTCCCCTCCAAAATTCAGGAGTTGTCAACATGATAGTATTAGGAGGTGAGGCCTTTAAAAGATGATTAGGCTATGAGGGAACCTCCCTCATGAATGGGATTAAAGCCCTTATTAAAGAGGCTTCACACAGCTTTCAGGTGGCTTGCCCTTCTGCCTTATGCCATATGAGGACACAGCGTTCTTCCCCTGCAGAGGATGCAGCCCTCACAAGACAACCAAACCTGCTGGTTCCTTGATCTTAGGACTTCTCAGCCTCCAGAACTATGAGAAGTAAATTTCTGTTCTTAATAAATTACCCAGTCTCAGGTATTCTGTTGCAGCAGCACAAAATGAACTAAGACAATTATAAAGAAAAAGTAGATATAACATAGATTATATTATTAAAGTGCATTGGCCAGGCGCGGTGGCTCACACCTGTAATCCAGTCACTTTCGGAGGCCAAGGCAGGTGGATCAACAGGTCAGGAGATCGAGCCCATCCTGGCTAACACGGTGAAACCCTGCCTCTACTAAAAATACAAAAAAATCAGCCGGGCATGGTAGCGGGCACCTGTAGTCCCAGCTACTTGGGAGGCTGAGGCAGGAGAATGGCGTGAACCCGGGAGGCAGAGCTTGCAGTGAGCCGAGATTGTGCCACTGCACTCCAGCCACTCCAGCCTGGGCGACAGAGCGAGACTCCGTCTCAAAAAAATAAAATAAAATAAAGTGCATTATGACACCAATTCTTTGATAAAATATAGTATACAAAATATAATCCCTTCTTGAATGTGATCTGCTTCCCACTGTAGTGAACTTCCCCACAAAAATGATCTCTGCAGTAAGGTAATTTGCCAAGTAGCCTAGAAAACAAGATTGTGCACAGATGCACACTTATACTTCCCAACATAACTCAGTTTTATGCAATATTTACACATTAATGGGAACTGAACACCCAGATCTTTACTATTAAGAAACTGTGGTATTTATCCCCAATATCTTACAATCTACGTCTCACTGGCATTTGAAGGAGATGTGGCTTCTTCAGCGCCCAATGAGGTTGGACGTTCAGGGACTTATTCCAACCTACTTGTTAAGAATCTTAGGCAAATACAAAAACAATAACAATTCTCTAAATGGGGGGTGATGAATCATGACTTTATTCAACCAGCTCATTCTGACTGCTGCATTTACAACTACTGTTTTTCTATATACCATGTCTCTAAAACTAATGACCCCCCATTTATCACCATTTTCACCGTTTAAGGAGAGTTTAAAAATACGGTAGCATAATACTATTAGGAAACAGCTAACCGAATGTACTAGCTACCAGCAAGCATATGTGACACACAAAAAGTACTCTATAAAATATGTCAATGAAATATTGCTGAATACACCATTATTTTAATTATTCAATGACCACATGTAAGAAATGCTGATTCTGCTTATTATGGTTGGTGAGTTCTGACTAGGATACATTACGGTCTCCATTGGCACCTTGTTAAAAGCTACTGTGCCCCAAGAGAAGCATACTACAATCTTAGAAACTTCTCCTTTGGCCAGGCATGGTGGTTCAAACTTGTAAAACTAGCAATTTGGGAGACCAGGCAAGTGGATCACTTCAGCGCAGGAATTCGAGACCAACCTGGGCAACAAGGCAAAACCCCATCTCTACAAAAAATACAAAAAATTAGCCAGGCGTGGTGGCATGCATCTGTAGTCCCAGCTACTCCAGAGGCGGAGGCAGGATAATTACTTCAGCCTGAGAGTTTGAGGCTGCAGTAAGCAGTGATTGCACCACTGCACTCCAGCCTGGGTGACAGAGTGAGACCCTATCTCAAAAAGAAAAAAAAAAAAAAAGAAACAAACAAACAAACTTCCCAGCTGGGCGCCAGGGCTCACTTGAGCCCAGGAATTCGAGACCAGCCTGGGCAACATGGCAAAATCCTGTCTCTAAAAAAAATACAAAAAATTAGAAGGGTGCCTGCAGTCCTAGCTATTAGAGAGGCTGAGGTGGAAGGATCACTTGAGCCTGTCAAGGCTGCAGTGAGCTATGACGGTGCCACTGCACTCCCACCTGTGTGACAGAGCAAGGCCCTCTCTGAAAGAAAAAAAAAAATTGTCCTAGATTAAGAACCACTGGGTTATTTCAAGGATTAAAGAAGTTGATTTAGGCCAGGTGCAGTGGCTCACGCCTGTAATCCCAGCACCTTAGGCCAAGGTGGGTGGATCACGAGGTCAGGAGTTAGAGGCCAGCCTGACCAACATGGCGAAACCTCATCTCTACTAAAAATACAAAAATTAGCCGGGCATGGTGACACACACCTGTAGTCCCAGCTAGCCGGGAGGCTGAGGAATGAGAATTGCTTGAACCCGGGAGGCAGAGGTTGCAGTGAGCCGAGATCAAGCCACTGCACTCCAGCCTGGGCAACAGAGCAAGAGAGAGCAAGACTCCGCCTCAAAAAAAAAAAAAAAAAAAGAGTTGCTTTATATATAAAGTACATAGAACAGTACCTGGGTACAGGTGCTGTTACTAAGATTAGCATAGTGGCTTCTAGGGAAAAATAAGTTTCTCCTAGCAGCAATTGAAGACAATTAGATTCATCCCCAATTTGATTAAGTAAATAACAAAAATTTAAATAAATCACAGATGCTGATAGGATGTGAAAAAATGGGTTTGTCTATTCCCAATAAGATTGATTTACATGCTGGGCACAGTGGCTCATGCCTGTAATCCCAGCACTTTGGGAGGCCGAGGCAGGCAGATCATTTGAGGTTAGGAGTTCAAGACCAGCCTGACCAACATGGTGAAACCCCATCTCTACTAAAAGTACAAAAAAACTAGCTGGGCGTGGTGGTGCATGCCTGTAATTTCAGCTACTCAGGAGCCTGAGGCAGGAGAATTGTTTGAACTCGGGAAGCAGAGGTTGCAGTGTGCTGAGATCATGCCAGTGCACTCCAGCCTGGGCAACAGAAACAGACTACGTCTCCAAAAAAAAAAAAAAAAAAAGGATTTATTTAGACTCATTACCACTTTCTATGGGTATAATGTATTCTGTTCATACTGAAATCTCTGGCCTCACAATTGAGGTTGTCTCTCAATTGGAAGTTTCTTTAAGGTGGAAGAATGTTAGTAATATGTTCTTTCCATTGTAACTGTGGTTTGAGGGCACTTTTTTTTTTTTTTGCAAAGTAAGAGTCTGGCTTCTGGCTGGGGATGGTGGCTCACACCTGTAAGACCAACACTTTTGGAGGCCAAAACAGGAGGATCACTTGAGCTCAGGAGTTCAAGACCAGCCTGGGCAACATAGCGAGACTCTGTCTCTACCAAAAAAAAAAAACTTGGTTTCTAAAATTATCATATGCTTCTCTTTGTGTTCACGGTAGCTTTTAACAAGGTGCTGGTATCAACAGCTCAACCCTCAAACATCCATGCTAACAGCAGAAAATACACTGCACAGAAAGAAAAGATGGTAGACAGTATCTTTTAGAGTGGGCAGGAATGCCTGTATTTGTATTTAGTACTGAGTAATTATTTCCAATTTTCGAGGAAGTCACAAAGCTGCCACAAATTGTTTAACTATACAATTCTTCCTTTGCCAGGGTCCAGTGCCTGCTCAGCTTATCATTTCATACTGGCAAACAACTATACAACTTTTCCTCATCTGCTATACAAAGATTAAAATAAGCAGAGGTGGTCACATTCTAAACATTTCCTGGTTCACACCTTCCCCTATTAGGGAAATCACTTTTGGGCACAAAAGATCATCCATTCTAACTCTTCTTGGGCAAATATCTTGTTTGTGTCAACCAAGTATTTTGTAAACAGAATATAATGCCAATATCATTAAGTATTTGAAAGAAAGATTTGCCAAAAATATCCCTGTAATGACCTACTCTTAGGATAATCCAGGATTGATAAAAAGCCAAATTCTCCCCATAGCCGAAAGAGGTTTGCCTCAGCCTGAGGCTATTTTCCCTAAGTGAGAGTTTCTAAACTTTCTGGTAAGCTTCTCTTTCTCATCCAGCTGGTCAAAGTTTTCTGATAACAACATACCACACAACTGAAAAGCTAAGTTTCTCAGCCTGAATTTTTGTTTATACCTGATAGAAGCTACTGCTTTCTCCTAGTGGAAATTCAAAATACCTAAGCTTATCTCCACAAAACTCTTCAAATACTTTCAGTAATCTAATGGCAACAGCTTTGCTACTAAAAATTTCCCAACATCTTCCTGTTTGGGCAGGTCTTGCTGAAAACCCCCTCCTCATAAGGAGGAATCTGAGAAAAAATACTGCCAACTTCAAGTTCCCTTAGGCAAATTTCCAGCCCCAGTGCAAGGCCATGAGGTTAAACATTTCTCAATGACGCAGGCTCCCTCAGAGGAAGGAACAAGAAAAAAAAAAAAAAAATCAAAACGTATTCTTCCCACTGCAGTAAATCAAGAAACAGCAGCCAAGTACTTTAAAAAAAAAAAAAAAAAAAAAAAAAGTGAAGTTAATTCTGCCAAGGCCCCCAGTGGAAGTACAGAACCCAAATGAGAGCTATGGGATGAGAGAAAAAGAACTGCAAAACCAGCAATCCAGTCAAATTGACAGATATGTCTCTAGATTCTCTAGATAATCTCTGGAGTACCAATAGAGTGTAAGGTCCCAGCCACTGTATAATTTACGATAACTAGGACAACTAAAGTAAAGTGATTGAATTAGTGGCTGGAGGTAAGGAATGGTGTCACACATTAAGCAAATCATGATTCAGGATTAAAATGTACATTAGGTGAGAGGCTGGGAAAACTAAAGGAAAGTACATTTAATCAACTTCTCGGTGAAGGAATATATAAGGCTGATCACAAAGAAGGCAAGCTCATGTGAGGGGCTGGTAGGGTTCTTGGACCTCTGGCCACCTGCAGATAAATAATTGATTGAAATAAAACCCGAAATGTTCTCCAGAAACAGATTAATACAAAACAGAATTTTAGAGTTCAAAAGGTCCTAAATGCTTACAAGAAAATGCCAGTGATGAAAATATCATGTGTACAGTGCTTTACTTCTCAAAGTGCTTTCACTGAATCATTAAATAAAAATTATTATGTACCTGCTATGTGTTAGGAACTGGGAATACAGAAATTAGATACCACCCCTGCTTCAAAGGGGCCATACTTCTAACAATGAGACCTGCTAGGAATGAAAATGCAGCAAACAATCGTTCTTTGGTGGTATGCAGTAAACATAAGGAGAGCACAGCAGAAGGGGCACCGAAGTTTCTCGGGGGATCAAAGACAGCACACATCTCAGAAGAGACAGCCCTTGAAGTGAGGCCAGAAGGCTGGCAAGCAGAAAGAGGAACGGTTATATGCAAAGGAATATATGTGCTTTTTTTAAAAAAAGCACAAAGTGTTCTGGGAACCAAAAGCTGGTCAGTACTTCTGGGGACTGTTGAGTTTGGAAGTGATATGAGATAACCACATAGTCAGAGAACAGACAAATAAAATAGTTTAAGTTTTACCCCACAAGAAATGGAAGAATTCTGAGCAGGAGAAAGAAAATGATTAGAATTGGTAGTTAGCGAAAGTATCTTGGCAGCTGAATGGACAGACTGGAGGAGAGTTGAACTATAGCCAGGGAGCCCAATAACAAGTCCCCTGAAACCACAGAGAAAAATGCTGACAATATGATACAGGGCAGAGAGACAAAATATAAGAGGTCAAGGTAGAGGTAAAATCTAGAGAACTCACAAGTCAAATAGGTATGACAAGTACAACAAGAAAGGAGGAATCGAGACTGACTCCTAATTTTCTGGCTAGGGCAACTGGCACTATACATTAGGGAATGCAGGTTGGGAGTAGTCACCAAGAACGGCGATATCAGTTTTAAGTGCACACTAGTCATTTAGATGTCCAGGTGGGAAGAATTAGTGGATTAACTGAATCTAGAACTCAGTAAACAGATCATGGATATAGATACCTATACACATATCACATTTGAATACCTTTCCTATTTGGAGGAAATTCTAAGATGGGGGAAGGCAGTCACCTTTTCCCACTACAGGAACTGACAGTAACAGAAATTCCCTCTCTCTGTTCCCTGGCATCTAGTTCACAAATATATAACCCAAGTCAATCAGATCCTCCTATGTAGATCTTTGAATATTGAAAGAATAACACAAAGGTGGAAAATATAATCAGAAATTATTCATGGCACTGTGGCAAGTGCCTACTGGTGGCAGTGCCAACAGTAACGGATGTTCATGGGAGACCAGGCCAGCAGCAGTGGCAGAGAAGGTCCAGCGAGCAGTGCTAGAGACAGAGTCCTCAGCCAACTGGTCCCATTACATGGTCTTTACTATGTCTTGCCTCACTCAGTTTCTGCTCATTTTCTGAACTGTGTTATCCAGCCTTCCCTTTTAAGGCTGTGCACTATCCAATACTTTTCCAATAAATTTATTTTATGTTTAGGTAAACCAAGATTATGTGAAAAATCCTGAGTAGTACAGAATGAGGAGGGAACACAGAACAGGTGAGATGAGGCCTAGAATGGGCCCACTATATAGGGTGACTAGCAGGTCACTATGAAATTAGTTCATATGTGTCATCTCCTTCCATCCTTACGATCCCTTGTGAGGAAAATAAGGCCAAGTACCATATCTTTATTTTAGGATAAATAAACTGAGGCTAAAAGAGATTAAGATCATACAGTTCTTTTTGCTATCCAAGAGTGTCCTCAAAAAAGTTGTTTTACAGGTGCTCATCAAAAGGAGATGTTAAATGAGCAATACTAATTCTTACAGCAAATGTCAATGGACACAGATGATAACCCCACATGGGTCCCAATGCTGGTCTTCCAGCTTCTTCAATTTTGGTAATATAAAGAAGATCCTAGCAGAAGCATTAAATTCCTTATAGACAATCACCTAGAAACATACCTAATGAGGATCCTTGCCATCATCCTTCCACTCAGGGTACCTCGGTTACTACTGAAAGAATACATCATAAGCTAAAGGGATTCCTCAAGTGGAAGAAAGGATCTTCTATCCCTAACCATGAGAACCACTGTGGGAATGAGAGGTTGAGAGCTTTCGAAAGATGATTATTTCTCAACTTCATTCCTTTGGGATATGTCACAGCCAGTAAGGGAGAAATTGGAAAAAGCAGCTTTCACAAGCTGCCAAATCCATGTCCTAGTCCCAAGGGATAATTAGCCAGTGAAGTTTTGTGGAGCTGATGTAATGTTGGCAGAGGCTAATGTTTTATGGTTGAACATGTAGCCTCTTGATATTTAGCTACAGGGCTAAAAGGATGACATCCTGAAAAGCTAAGAAATTCATACCCATAACACCACCACTTAGCAATGTGCATCTTAAAAGTAATTTGTAAACTTTAACTGATCCATCTTTATCATGATTAGTTAAGAACATTTGTTAAACTATAAATTCTCTATATTTTATTTTATATAACTATTTTGCTATGAAAAGAAATTTCTAGGTAACACAGACAATTTAGAAAGCTTAAAGTAACAAAATAATTAGAAGAAAGGAAAGTTTTACAAGGAGTAAAGTCTGTTTGTGGCACTTTCATCCCACTACCACGACACCAAGTTTAAAGTCATCTGATGAGCTTATGAAAACCATTTTTGAAACTGAGTACTCTAAGCCAAAAGTTTTCAGGAGTACCAAATCTCTCACAAAAAGTGTCAATCTTAGAAACCTTAGAAGTATTCTGAGATGCAGGAGGTAAGAATTAACGGACAAGAAGCAGAAATATTAAAACACTAACACTCTTGGTTTGAGTTTGAGCTGTTAAACTTCTTGCAGGCCAGGCATGGTGGCTCACGCCTGTAATCTCAGCACTTTAGGAGGCCAAGGCGGGTGGATCACCTGAGATCAAGAGTTCAAGACCAGCCTGGCCAACATGGTGAAACCCCATCTCTACTAAAAATACAAAAATTAGCTGGGCATGGTGGTGTGTGCCTGTAATCCCAGCTATTTGGGAGGCTAAGGCAGGAGAATCACTTGAACCCAGGAGGCAGAGGTTGCAGTGAGCCAAGATCACGCCATTGCACTGCAGCCGGGGCAACAACAGCGAAGACTCCATCTCAAAAAAAAAAAAAAAGAAAAGAAAAGAAAAAAAGAAAAGGAAAAAACAATGCTTGCCATTAAAAAAAAAAGAGTCCTTAGACTTAAATATGCCACAATGATCTCCAAAGCCTGAACAAAACTAAGTACATTAATAAAAAAATAAAATCCCTAATCAGTAAGCCAAAATATGTAGTGCTTTTAAATATGTGCTAGCTCCTTAATAAGAGACAACTTTTAGGCTGGGCGTGATGGCTCACATTTGTAATCCTAGCATTTTTGGGAGGCTGAGGCAGAAGAATCACTTGAGCCGGGAGTTTGAGACCAGCCTGGGCAACATAGCAAGAGCCTGTCTCTAGTTAAAGTAATAATTTTTTTTTTTTTAAGTTAAAAAGAGGCCGGGCACGGTGGCTCACACCTGTAATCCCAACACTTTGGGAGGCCGAGGCGGGCAGATCACCTGAGTGAGGTGGAGAGATAGAGAACTGACTGGCTAACACGGCAAAACCCCATCTCTACTAAAAATACAAAAAAATTAGCCAGACATGGTAGCGCGTGCCTGCAGTCCCATGTACTCGGGAGGCTGAGGCAAGAGAATCGCGTGAACCAAGGTTGGCAGTGAGCCAAGATCACGCCACTGCACTCCAACCTGGGTGACAGAGCAAGATCCCATCTCTACAAATAAATAAATAATTAAATAAATAAATAATAAAAGTTAAAAAGAGACAACCTCTGATTCAACTCTGGGCAGAGGTGTATCCATTCAGGAATGTGGACATGAAAACTGTGGTTTATATATCTTTATAATTTCCTAAGAATTGAGAATCACGTTTCTTAAAATGAATGGTGGGGAGGAGTGAGTTAGAGATGGCCAAAAACAAAAATGTCCCTCCTACTTTTTTTTTTTTTTTTTGAGTCAGAGTCTCACTCTGTCGCCCAGGCTAGAGTGCGATGGCATGAACTTGGTGCACTGCAAGCTCCACCTCCGGGGTTCAAGCGATTCTCTGCCTCAGCCTCCTGAGTGGCTAGGATTATAGATGCAAGCCACCATGCCTGGGTAAATTTGTATTTTTTTTAGTGAAGACAGGGTTTCACCATGTTAGCCAGGCTGGTCTCGAACTCCTGACCTCAAGTGAGCCACCTGCTTCAGCCTCCCAAAGTGCTGAGATTACAGACGTGAGACACCACGCCCAGCCCTTCCTACCTCTTAAAAAGGAACAGTTTGTACATGCTCTTCAGGGAAACATTTCTTTGGAGAAATAGTTGGGTTGAAGGACCTGGACACAGAATGAAATGGTTTCTTCTCAATTTCTCCAATATTTCTTCCTTTTTTTTTTTTTTTTTTTTTTTTTTTTGAGACAGAGTCTTGCTCTGTCGCCCAGGCTGGAGTGCAGTGGCGTGATCTTGGCTCACTGCAACCTCCGCCTTCTGGGTTCAAGCAATTCTCCCGCCTCAGCCTCCCGAGTAGCTGGGACTACAGGCGAGCAGCACCGTGCCTGGCTACTTTTTGTATTTTTAGTAGAGACGAGGTTTCACCACATTGGCCAGGCTGGTCTCCAACTCCTGACCTTGTGATCCACCTGCCTCGCCCACCCAAAGTGCTGGGATTACAGGCCTGAGCCACTGCGCCCGGCCTTCTCCAATATTTCATATTCATTTCTTTCATTCATTAACATACATTTACTCAGCATTTACTATGTATCAAGCACCCTAATAAGATCCTGGATATAAAATGCTAAAACAATAAAAATAAGATACCTGCCTTTGTGGCATTTACAGTCTAGTGAGAAAAATATACATTTAAAAACACCCAAAAAAATCTCATAAAATAATCACATACTAGGCCGGGTGTGGTGGCTCATGCCTGTAATCCCAGCGCTTTGGGAGGCCGAGTCAGGAGGATCACTTGAGGCCAGGAGTTGGAGACCAGCCTGGCAATACAGCAAAACCCCATCTCTACTAAAAATACAGAAACTGGCCAGGCGTGGTGGCATGCACCTGTAATCCCAGCTACCTGGGTGGCTGGGGCACGAGAATCGTTTGAACTCAGGTGGCGGAGGAACCTAGAAAACAGAGAGGCAGATGGAACCTAGAAAGCAAAGAGAAAATGGCAGCAGGTAAAGTTGAAGAGGTAGGCAGGAACAGAGAAAATGGAGCCATGCATATCAGGAAACTCGCCTTACCAGTATATAAGGACAAATATTGACTGCAGGACTAGATATTATTTAACCCCTTATTCTGAACTACCTAAACCAGAATATAATCCCTGTGCAGATGGCAACCACATTTTCGGTAGATTCTCAAACAACTTTCACGCAACATCTAGCACGTGACAAATTCTGTACACGCACACATATATACACTATTTCCTCAAATTCAAACTTTTCTAAAAACATCCAAACTACCTACCTTAGTTGGGATTAAACATATATTTAGTAACATTGAATCGGTTGACCAAAAGCCTACATGCAAGAGGACCTTCAGGATAAAGCAATGGAAGATTATTTGCAAACATCTCAAGGACTGACTTAGCTGATATAAAACTCAGCTGTTAATAAGTTTCTGGGCTAGGCACGGTGTCTCATGCCTGTAATCCCAACACTTTTGGGAGGTCAAGGTGGGTGGATCACTTGAGGTCAGGAGTTCGAGGCCAGCCTGGGCAACACGGTGAAATCCTGCCTCTACTAAAAATACAAAAATTAGCCGGCTGTGGTGGCAGGTGCCTTGTAGTCCCAGCTACTTGGGAGGCTGAGACAGGAGAATCACTTGAACCTGGGAGGTGGGGGTTGCAGTGAGCCAAGATTACACCATCACACTCCAGCCTGGGACACAGAGCGAGAGAGTGCCTCAAGAAAAAAAAAAAGGAAAAAGAAAAAAAAAAAAGAAAAGAAAAGTTTCTGAAAGCCTTCTCAGAAGAGAAGGAAGAGAATAAGCAAGGGAACTTTTTTCTTACCAAAGCCAACAAGGACCTTCACACAGCAAATGTTCCTACTCTAAAGATATACAGGTTTAATTTTAATTCCAACCCACAGAAACTATTAGCTACAATGGAAAAAATGTCTAATGTACGTTTATGGCAAGACATGCTAGAAGTTTTGCTTAGTTTCAAGCATATGACACCGGTTTTGGCCATAGGTATAGTCAG
Source organism: Pongo pygmaeus (assembly GCF_028885625.2). Classification (NCBI taxonomy): domain Eukaryota; kingdom Metazoa; phylum Chordata; class Mammalia; order Primates; family Hominidae; genus Pongo; species Pongo pygmaeus. Next base: position 51,452,903 of record NC_085931.1, read on the forward strand.
AAACATTACTACACTGTAATTCAAAATAGCATCCCTTCTAATCCTTGTGAACAGGTACAACAGTCACAGTTAAAAACAAGGAAGCTTCTATGCAAAGGTTAGCGCTCATCTTATAAGAGCTTTTTTTAAATGTCAAATTTATTTTTTAAAAAAGAAGGCCATTCCTATGCAGAAAGAAGGTCTAGGACAACATAATTTTTTTCTTTTTTTTTTTCCTTTTTTTGAGACAGGCTCTCACTCTGTCACCCAGGCTGGAGTGCAGTGGTGCAATCACAGCTCACGGCAGCCTCGACTTCCCGGGCTCAAGCAATTCTCCTGCCCCAGCCTCCCAAGCAGCTGGGACTATAGGTGTGCACTACCACGCCTGGCTAACTTTTCATTATTTGTAGAGATGGCGGTCTCACTATGTTGCCCAGGCTGTTCTAGAGCTCCTGGACTCAAGCAATCCTCCTGCCTCGGCATCCCAAAGTGCTGGGATTACAGGTGTGAGTCACTGTGCCTGGCCCCTTAAAATACATATTCTAAAAGAAGAAAAAGTTGGAGGGTTTTTTTGTTTTTTACATTTACGTTGTAGTGTTCTGGCAGGGAAAGATAAAACAGGAAGGGAAGGGGGACTAAAAAGTCAGGTAGGCTAAGTACTGGGAGAATGAAGCAAAGGAACCTAGACAAGTTAGAACAGCCTATCAACAGCTAACATACAGGGTCCGAAAAAGGGCTTGAAGTTCACATGAAAGGCAATATAGTATAGTGGTAAAGAGCATAGATTCTAACCCAGGCCAGCTGGGTACAATCTTAGCCATAAAATGGCATAAGAGCACCCATCTCACATAGTTGTTGCAAAGAGTAAGAGTTAATATACGTAAGGAGCTTGGTACACGGTCTGCCACATTGCAATGTTGTGATTTATAATAAATATATATTTGGTCTTTGTCTTCACTCCTGGCACCGAGATCCTAAAATTGGACCTTGAAATTTCCTAAGAATAACAAAGGTAAAAGGAGTCGTCTTTTGTTATTCATAACAGGTCCCTTTCAACCATACCTGAGTTTATGTTAATGAGCTGACTTTGGAAAGCCCTTATGGATGAGGGCTGGTTGCCAGGGAAAACAATCATGTGATTAGAGGATTAGAACTTGCAGCCCCACCATACTCCAACTTCTGGGGATGCAAGAGGGGCTGGAGATTGACCTACTCACCAATGGCCAATGATGTCATTAATCATGCCTACATGATGAAGACTCCATAGAAACCAAAAAGGACAGGGTTCGGAGAGCTTGCAGACTGATAAACCCAGACAGTGTTGTGGGGGTGGTATGGCCAGAGAAGGCATGGGAGCTCCACATAACCCCCTCATAGTTCACCCTATGCTTCTCTCCTATTTGGCTGTTCCTGAGTTTTATTCTTTATAATAAATTGACAAATTTAAGTAACGGGCCTTCATAAGTTCTGTGAGTCGTTCTAGCAAATGATCCGACCTGAGGAGAGGGTTGTGGAAACCTCTGATTTGTAGCCAACTCAGACAGAAGTTGTGGATAACCTGAGGACCCACCACTATCGACTGGCATCTGAAGTTCAGGGAAATCTTGCGGGCCTGAGCCCTTAACCTGTGGGGGTCTGCACTAACTCCAGGGAATTAATGTCATAATTGAGTTAAATTGTAGAATACCCAGTTGGTGTCCAGATGGTTGGAGAATTGGTTGTTGGTGAGGGAAAAAAACAAAACAAAACCCACACATCTGATGTCATCAGAGGTGGAGTGTTGAAAGGAGTAGTAGAGTACAGAAAAAAACAAAACGGGGGCCGGGCATGGTGGCTCACGCCAGTAATGCCAGCACTTTGGGAGGCCGAGGTGGGCGGATCACAAAGTCAGAAGATCAAGATCATCCTGGCTAACAAGGTGAAACCCCATCTCTACTAAAAATGCAAAAAAAATTAGCTGGGCGTGGTGGCGGGCACCTTTAGTCCCGGCTTCTCAGGAGGCTGAGGAAGAAGAATGGCGTGAACTCGGGAGGCATAGGTTGCAGTGAGCCAAGATCGTGCCACTGCACTCCAGCCTGGGCAACAGAGTGAGACTCTGTCTCCAGAAAAAAAAAAAAAAAAAAACACTGTCTGTCTTTACTCTTCATGCACTATAAACTCTAAGTGTTAGCTATTATCATTTTAAATATATTTATTTTTGCTGGAATTCTTATAAAATCCACTTAGAATTCAATATTCTAGAAATATGTCTCTTTTATGTTTTTGTGATTTTTGTTTTGGAGGCTTTTGGTGGTGGTGGTTTTGTTTGTTTTTGGGGTTTTTTTGAAGCAGGGTCTCACTCTGTCGCCCAAGCCAGAGTGTAGTGGCAGGATCTTGGCTCACTGAAACCTCTGCCTCCCGGTCTCAAGGGATGCTCCTGCATGATCTCTTTTAATAAAGTTAGTCTAATCTGTGCTTAAGGGAGACAATAAAAAAGATGTGTCCACCTGTGAGGCAGAATTTTAAATGGAAAACTACCCCTGAGTTTAGGCTTGGTGGGACCCGAAAAATGAGTGAGGATGGGTACACGGGGTAGAAGGAAATTTGGGGATAAAACTCAGGGCCACCTATAGAGATGGTCCTTCTCACTTAGAGATTACCCTCTAGAATTCTTCTCAAACCTTGGAGGGTTTTGTGTAATATTTCATTTAGACAGCTCACTTCTTGGAAAGAGATCAGGGTTGAGAGACGAAGGCGATGTAGGTAGAAAAAGAAGCTCACACACTTGGTTTTGTTTTAGCGTTACCTACCAGCGCTGCCCCCTCTTCTCATGCTTGCTTACTTCCTTCAGAAGTCATTTTAACTCCAACCTCCTTGTGTCCAAACTGGCTCAAAGCACTCCAAAGTGGAGGTGAAAGGCAATCACGCCGATTTGTTATACCCAATTTGAGACATTTTTCTGTTGTACATAAAAGCAAAAAAGAAATAAAAGCAATAGAATGTTCCATAAACTTAAAAAAAATGTTAGAACAATCACACCCACTCATGGGTTCTGAAAAGTACAATAATGGAGTCAGGCTAGTACAAAGGCCTAAGAGCAGAGTCTGAGTGAAAGTGATCAATCTAGTTTCACTTTGGAAACTGGATAGAAACTAGCAACGGAAGTCAGACTCTATGAGGTAATTTTTGCAATAGTTGTTGGCCTTATAATTAATAAGAGATAAGATAATTTTAACCTAAAGGTCATTTTAAGCTTACAACAACTAGAGATAATTTTATTGTAAGTTTTAAAAACTAACTTTATTGAACTTCAATTCAGACACAATAAACTTCACCTAGTGTACAATTCAAAGCGCTCTGACAATTGCATATGCCTGTATAACCACGACAATCAAGAGGTATATTTTCATCCCTAGGGTTTTCTTGTGTCCCTTTGTATTCAATTTCTCCTTCCACTTCCAAACCCAGGCAATCACTGATCTGCTGTCACTCTAGAAAAACCTGAATTTTTTTCCTCACACAATTTAAAAAATTGAGATACAATTCACATACTATAAAATTCAACCATTCAAAGTGTATAATTCCATAGTTTATCGCAACTAATTCCAGAACATTTTCATTGCCCCAAAAATAAACCCTGTATCCATCAGCTGTCACTCTCCATTTCCTGTTCTGGACATTTCATTTAAATGGAATCACACAATATGTGACCTTTTATGTCTATCTCCTTTCATTTGGAAAATGTTTTTAAGGTTCATCATTTTTTTTTTTAAAGACTGTCTCGTTCTGTCACCCACGCTAGAGTGCAGTGGCTTGATCCCCGTTCACTGCAACCTCCATCTCCCAGGTTCAAGCGACTGTTGTGCCTCAGCCTCCCGAGTAGCTGAGACTATAGGCACACGCCACCAGCCCTGGCTAATTTTTCTGTATTTTTAGTAGACATATGGTTACGCCATGTTGCCCAGGTTGGTCTCAAACTCCTGGGCTCAAGCGATCCACCTGCCTTGGCCTCCCAAAGTACTGGGATTATAGGCATAAGCCACCACACAAGGCCAAGGTTCATTCATTTTATAACATATATCAACAGTGATTTCTTTTTATGAGTGAATAATATTCCATTGTATGGATATACCATATTTTGTTTATTCATCAACTGAAAGACATGTGGGTTGTTTCCACTTTTTAGCTATTTTGAATACGCTGCTATGAACATTTGTCTGTGTATTTTTACACAGACAAATGTTTTCAATTTTCTAGGATATATATCTAGAAGTGGAATTGCTAGGTCACAGGATCTATGTTTAACTTTTTGAAAAGCTGCCAAACTGTCTGTAGTTTTTAAACTTTTCATTCTGAGATAATTATAGATTCACATAATAAGAAATAATACAAAGAGCTCATGTATAAACTTTTCATTCTGAGATAATTATAGAGTCACATAATAAGAAATAATACAAAGAGCTCATGTATCCTTTACTTAGTTCCCTCCAATGATAACATCTTGCAAAACTACAGTACAATATTACAACCAGAAGAATACTGGCACTGTTAGTCAACATACACATTTCCATCACCCTAAGGAGCTCTGACGTTGACCTTTTACAGCCACATCTACTTTCAGCCCCACACCATCCATAGGCCCTGACAATATGAAGAACCAATCTGTGCTTCATATCTATAATTCTGTCATTTCAAGAATGTTATATAAATAGAATCATACAATATGTAACATTTTAGGATTGGCTTTTTTCACGCAGAGTAATTCTCAAGAGTCATTCAGGGTGTTTTATTTCTAAAAAGTTTAAAGTTTGCCCCTTTTTAAAAGTTGCTGAGCAGTATTCCACAGCCTGAATTAATTAATTAATTAATTATGAGACGGAGTTTCACTCTGTCACCCAGGCTGGAGTGCAGGGGTGCAATCTTGGCTCACTGCAACCTCTGCCTCCTGGGTTCAAGCAATTCTCCTGCCTCAGCTTCCCAAGTAGCTGGGACTATGTGTGCCCGCTACCACGCCTGGCCAATTTTTGTATTTTAGTATAGACAGGGTTTTACCATGTTGGCCAGGCTGGCCTCCAACTCCTGACCACAAGTGATCCGCCCACCTTGACCTCACAAAGGGCTGGGATTACAGGAATGAGCCACCACGCCCAACCTCAAATGAATTTTTGTGTATGGTACAAGGTAAGAGTCAATGTTCCCTCTCTCTCTTTTTTTTTTTAAGACGGAGTCTTGTTCTGTCACCCAGGCTGGAGTGCACTGGTGCAATCTCGGTTCACTGCAACCTCCGCCTCCCAGGTTCAAGTGATTTCCTGCCTCAGCCTCCTGAGTAGCTGGGATTACAGATGCACGCCACCACACCCAGCTAATTTTTTTATTTTTAGTAGAGACGGGGTTTCACCATGTTGGCCAGGATGGTCTCGATCTCCTGACTTCGTGATCCACCCGCCTCAGCCTCCCAAAGTGTTGGGATTACAGGCGTGAGCCACTGCACCCAGCCCTCTTTTAATTTTTTTAACATACAGATAACCAGTTCTTTCCTGGTTTGTAAGTTTTTATTTAAACCAGAGTTAGAAAAATAATTAAAATAACACTACCTCTAAACACTCAAAACACTGCCATGACATAATCCTGCCATTTCAGTAGAACAGAAAATCCCCACGCCTTCCCCTCAGCTCAGAGGGCACAAGACTAGGCAGCAAGCTCCACCAGTTTGTAGAAGGAGTTCAACTTCCAGAAAGAAGGGAAATGCCTTTCTCTGAAGTTATTACATGAGCTCACACTGAAGGGAAAGAAGAAAGTGAGCCTTATCATTTTCCCAAGATGCTGTGAGATGTGTTGGATTTACTCTCACTCATAATTAAGCAGGATGGTTGTTTTGTTTTGTTTTGGGGCAGGGTCTCACTCTGTCACCCAGGCTGGAGTGCAGTGGTGTGGTCTCAATCCACTGCAACCTCTGCCTCCAGGGTTCAAGCAATTCTCCTGCCTCAGCCTCCCAAGTAGCTACAATCACAGATGTGCACCACCATGCCTTGCTAATTTTTGTATTTTTACTAGAGACGGGGTTTCACCACGTTGGCCAGGCTGGACTCCAACTCCTGACCTCAAGTGATCCGCCCTCCTCAACCTCCCAAAGTGCTGGGATGACAGACGTGAGCCACTGTGCCCAGCCACAGGTATGTTCGGGATGGTTTCAACCAACATCAATAGAACCAACTAAGAATAGATGGCCTTCAGCAACACAGAGGGGTAGCACAGGAGTTCCAAAGATCAGTAGTTTGAAAATCAGGTCACAAGGAGTCCATGCTATATGATCTTGGGTAAGTCACTTAACATTCTTAGCCCCTCGTTTGTTCACCTGTAAAACCAAGGTTTGTTATCAGGTCATGTCTAAGATCCTTCCCAGTTAAACATTCTAGAATGCCAAAAATAAGCCTATTTGTTCTTTCTTTGAAAAATCAAGAAAAATGGCAAAAAAAAAAAAGTTGTCAAATTGTGAACGTTTATCTAACACAGGGAACTATACTAGGAACAGGTTTTCTATTTTGTTTCCTGTTTTACCCTATTCTTCCATACTAATTAGACATCATATAAATCCCACATATAAATCCAACATATCTCATAGCATCTTGGAAAATAAAAACAAAATCTCTTTTGGAACTGAACTTCTCAACTTTAATATGCATGTGACAATCTTTTTTTTTGAGATAGGGTCTCACTTTGTGGCCCAGCTGGAATACAGTGGTGCAAACACAGTTCACTGCAGCCTTGACCTCCCAAACTCAAGTGAGCCTCCCACTTCAGCCCCCTAAGTATCTGGGACTACAGGTGTGCATCACCATGCCTGGCTAATTTTTGCATTTTTTGTAGAGATGAGGTTTCACCATGTTGCCTAGGCTGGTCTCAAACTTCTGACATCAAGCAATCTGCCCACCCTGGCCTCCCAAAGTGTTGGGATTACAGCTGTGAGCCACTGCACCTGGCAAATAATCTTTTTAAAACACAGATTGTGACTCTGCAGGTCTGAAGTGGCACCTGAGATTCTGCATTCCTAATAGGCTTCCAGGTGATACAAAGGCTGCCAGACCTTGGAACATACTTTGAGTAGCAAGGTGTTAGAAGAATACGGACATAGTATCTGTTTGAGTAACCTAATTAATGTTGATACCTAAGTTTTCAGTACTTTACATAAGTAAATAAATTAGTCTTATGGCACTGATTTGAGGAATATAATCTTATTGATTCCCAAGAGAATATGCTAAGAAAACAGTTCAAAAAATCAAGTTTAATTAATATTTTAATTCCTCAAGATCCTATTTGCAAGGAAAAAACAGAAAAATAGAAAATCAGAAAGATACAGCATCATGAATTGTTAAGGACAATTTTCACACCCGATAGTCAATGAACAAAATATATTACAGAAATGCACTTTCAAATAATTAAAACAGGCTGGGCAACATAGTGAAAACCTGTCTCTCAAAAAAAAAAAATTTTTTTTAGCTGGGCCTAGTGATGTGCACTTGCAGTCCCAGCTACTCAGGAATCTGTGGTGGGAGGACCAACTGAGCCTGGGGAGGTCCAGGCTGCAATAAGCTGTGATTATGCCACTGCACTCCAGCCTGGGCAGCAGAGTGAGACCCTGGCTCAAAAATAAAAGCTACACACAAAAAAATTAAAACATTTTATACTAACACCACCATTTTACGCCTACAACAAATCAGATTATTCTTACCCAACAAAAACAAACAAAAAATTTAGTGTGTTCTTTTTTGACAGAAAACTTCTGAGAGGTTCAGCAAATTCAGAGTAAATGAGTGTACACAGGAAGGAGCCACAGCTCTGCCAAGAACATGGCCTAACACAAACACTGCAAAGATAAATTTCAATAAATCTTACAAAATAGAAACAAAGGCAAAAATGTAAAAGAGATTTATACAAACTCAACTGGTCAGAGGGAACAGTTTAATGAGATGGAGTGCTTCCTTATCATGCACTGTTTGGTCAGTGGAGCACTTTGACTGCAGAGGTTCCAAAATAACAGCTCTATCTCCTAATCATTATGCTTCCATCCATCTTCTTCCTCTTTTAACTGTACCTACCTGTGTATGTGCATACACACAATTTAATATAAGCTTTATTTATTTATTTTTGTGCGTGTGTGTGTGTGTATGTTTTTGAGATAGAGTTTTGCTCTTGTCACCCAGGCTGGAGTGCAATGTCGCAATCTACCTCCCAGGTTCAAGCAATTCTCCTGCCTCAGCCTCCCAAGTAGCTGGGATTACAAGCATGGGCCACCACGTCCAGCTAATTTTTTTGTATTTTTAGTAGAGATGGGGTTTCGCCATATTGGCCAGGCTGGTCTTGAACTCCTGGCCTCAAGTGATGCGCCCACCCCAGCCTCTCAAAGTGCTGGGATTACAACAGGGGTGAGTCACTGTGCCCAGCCAACATAAGCTTTATTGAAATACAAAAGAAATGTATGCTCATCATAGAAAATCAGAAAGATACAGGAAAACCCCAAAGATGGAAAAAATATAATGTCCCCTATGAAATCTCACTACTCAGAGCGAGTTATTCATATTCTGGTGTATAGCCTCAAAGCCACTTTTCTAGAATTATAGAGATAAGTGGTAAACATTATTCCACATTTTAAAAATTATTTTTAAAAATTTTTTGTAAAGATGGAGTCTTGCTATGTTGCCCAGGCTGGTCTTGAACTCCTGGGTTAGACAGGAAGCTGTCGGGGAGGTTTGCTTGAGCCCGGGAGACAGAGGTTACAGTGAGCCGAGATCCCACCACCGCACTCCAGCAGGGGGCGACAGAGCAAGACCCTGTCTCAAAAAAAAATTATAAAAATAATAAAAAACCAAAACTACAATGTACACTTATGAAAGAACAACAGTAAGAAAGGGAAATTACATTTTAGTATAAATACATAAAATTTTGATTCATATCCACTGAAAATGTTTCAAGGACACCTAGGGGTCCTCAGACCACACTGAAAACCAATGCGCTATACTGTAGTGCCTCTTCAGTTAGGGTACGCTATACAAATATTTACAAGGCATGGTCTCAGGAACATACTTAACCTAAAAAATATCCTAATGATTTTGCTAAATCATCCATTCAACAATTATTAAGTGCTTACGATGTACGAAGTATTCTTATACACAAGGGAGAAAATCAAAGAGGAAAAAAAAATCCTCCTTGTGGCACTTACATTCTACGAAGAGACAGCCACAACCAATAAACAAATGAACTATCTATTCTGTCAAATAAGTGGTATGAAGGAAAATAAAAGCAAGGTTTTTTGGTTTTTGTTTTTGTTTTTTTAAGAGACATGGTCTTGCTCTGTCACCCAGGCTGGAGTGCAGTGGCACAGTCATAGCTCACTGCCACCTCAAATTCTTGGGCTCAACTGATCCTCCCCACTCAGCCTCCTGTGTAGCTGGTACTACAGGCACATGCCATCATGCCTGGCTAATTTGTTGTTGTTGTTTCACAGAGACAGCATCTCACCATGATGCCTGACTAGCCTTGAACTCCTGGCTTCAAGTGATCCTCCCCACTCGGCCTCCCAAAGCGCTGGGATTATAGGTGTGAGCCACCATAACAGGCCCAAAAGTAACATTTGATCAAAAATCTCAAGGTGATGCAGGAACAAGCCATGAGGCTACTCAGGGAAAAGTGCTCTAAATAGAAGGAATAACAAGTACAAAAGCCCTGATATGTGAGCTAAGGTGCTCAGAGACAACAAACAAAGCCAATACGGTTGGGGCAAAAGAAGCAAGGGAGAGAAGAGAAGCAGACAAAATCAGAGTTACAAAGCAGTTCATGTGGGACTTTGTAGACGAGTATAAGGACTGTGGCTTTTTCAGTGAATGAGAATTACTGGCAGGTTCTGAGTAAGGAGGGATATGACCTGATTAATTTTAAATGGATCGTGTAATCATGTTTAAACTCAAAAAGCTGAATTAAACACCTGTTCCATCTCTTACTGTGTGTCCTTAAGCTTTTGAGCCTCAGTTTCCTCTGTAAATTGTGAAGATACAGACACTGCAAAAAGTTGTTGTGAAGATCAAACAATATACGTAAGGCTGAGAGGCTTATGAGCAGTGGCTCACACCTGTAATCCCAACACCTTGGGAGGCAGAGGTGGGAGGACTGCTTGAGCTCAGGAGTTTGAGACCAGCTTGGGCAACACACCAAGACCTCATTTCCACAAAAAATAAAAAACTTATTGGGGCAGGGGAGGAGAAAAAAAAATATTGGGGTGCAGTGGTACATGCCTGTGGTCCAGCTACTCGAGAGGCTGAGATGGGAGGACTGCTTGAGCCAGGAAGGTTGAGTCTGCAGTGAACCGTGATCGCAGTACTGCACTCTAGCCTAGGTGACAGAGCAAGACCTTGTCTCAAAAATACACACACACACACACACACAAATACTTTTAAATTATGACAGACTATAAAAATTTCACTATTGAGCTTGTTTGCACTATGTAGTTGTCACATATTCCTCTTTTCTAGGACCTCTATACTCACCATACTGCCACCATCAGCCATTTATGCGACTTTGCCATGAGATTAATGCCCCAGACCTCGGATACCATGAGCTCAGCCTGATACTTGACCTTTAGCTTGACGAGTGCAAGGCAAAGAAAGAGAGCTTTTTTTGTCATTGATGGCAGAGTGGTTTTTTAGCATTATTTTCCTTGTTGTTATAAAGAAAATCTTTTTAAAAAATAATGCATGTGGGCCAGGCGCAGCAGCTCACGTCTGTAATCCCAGCACTTTGGGAGGCCGAGGTGGGCAGATCACAAAGTCAGGAGATCGAGACTATCCTGGCTAACACGGTGAAACCCTGTCTCTACTAAAAATGCAAAAAAAATTAGCCGGGCATGGTGGCGGGCGCCTGTAGTCCCAGCTACTTGGGAGGCTGAGGCAGGAGAATGGCGTAAACCCAGGAGGCGGAGCTTGCAGTGAGCCGAGATCGCGTCACTGCACTCCAGCCTGGGTGACAGAGCGAGACTCCATCTTAAAAAAAAAAAATGCATGTGGTAATCATAAAAGTGAAGTTCCAGAAAAACAAGACTTTATAAGTCTCGTCTTTATTTAATTTGGCACTGTTTTAATAAAGCTAAAACTGTAGTTCTTGGTCTTGACAGCTTGTCTCATCCAAAAAGAAACAAAAAGGAGGAAAAAAAAGATGAAGACTGACAAATGAAATCAAATTTCTTTGATCTGCGTCCTAACTCTAAGGGGACTTCAGATAAATCAATGAGTCACAGAAGGGGCCGGAAGATGTAGGCCAGAATACTGATGACAACAGCTGTCTGTCTACCTACCTGTCTTCTGAGATCATCATTAAAGTATGAGATCACCAAGACCAGGGAATACAGAGTAAGATAAGATGGAGGTCCACTGGAGAATTATGAGGCCTGTCGCATTCTGACTCCACTTCCCAGCGGGTGGAAGGTGAATACCCAGGCACTGGTTTTTATCTCCACCTCCTAAGATGTGAGTCATTCTGAGTAGTGACAGAATCCTGCAATGGAAAAGCCCAAAGAAAACCAAGATCTTTGGGAAAAATTATAAACAATCTCATATATTAGAGGTCTCTGATGGTTTCTTTGAAATGGATAAATTTCCTCATCTTAAAGTGGAGGGCAAGAATTTTCTACCTAAGGTTTCTCTCAAACTCTAAAATCCCTTAAATATAAAACAAAGTGGCCAGGCGCGGTGGCTCACACCTGTAATCCCAGCACTTTTGGAGGCAGAGGCGGGCGGATCACCTGAGGTCAGGAATTTGAGACCAGCCTGACCAACATGGAGAAACCCCGTCTCTACTAAAAATACAAAATCAGCAGGGCATGGTGGTACATGCCTGTAATCCCAGCTACTCAGGAGGCTGAGGCGGGAGAATCGCTTGAACCCGGGAGGTGGAGGTTGCGGTGAGCCGAGATCGTGCCATTGCATTCCAGACTGGGCAATAAGAGTGAAACTCCACTTCAAAAAAAAAAAAAGTATGTTCTTTTAAAGGCCGCATTAATATTTAGAGCAAGCTTGTCTGTCCTGCAGCCTAGGATGGCTTGAATGTGACCCAAAACAAATTTGCAAACTTTCTTAAAACATGATGAGATTTTTTTTTTTTGCAATTTTTTAAAAGCTCATCAGCTATCATTAGTGTTAATGTATTCCAAGACAATTCTTCTTCTTCCATTGTAGCCCTTGCCAAAAGATTTAGAGCATTAAGAGATCCAAAAAGTAGGTATTGCTAGTGCAATCTGGAGTTTTTCATCAGTTCTACAGACCTCTGAGTGATGTGAACCCAAATGGGGCACCTTCCTTAAAGAGTTAACATACTATCAAAAAGGGCAAAACTTATTTGTCCACAATCTGCCCTATGATACTTCCTTTTAACCTCATTTTTATTAATTGCCACTCCCCTCTTGACCCATACTATTCTAAAACATACAGTGCAGAAACAAACTGTAATGATTAGGGAAATAGAAGTTAAAAAAAATATGCAGGAATTTTAAGTACACAGATATCAAGGAAAGAGAGACTAAATGGACTGAAGAAGTATTTTATTTTTATTTTTTTGAGATGGAATCTTGCTGTGTCGCCCTGGCTGGAGTGCAGTGGTGCGATCTCGGCTCACCACAACCTCCACCTCCCGGGTTCAAGAGATTCCCCTGCCTGAGCTTCCCAAGTAGCTGGAATTACAGGCACCCACCACCACACCCGGCTAGCTTTTGTATTTTTAGTAGAGATGGAGTTTCACCATGTTGGCAAGGCTGGTCTTGAACTCCTGACCTCAAGTGATTTGCCCACTTCAGCTTCCCAAAGTGCTGAAAAAATATTTTTAATAATAAAACAAATATTTTCAAATAGATAACATGTATGTGGTATAAAACCAAAAAGATTTTAAAGTACACAGTTTAAAATAAAAGCATTTTCTGAAGGATAAATCAAACAGAACACTTAGAAAACTTCAGTGTATAAGTTGTGCTGTATTTCTTAGGCTGGTTAGTAGGTGTGCATTAATCAAATCTTATAATACTTTATATATTCTTTGGCATTTATGGAGTACTCTAATAATAATAACAACAAAAAGTCTCTTCCACCCCAGTCCCCCAGTTCTCTATTCCCCTTTATTGAGGCAGCCAGTGTTACCAGCTTCTGTGGTCCTTCCAGAGACATCCTGTGCATGGACAAATGTGTGAGTGTGCATACATACATGCACAAGACAGAGAGAGAAAAAACAAAGTGACTCCCTAACTATGCCTCATTAAGATCAGGTTTATGTCATGGGACCAAAGCATACCTAAGGAACTGCCTCAATCGTTTTCTCTACAAGTGAATTCTGTCCTGCTGTTGTTAGAACTAAGAGGACTGCACTGGACGGATACACCTTAGGGCCTGTCTAGTCAAAGCCTTACACATTAGCTGTCAAGGCCAAGTCCTAGCCTTGGCCTTTCTCCATTCTAAAACACACCAGAGTCAGTACCATGCCCCAATATTCCCTAAGACTTAGCTTCAGAAATTCCACAATGTCCATCTTATTTGTTTTGTTGTTGTTGTTTTTGTTTTTGTTTTGAGGCACGGTCTCGCTCTGTCGCCCAGGCTGGAGTGCAGTGGCACAATCTCAGCTCACTGCAGCCTCTGCCTCCCAGGTTCAAGCAATTCTCCTGCCTCAGCCCCCCAAGTAGCTGGGACTACAGACATGCACCATCACACCTGGCTAATCTCTGTATTTTTAGTAGAGATGGGATTTCACCATGTTGGCTAGGCTTGTCTTGAACTCCTGACCTCAAATGATCCACCTGCCTTGGCTTCCTAAAGTGCTGGGATTACAGGCATGCGCCACCACGCAGGGCCCCATAAAGTCCATCTTAGATCATTAATTATCTAAACAAAATGATTCAGATATGTTTCCATAGCAGTGAGAAAAGCTCTAACTGTGGTTTGATTAGAACACTTAGATTCAGCAATAAACATCACAGGCAGACATGGCATACTGCACATTCTGAGATGCAGAAGAATTCCAACTTTGAAAGCTATTTTTCAATAACATCTGCTTTGGACAAGGATTGGCTAAAATACAGGATGGTGGGTAGAAGATTCATTTCTTAATATAAGAACAGATCTCAAAATACTTCGATAAAATCTTGATTTAAAAGCTTATACTTATCAGGGAAAGTATGACAATCCAAATTTCATCACTCTCATTCATTCAAAAATACTTACTAAGTACCATGTGCCAGTATCAGAAGCCAATATATAGATTAATATATTGCCCTTGAGAAGCTAATGATCTAATTAGGAAGACATATACATCTGGCTGGTTCCAAAGGACCAGTAATAGACCACCAGCAGTGAGGAGGATGAAAGTTTTATTTTTTGAGACAGAATCTTGCTCTGTCACCCCGGTTGGAGTAGAATGGCATGATCATAGCTTGTTGCAGCCTCGACCTCCTGGGCTCAATCGATCCTCCCACCTCAGCTTCCCAAGTAGCTCTGACTACAGGTGGGCACCACCATGCCTGGCTTTTTTTTTTTTTTTTTAAATTTTTTGTAGAGATGGGGTCTTGAACTCTTGGGCTTAAGCGATCCTCCTGCCTCAGCCTCCTGAAGTGTGGGGATTACAGGTGTGAGCCACCATGCCAGGCCTTAAAGTTTGTATATAACATACATGAACATGTCTCACCAAAACCCCCAAGCTCCAAATATTCAAATGAAAATTGTTCATAAATATAAAACATACCCTGGAACTTTGCTATCATATTCAATATCCTGAAGTTTTATTTAGGGTAGAACTTTCCATCCTGAATTCTGTCAACAAGGTTTAGTTACTTTAAAACTCTCATTAAATAGCAGTCTCACCTATAAAGCATATATTCATATAGGTTAAAATATTCTATTGCTAGAAAATCTATGGCTCATGTTTATCTACTGTAAAGTCCAAAGGTCTTGACTTTTCAGAGAATGGCTTTTAGTTCACTGAGGCTTCGTAACAGATGCTTTTTCATTTCCTATCATAAAGAAAGACAGTATTTTACTATATAGCTGTCATATTACTGTTACAATCCGGCTAACGGCTACAGCACTTCAGAACAAAACAGTAGCAATTTGGCAAAACCAACACATTGTTAATGTTTTTGATCATATAGGAGACAGGTACTGGAGATATCAGTTTGCTATTAGCCTTTCTATATCCAGAGTCTCTCCACTTTTACGAACATAAACAAAAGAAAGAAGTCCACAAACATGCTATGGCAGACCTTTCATTCTACCTGCATCCAACACTCTTGTCAATTTCATTTCACCTACTATCATCCTTTGAAAGTTTTATTAAGTAGCTGGTCCAACAGATGGGTGGCTAGCCCTGCCCAACACATGACGGAGGAAAAACAGCTCTTAGCAGGCAAGACAAGAAAATATTAAGTATGTCCCTTTCCCTCTTAAGGCTGAGAACACTGAGACTACCTGAGAAGAAAGCAAACAATCTTTTAACCTTTATAAAGAAAAGTTACTGGACTGAGATGATCTGTAAGTAACAAGGTGATTTTAAAAAGGGAGGGAGTTCAAATGCTAAAATCTACCCCTCAAGATAAAATAGGCACTTGCCCACACATAGCAGAGAACTGGAATAGACAGGAAAAATAAATAAATCCAAATTAGTTTAACTGGGAGCTTTTTCATCAGAGACAGATGGGAAACATTCAGATAAGCACACTATCTTGTTTAGAACACAAAGCTCAATAGATCTGTAGGAGGAAAAGGAAAGGCAACCTGAAACACATAGCCTATGTGCATAAAAAACGACTCACTATGGTCATATTAGTAAAACCAGAAAGAACAAAATGGTAGTGGTATCTGTCTTCTTTGCCCCTTCCCTGATCATAAGCTTTATTAACCAGATAGCATCTGATCCTGTCTTCAACTGATGTATATCTGTGTCTTTCAACATACTACCTAAAATGCTCCCCAAGGAAAACAGTGAGACCAATTCTGCCAGAGACAGTATCTGCCAGAACCAAGAAGTCTTATTTTCCTTTGAGTGAAAGCCAGTGGATGGGGAAGAGGTCCCCAAATGCCACTTGTCTGAATCTTTTAAGATATGCTCTGAAACAAAAAAACACTACAGATTACATTTTAGTAGAGATCTAAAAATAGCAAAAGAACATTCCCTATTTTTAGATATCTGACTTCCAAGTGTAAAAACACTAAAAGTAAAAGAAACCATTGAAAACTAACTATATTTTTAAAAGTGTTTTAAAAACTCTGAATTGGAAAACTGTTTTTAGAGATAAAATTTCAAAAATCCTGCCTTGTGTTGACTGACTCTTTGCTCAAACTTACCCATCTCCAAAATTTAGTCCTAATCCTATGTGTTATTAAGGGCATTTCCACAGAACCAAAAGATGGTACAGAAAGGTTATACCACAAACGAGAAAGAACAGCTAAGAAAAAAAATTTAAAGATGCTTTCATAAAAACATAGAGTCTAGACTAGTGATTAAAGACAACAATGTATAAAACAGCAAAGCAATTTAATTGTCTTTCATTTAAAACAGTGCCACAGACAATACAACACTTGATTAAAGAAGACAAATAGTTTTTTTCTCAAACAGGTCTCCCCAACTGAATAGTCTTAAAACCAGTAAGCATCTAATTCAAAGCTGTCAGAATAACTAGAATTTGCAATAAGAGAAAAATTAATAAAATACTGAAAATGCAGTACATTTCTTCCTCCCCATTTCTGTCCACTCCTAGTACAAATATGACCAATTTTTTTTTAAAGAAGCCTATGGCAAATAAGATTTGTAGGAAATTATTAGCAAGTTAGGAAATCAGGATTTATGGGAATTACCTGACTGTACTGCCATCATTAACATCTCAGGTTCCAGTAGAGTCATGACGGATTCTTCCAGAAACAAAAATCCACAAATATAATGAAGAAAGTCAAAGTCACAGGAGAAAAGCTGTCTTGAAAGGCTATGGAAAGCTTTCACAAATTCAATCTGATGCCTTATGCTCAAATCAGACTGTGAGAATATCCCCTTCTCAGTGCAGTTACCAATTTATCCACCCTTCAGGCGAGTCAAGATGACACAGATTTGAATTACTGCCGACAGGAAACCAAAAAGCTCTCCAGTTAAGACATACTAAGTGTGGTTAGAACAGTGAGCAAGCTCCTCCCCTTGCTCTCTGGGGGAGGGGAGAGACATATATAAAGAGACTTTCAGAAAACAGATCAACTGCTTTTTTCCTCTCTTTATAAGAAGAGAAGACGAGGTTTTGTTCAAAATCCTATTGTAAGAGACTGCTGTTAATGCAGTTTAGTGGAACAGATTAAACACAATCCAAACAACTCAAGCTCATGAAAGAAGCAGTCCAATTACTGACCCATTGATGAGAGGTGGGGAAGAAGATTAAACACATATAAACACATATATACAAAATGTAAGCTGCATAAATTTTCTGAAAAAGAATTCCAACGGCTTTTTTTATCTGTGGTATTTATAGATAACAGGCTAAGGAAGTTGAACATTTAACTACAGAAGCTCAACTATTTCTCCACCCCCACTCCAATTAAAATATCTGTTTCAAAAAGTCATCTGAATACATTCCGGAGCTGTAATCTGTCTTTCAGATCTGTCAGTCCCCTAAAAGAGCCTCTTATTTGTGCCTATATTAGACATATGGTCTGTGAATAGACAGCATACTGATGTTATTTGATTTTATTTACTTTTTCTGTATGTTTGAGACAGGGTCTCACTCGGTTGCCCAGACTGGAATGCAGTGGTGCAAACATGGCTCACTGCAATCTCGACCTCCCAGGCTCAAGCGCTCCTCCCACCTCAAGCGATCTGCCCACCTTAGCCTCACAAAGTGCTGGGATTACAGGCATGAGCCACCACTCCCCACAGCACCTTTCATTAACTGATATTCATAACAATGATATTAAGATTACTTTCAGTCTATCTGATTGACTTTTTAAAAGTTGGAAACTAAGAATCCATGTTTGGTGTGTTTATCTAGAATTCTTCAATCTTTCTGGTTAACTATCAGCCTGTATGTGAAAGCTGGCTGCTGCCAATAGCCCAGCGAATACCTTAATGCTTACATAGTAAACAAATGGTAAATAAAAGCACTAGGAGACCTTAAGAGAAAAAATAGTCTCAGAATGACTGAAGGCTATATTTTGTTATTAGTAAAGAGAAGCAATGCAGATTTGGGGTGAGGGAGACTCAGTACAAGAGAGAAAAACTTCCTTCCTTTCTCACTCCAAGAACATCATGTTTAAAAGAAAAGCCAGAAAAGCTCTATATAGAACTGTGGGAATGACTCAACAGGCAATGAGTAGCAGCCAGTGTGGGCTAAATGCTGCTCTGGGAAAGCAGAAGCATCTCACTGGCCCCTTCTGGCAACCAAATTCTCAAACTGACTTACGAAAAACGGGTAAATTTCAACTTTGAGTCTACATGACAGTCTGGTCAAAGGTTAGCAACTAAGGGAAAAGCATCCCTAAAAGGTTGAGAAGATTGAGTCATTCCTTGGTCCTTATGTGGGCTGTATAATTTGCTGTGTGAGAGGTTTTTTCTTTTCTTTTTTTTTTTTTTTTTTTTCCTGAGACTAGGTCTCACTCTGTCCCCCAGACTAAGTACAATGGCATGATCTCAGCTCACTGCAGCCTCAACCTCCCAAGTTCAAGCAATCCTCCTACCTCAGCCTCCCAAGTAGCTGGGACTACAGGCACATGCCACCACACCCAGCTAACTTTTGTATTTTTAGTAAAGATGGGGTTTCACCATGTTGCCCAGGCTGGTCTTGAATTCCTAAGCTCAAGCGATCCCCCTGCCTCAGCTACCCAAAGTGTTGGGATTACAGGCTTGAACCACCACACCTGGTCTTTGTTAAATTTACTTTGTCTCTCTAGTAATGAGGGTTTTCAAATGAAACAAGTTTTCACAGTTCGGTATTTACAGAAAAATAAATATAAACTTTAAGATTCCTGCACAGAAGACGGTAGGAAGGGCAGAGGGCTGGCTGTCTCCCTCCTGACAAAACTGTTCGCCATAGAAGAGAGCATGTAATGCCACAGTGTCAATACTCCAGCACCACAGGAGATATTGAGAGTCATGCGATAGGAACAACAAATAAACATAACATCTCAGTTGATTTGACTTTTTCTTAGCAATTCCACACCCACTATCTCATTGGCACTTTGAGGTAAAAAGAGCTAAATAAAAGAAAAACAATTTTTTAAACAGTAATCTTTAAAAAATTAAACAAGAAGCAATGTAATCTTTCCCAATTGCTAAGATTTTGCATTTACTCTCAAGAGTATTAGCACAGCAACATTCATTGTGAAAACAGACTTTAAAACAAATTTCACAGTTCTAAAAGTCTGAACCCCTGTGAAAGCTTCAGTTCCATTATTTTTTGTGCAAATTAGTAACACTTCATAGAAAAAGAACTAAAGTAAACTTTAACAAGGGCTCTGCACAAATGAAGATGACTTCAAGTTAACAGCACCAAGGAAATGAGAGATAATGATCTTAATTTCCAATAGAACAAAAGCTTTGCTTCTAATCCTAACTAGCTAATCAACACAAATTTGATATGATCTACAGTCTCTATTAATTCACTCTAAAGGGACATTATACTGCAGGATACATTTTTTTTTTTTTTTTTTTGAGACAAAGTCTCACTCTGCCACTCAGGCTGGAGTGCAGTGTGGCACAATCTCGGCTCACTGCAACCTCCGCCTCCCAGGTTCAAGTGATTCTCATACCTCAGCCTCCCAAGTAGCTGGGATAACAGTCGCCCACCACCACACCTGGCTAATTTTCATATATATTTTTAGTTGAGATGAGGTTTCACCGTGTTGGCCCAGGCTGGTCTTGAACTCCTGGCCTCAAGTGATCCACCAGCCTTGGCCTCCCAACGTGTTGGGAATCCAGGCATAAGCCACCGCACCCAGCCTAGCTTTAAATTGTTTAACAGTTTTGGCAGTTATTAACAATTGTTTTCTTTTTCGATTTTGAGACAGAATCTTGCTCTGTCGCGCAGGCCGGAGTGCAGTGGCACAATCTCAGCTCACTGCAACCTCCGCCTCCTGGGTTCAAGCGATTCTCCTGCCTTAGCCTCCCAAGTAGCTGGACTACGGGCGCCCACCACCATGCCCGGCTAATTTTTGTATTTTTGTTTGAGACAGTCTTTCTCTGTAGCCAGGCTGGAGTGCAGTGGCACGATCTCTGCTCACTACAACCTCCGCCTCCCAGGTTCAAGCGATTCTCCTGCCTCAGCCTCCCGAGTAGCTGGGATTACAGGCGCATACCACCACGCCTGGCTAATTTTTGTATTTTTAATAGAGACGGGGTTTTCACCATGTTGGCCAGGATGGTCTCAATCTCTTGACCTCGTGATCCGCCTGCCTTGGCCTCCCAAAGTGCTGGGATTACAGGCACGAGCCACCACGCCCAGCCGACAACAACTATTTTCTTAACGTAACTATAATATTTTCACACTTAAATTTTATAAATTCCTTAATATCAGTTAAACAATCGGTGTTCAAATTTTCACAGTTATCACTTCTTTTTTTTTTTTCCCAGACAGGGTCTCACTCTGTTGCCCAGACTAGAGTGCAGTGGAGTGATCTCAGCTCACTGCAGCCTCGACCTCCCAGGCTCAAACGATCCCCCCATCTCAGCCTCCCAAGTAGCTGGGGCTGCAGGTACATGCCACCATACTCAGCTAATATTTAAATTCCTATAGAGATGGGGTGTGTCATCATGTTGCCCAGGCTGCTCTTGAAATCCTGGGCTCAGGCAATCCTCCCGCCTCAGCCTCCCAAAGTGGTAGGATTACAGATGTGAGCCACCGCACCCAGCCCAGGTTAAAGTTTTTGACAGGAGTATTTCACAGGTGGTAGTGTGTACTTGAGCACTGTGCTCCTTCTCTTTGGCCTTGTTTCTACTAAAAACCATCCTTGTTACCAACTGATTGTTATTTCTCTTTGAAAATTCAGTTTAAGGTGCTGCCTTCTCCATAAAGCCTTGTCTGATCCCTGGAACTCTCCCCACCTTTCTCACAGCCTCCATGGATATGCTAACTACCCCTCCTTTAGGTTCCCCCAGCACCTGTGCCTGCCTCCATTACTGTTCTTTACCGCGTGGCTTAATTCTAGCCAGGCAGCGCGGTGGCTCAAACCTGTAATTCCAGCACTTTGAGAGGCTGAGGTGGGTGGATCAGGGGTTCGAGACCAACCTGCCCAACATGGTGAAACCCCATCCCTACTATAAATACAAAAATTAGCCGGGCATGGTGGCATATGCCTGTAATCCCAGCTACTTGGGAGGCTGAGGCAGAATTGCTTGAATGCGTGAGGTTAAGGTTGCAGTGAGCTGAGATGGTGCCACTACACTCCAGCCTGGGTGACAGAGTGAGACTCTGTCTCAAAAAAAAAAAAAAAAAAAAAACCAAAAACATACAAACAAAAAATTCCCCTGCATTCTCAAATTTTGCTCAGTGTCTGACATACATGACAGCATTCATAAATGTGTGCCAAGTGGAATGAAAAGCCCTTATCTATCACAGAAATTCAAATGGCATAGGAAAAGTTCATAACAAAAAAAATAATTACCTACCCAGAAAGGGCAGGTGCTCTGCTAAAATTTTCATTAGAACACATACTGAAGGTGTTATTACTTAGAAAACTACATGAAGTATTGAAGTATGGAGTTAACATAAACAAAGACATTCACAATAATACCCTCAGGAATATTAAGTCTTAATGAGAACGAAAATGCTGAAATTATAGGGAATGAATAAGAGAAATCAGAAAAACAGAGAACCTTGGCTCACCTACAGGATAATCTTTAACCATAGAAAGCTGTCAATTTCACTAATATCAATTTCCATAATAAAATGTAATTTACACATGTATACACAAAAGCAACAAATGTATTTTTATGAACTCTGTGGGATTTCAGAGCACAGAAATGTAATCCAGTTCCTGTGCCCATTTCTGATTTGAGTTCTCGCAAGTGTACGCATGAGTTTGTTAAGGCTTAGCTCTACAAAAAATCTAGTCATCATACCCAAATGTCATGGGCTCCAACCAGTTAAGACTTTCCCCTAGACACCTAGTATTGGGCACCACTCAAAAGATAACATAACCCAGCATGCAGGCAAGTTGCTACAGGTCCTGAGGCAGCTTCCATTTCCTGTGACCACAACCTACTGCTGATGAAGTACTGAGTCAAGACCTGCAAACCTGGGATCACACATTACCACAGGTATATTATTCCTTAGACCCAGGATAGATGATGGCTGTGTGTGTGTGTATATATATATATTTTTGTTTGTTTGTTGAGACAGAGTCTTGCTCTGTTGCCCAGGCTGGAGTGCAGTGGCGCGGTCTCGGCTCACTGTAATCTCTGCCTCCCGGGTTCAAGCGATTCTCCTGCCTCAACCTCCCAAGTAGCTGGGATTACAGGCGCCTGCCATCATGCCCAGCTAAATTTTTGTTATTTTTAGTAGAAAAAGGGTTTCACCATGTTGGCCAGGATGGTCTCGAACTCCTGACCTCATAATCAGCCTGCCTCGGCCTCCCAAAGCACCGGGATTACAGGCGTGAGCCACCGCACCCAGCCTAGGTGACGGCTATATTTTAAGCTCACTTTTTAAAGATTTTTATTTATTTATTTTAAGACAGGGTCTCACTCTGTTGCCCAGGCTGCAGTGCAGCGGCACGATCATGGCTCATTCATACTTTATGTCTGAAATAAAGTACTCATTTCACATCACTTCCTCCCAAACTCCCTCCACTGATATACTGGTACTCTTCCAGTTCCTTTGTGACAATTTTCCCCAATAACCTCTGCCTCCTCCTCCTCCTGATTTCTCCTCCCACCCGCTACCCCTGTCTTCACACACGCTATTACTTTTCATTTGTTAAACCACTACTTATGCTTTGGATCTCTGCTTAAATGTCTCTTCCTCAAAGAAGCCTTCCCTACATTAAAACCCTGACTATTAGATCTGTTATTCTGTTATAATATCTTGTGTTTTTGTTTTTTTAAAAAGCAATTACTAAAGTTTGTAACTATGAATTAGCTCATCTAACTCTTTGTTGAGTCTTTTTCTTTCATGGAACTATAGAAGTTCCATGACAATAAGAACTTTATCTGTCTTGTTCATTACTCTCTCTCCAATACTTAGCACCCAGTGCTAAGATCTTAATAATCACAGAATAATTTTTCCAACATTAAAATGGTCAAATTATTTAAGCCATTATTTCCACTTCTAAGGAAATAATCTGAAATGCAAAAAACATTTTAAAAGATATTTATCCAAATATTAATGTAAGTGTGAAAAACAGAAAATGATTCAATTGTCCAACTAAGGAGAAAGTAAATAAATGATGGCACAGAACAGAATGTTATGCACCCCATTAAAAAAGGCTACTTATAAAAATATTTCAGTAATATGAGAAAAGCAGGACACAGAATTGGGTCTGTAGCATTAGCTCAGTTATTTTAAAAACACACATTTGCAAGAACACTAGAGGGATATAAACCATATACCAACAGTGATTTTCTCTGGGAGATGAGATCCATTAGAATTTGGGCTTTTGCTTTTGTTTTGTTTTGTGTTGGAGCAGGAACTCTATCTGGTATCTATTCTCCAGGGGCCTAGCATAACGTGATGAATAAGTAAGAATGAGAAATTGATTATCTCTAAGCCCTGGAATGAAGTAGGTTATGAAATTCTCTAAGTCACATTATAAACAGAATCATTTAATCAATTGACATGCCTAAGATTGGAGGATTTTCAACTGGGCGACCTAATCTAGAAAATCCTTGAAAACCAGGCTTTCTGAGGAATATAATTAACAAATCTCTTTCCTTTCCCCAAGAAATACTGTAATTTGGATCAGAAACTGTCCACTCAAAATTTTTACTTCTCCCAGCAATTAATTAGAACCTCTTGTGCAACATTGTGGCATGAAAGGATACAGTTCGTACCCTTACAGAATAAAATACATGATCTGTCCTTTATTCCACAGCTGCACATGTGAAAACAAACTGGTACTTCTTAAATCTTACATAAAGGAGGAGAAAAACCACTGTGAAAGAGGAAAGGCCCTTTTCACTCCCATTTTCGCGCTTACTTTTCTTTACATAGCTCTTCCAATCCTATCCAGCACCTCAGATTACAGACACACATAGAACTGCACCTTTACATCTCTCAGAACAATATCTGAGATCAGCAACAACATTTAGAAAATAAAATTTTTGTAAAAGGTAACATTTACAATCTCATTAAAACACACAAAGTGTCTAAAAACAAATCTAACTAAAGATGTGTAAGATCATCACAGAGAAAAATTTTAAAAACCCATTGGGAGACCTTACAAAAGATCTAAATAAATGTGGAAAATACGTATTTACAGTATAATATTCTAAAAATATCAGTTCTTCCTAAGTTGGTTCATAGATGCAATGCAATTCCAATCAAAATCCCAGAGTAATTTTATATGGAAATGCAAAGGACCAAGAACAGACAAGAATGAAACTCTCGAACAAGAACGAGGTGGGAGGACTTACTTCTCCCATACAACAGGGCTTATTACAGTTATAATTAAAACTGTGAAGGCAGGAATACACAAATAGCCCAATGGAACCAAATAGCAAGCTCAGAAACATACCCACATAGCTAAGTCCTTGATATATGAAAGACGTAGCTCCGTTGATTAGTGGGGAAAGAAGAGTATTTTCAATAAACGGAATCCACTTGAAAAAAAATTAACTTGTGTCTTACCTTATTCCCCCATGAAAAATTATTTCCAGAAACACAAGACACAAAACTCACAGACTATAAAAGACTCATATAAATTACATTAAATTTAGAAACTCTTTTTGTGTTTTGTTTGTTTTGAGATGGGGTCTTGCTCTGTCACTCAGGCTAGAGTACACTGGCATGATTATAGTTCATTGTAACCTTGAATTCCTGGGCTCAAGCGATCCTTCTGCCTCAGCCTCCTGAGTAGGTGGGACTACAGGCATGAGCCACCATGCCCGGCTCATTTTTTTGAGAGGGGGGTCTTGCTATGTTGCCTAGGTTGGTCTTCAACTCCTGGCCTCAAGCCATCCTCCCGCCTTGGCCTCCCAAAGCACTGGGATTATAGGCATGAGACACTACGCCCAGCTAAATTTAGAGATTCTTAATCCAAAGACAGGATAAAGAGAAAGAAAAAGACAAACCCCAAAGTGGGAGAAGATGTCTGCAATACATTTAAGCAACAACAAACTAGTATTCCAGATATTTAAACAACTCTTATCAAAGAAAAAACCAATACAATAGAAAGAGCAGGCAAAAGACTTAACTTGCCACTTCACAAAAGAGGAAATACAGGCCAGGGCCAGCATGGGCTACATAGCAAGACTCTGTCTATACAAAATATAAAAACTGAGCCAGACATGGTGGCACACTCCTGTAGTCCCAACTACTCAGGAGGATGAGGCAGGAGGAATATTTGAGCCCAGGAGATCAAGGCCGCAGTGAGCACCATCCTCCAGCCTAGGCAACAGAGCACGACACTGTCTCGAAAAAAAAAAAATATATATATATATATACATAAAATAACGGAAAGTGATTTATTTTACCAATTTTATATATATATAAAATCATTGGTATATATATATAAAATAACTGGTAAATATATAATTGGTAAAAGAAATCACTTTCCATTAGTATTATATATTATATATAATATTATATATATATATATAAAATAATTGGTAAAAGAAATCACTTTCCATTATGATATACTGATTCAATGGATGCCAGAACTCCTTGAGCTGAAGCCTAAGGACTTAGTTCATTAGACAGATGTTTCCAGGCTTCTCCAAGCCCTGGCTAGATAGGATCCACAAGCAGATCAACTTTATCTTTTAGACCTAAGTTCTCAGCTTAGAAGACAGAGGAGTAACATTTTATAATATACCTTGAAAGTTTTTATCAACGTTTTACAATTAGGCCAGTAAAGATTGGGTTAACCAAAGGCACCTCCTCTTTTTAAGGCTCCAAGTTCTTCTGTTTAGGAAATGAAGGTGTCAGGACCTTGACTGCCTACTGCCCCACAGGGACCTCTGCTAACCCACTGAATTTCTTTTTTTTTTTTTTTTTTTTTTTTGAGACGAAGTCTTGCTCTTGTTCCCCAGGCTGGAGTGCAGTGTCACTATCTCCTGGCTCACTGCAATCCACCTCTTGGGTTCAAGCAATTCTCCCGCCTCAGCCTCCCAAGGAGCTGGGATTACAGGCACTTGCCACCATGCCTGGCTAATCTTTGTATTTTTATTAGAGACGGGGATTCACCATGTTGGCCAGGCTGGTCTCAAACTCCTGACCTCAGGCGATCCACCCGCCTTGGCCTTCCAAAGTGCTGGGATTACAGGCGTGAGCCACCGCGCCCGGCCATTTTTTTCTTTTTTTGAGATGGAGTCTTGCTCTTGTCACCCAGGCTGGAGTGCAGTGGTGTGATCTCAGTTCACTGCAACCTCCCTCTCCCCAGTTCAAGCGATTCTCCTGCCTCAGCCTCCCAAGTAGCTGGGATTACAGGCACCCGCCACCACGCCCAGCTAATTTTTCAGTAGAGAAGGGGTTTCACCATGTTGGCCAGGCTGGTCTTGAGCTCCTGACCTCAAGTGATCCACCACCTCGGCCTCCCAAAGTGCTGGTATTACAGGCGTGAGCCGCCGCACCCAGCCACCACTGAATTTCTATATAATACATGCTTCTATGTGAAACAGCTCAAAGAAGTACATTTCTCACTCCACTCTCTCAACACAGTACATCCATTCATGAAAAAGCACCTCCTCTAACTCTAGAATTTATTCTGTTCTAGAACTCCACACTTTCCAATTTCACAATCTTCTCAAAGATTTTCCATTTCTGCTCCTATCATTACCTCCCAAACAAATGACCATGCAAAAACCTACTGTAAAATATCACAATCTTCTTACCAGCCTCTTTCCTCCAGAGCTCAATGCTGGAGAGTAACAAAATTTAAGAGGTAGGCAGAGAAAGACAGCAAAAGCTCTGAATGGCAAAGGGAGTGGCTGGAAACGTAGAGTTTAAAAAGCCGGAAAAGGGTAAGTCATAGATATCCGTGGAGGAAAAGTTTCAAGTCTGAGGGAGAAGCCAACCACGTCAAATGATGCAAGGAGGTCAAGTAGGATAAAGACTAAAGAGGGCTTATTTGATCTGCAACAAAAAGAACACAAATTACTGTGGCAATGGCAGTTTCTGAAGATAGGTAGTGACAGAAGCCATAAAGCAGTCGAGTCTCTGGGATATGAGAAAGTAGAGACAATGACTGTAAACTATTCTTTCAGGAGCTTAAATACTAAGGGAAAGTTAGAGTTGCTGGGAAAGATTTCAGTTAATTTATATGCTAAATGAAAACACTTCAGAGAAAAAGGCTGAAGATACACAAACACCTTGGGTCCAACAGCAACAGCTGCCCCCTAACTCCACTGAGAAAACAGAGTTCTTACCTGTAGTGGAACAAACATGTAAACCATTCATTGATTCATTCAATAAATATTTATTGCCGGGTGCGGTGGATCACGCCTGTAATCCCAGCACTTTGGGAGGCCGAGGCGGGAGGATCACGAGGTCAGGAGATCGAGACCATCCTGGCTAACACCGTGAAACCCCGTTTTTACTAAAAATACAAAAAATTAGCCTGGCGTGGTGGTAGGCGCCTGTAGTCCCAGCTACTCAGGAGGCTGAGGCAGGAGAATGGTGTGAACCCAGGAGGCAGAGCTTGCAGTGAGCCGAGATTGCGTCACTGCACTCCAGCCTGGGCGACACAGCGAGACTGCATCTCAAAAAATATATATAAAATAAAATAAAATAATAAATATTTATTGAGTGCCTATTATGATCCAGGAGTTGGGTATATGCCAGTGAACAAAATAAAGTTTCTGCCCTCAGAAAATAACTATTAAAGGGGAGAAAATAGACAATAAACACAAACACACACATACACACACACAATGACAGATAATAATAAGGGCTTTGAAGAAAAAGCAGGATCAAGAGTAACAGGAGGTGCTATTTTAGAGAAGACAGGCAGGGAAGGCCTCCCTGAGGAAATGACATTTGTGCAGGAACTTCAAAGAAGGCACAGCAAGTACAAGGCCCTGGGATAGGAATAGGTTTAATGTGTTCAAGAAACAGCAAGAAGTCAGTGTGGCTGGGAGCTAAGGGATAAGGGTAAGAAATGATGTGAGAGAGAGGCTGGGCATGGTGGCTCACGTCTGTAATCTCAGCATTTTGGAGGACAAGGTGGGCGAATAACTTGAGGTTAGGAGTTCAAGACCAGCCTGGCCAGTATGGTGAAACCCCATCTCTAATAAAAATAATTTAAAAATCAGCCTGGCACGGTGGCGTACGCCTGTAATCCCAGCTACTCGGTAGCTCAGGAACGAGAATCACTTGAACCCTGAGGCAGAGGTTGCCGTGAGCTGAGATCATACCACTACATTCCAGCCTGGGTGACAGGGTGAGACTGTCTCCCAAAAAAAAAAAAAAAAAAAAAGAAATGATGTCAGAGAGAATACCAAGGCCACATCATAAGTACTATGATTTCATCATAAGCCTCACAGAAAAGCATTGAAGAGTTTTGAGAGTAGGGTAGCAGTGTCTGATTTCAGTTTTCAAAGGCTCACTCATTGCTGAGTAAAGAATTCCATTTACAATATAGGGTGATGAAGTAGGTTGATAAAAGGCAACAGGGGCACAGTGGCTCACGCCTGTAATCTCAGCACTGTGGGAGGCTGAGGCCAGGGGCAGAGGGGATCACTTGAGGTCAGGAGTTCGAGACCTGCCTGGCCAACATGGTGAAATCCCCTCTCTACTAAAAATATAAAAATTATCCTGGCATGGTGGCGCATGTCTGTAATCCCAGCTACTCAGGAGGCTGAGGCACAAGAATCACTTGAACCAGGGAGGCAGAGGTTGCCATGAGCCGAGATCACGCCACAGAACTCCAGCCTGGGTGACAGAGCAAGACTCCGTCTCAAAAAAAAAAAAAAAAAAAAAATAGGGAACTGGGAAAACCAAAAGAGGGGCATCTAACACTAAATATGAGTTAGGAAAGGCTTCAAGAAGAGTGAGAGAGAGAAAGGGTATCCCAAATGGAGGACATAGACGTAGAAAAGAAATAGGGGTTTTGAAAAGCCTTGACATTTATTTACACCAGCATGGGACAGAAAATATTGTATAAAAATATACCATTTAAGGCCGGGCCTGGTGGCTCACACCTGTAATCCCAGCACTTTGGGAGGCTGAGGCGGGCAGATCACGAGGTCAAGAGATCATCAAGAGACCATCCTGGCCAACATGGTGAAACCCCATCTCTACTAAAAATACAAAAATTACCTGGGCGTGGTGTTGTGCACCTGTAGTCCCAGCTACTCGGGAGTCTGAGGCAGGAGAATTACTTGAACCCGGGAGGCGGAGGTTGCAGTGAGTCAAGATCGCGCCACTGCACTCCAGCCTGGCAACAGAGCGAGACTCTGTCTCAAAAATATATATATACCACTTACATCTACAAAAAAAAAAAAAAAAAAGATATCCACGAACAAAACTAATAAATATTTGTATGACTTTTCTGGAGACATTCACAAAACTCTGTAAGACATTAAAGAAACCTATTTAATTGAAGAGATAAAACAAAGTAATGGATAGGAAGACTCAATATTTGAAAATGTGTATTTTCCCACCCACCGTTTTTGTTTGTTTGTTTTTTTTAAGAGACAGGGTCTCGCTATGTCTCCCAGGCTGGAGTGTAGTGGTGCAATCATAGCTCACTATAATCTCAAACTCCTGGGCTCAAGCAATCCTCAAATGTCAGCCTCCCAACATGCTGGGATTACATTCCCCCTACTTACCTATAAACAACGTATTTCAAATAAAAATCCCAGCAAGTACACCAAAAGACACATACAAGAATTCCATAGCGGCATAATTCATAATAGCCCCAAAGTGAAACAACCTAAACATCCATGAACAGTAAAATGGAAAAATAAATTGTATTTTATTCATACAATGAATTGATTATACAGCAATGAAAATAAACTCTAGCCACACACAATTCAACATAAACAAATTTCAAAAACAAAAAGAAACCATCAACAGAATACACACTGTATGACTCCATTTTTATAAGGTTTAAAAACTAACCATAGTGTTGAAAATCAGGATGGTAGTTTCCTTTGAGCAGGGGGAAGGGAGCATTGATTGGGAAGAAGCACAAGGTGGGGAAAGTTCTGGACTACTAGTATTTCCTCACTAAGCAGTAGCTACTAACAGGTGTACTCACTTTGTGATAATAACAACACTTACAAGTTGTGGGTTATTTTATATTTATGTTATACTTCCATAACAGGAGTACTGGTGTCTGCAATTTACTTCAAGATACATCAAAAAAATTAGATTGAGGGCTAGGTGTGGTGGCTCTTGACTATAATCCCAGCACTTTGGGAGGCCGAGGAGGGCGGATCACCTGAGGCCAGGAGTTTGAGACCAGCCTGGTCAACATGGTGAAACCCTGTCACTAAAAATACAAAAATTAGCCATTCATGGTGGCACATGCCTGTAATCCCAGCTACTTGGGTGGCTGAGGCAAGAGAATCGCTTGAACCCGGGAGATGGAGCCTGCAGTGAGCCAAGGTCGCATGACTGCACTCCAGCCTGGGCAACAGAGTGAGACTCTGTTGCAAAAAAAAAAAAAATTAATTAAATTTAAAGATTAGATTGATAGATATCTGTGTTATAAAGCAAGTTTTATAAAATGTTATAGGTAGAATCTAAGAGATGGGCATGCAGGTATTCATTGTAAAATTCTTCCTACTTTTTTTTTTTTTCTACTTTACGTTTAAATTTTTTCATAATAAAATATTGGAGGTAAAAATCCCAAAGGGTTTTTTTGTTGGCAGAACTTGATAAGCCAATTCTAAAATCATGGAAAATTAAAAGGGTAATAGCCAAGACAACTTTGAAAAAGAAAAAGGTAAGGAGATATCTGTCCTAACAGACAGAAAGACTAATTATTAGGCAATAACTAAAATAAGGTAGTAGTGACACAGAGATGGACAGAGAGACCAGTCAAAGAAAAGAGAGCCTAAAAACTAACTCATGCACAGACAGAATACAGCAGGCATTAAAGATCAGTAGGAAAAAGTAGAACTGTTCAATAAGTGGGGATTAACAGCTTGAATTAGAAGAAAATACAGAATATCTTTAACTTACAAGGAAAATGAATACTGAACAACAAACAAATTACTGAAGAACACATAATTTTCTCTCATATGTAGGTTTAAAACATGAGAAACAACATTATAAACTGCTTAAGAATATATTCACATGGGAAAATAATACAGACATATTTGGCAATGAAATACCAAATTCAAGTTACTAGTTTCCTCCAGAGGTAATGAAGATTTACGCAAAGTACATAAATTGGGTGGTATTTGAACACACAATTTTCTATATTGTTCTTTATCCATTTTTTCTTTTTTCTTTTTTCTATTTTGAGACGGAGTTTTGCTCTTGTTACCCAGGCTGGAGTGCAATGGCGCGATCTCGGCTCACCACAACCTCTGCCTCCCAGGTTCAAGCGATTCTCCTGCCTCAGCCTCCCTAGTAGCTGGGATTACAGGCATGTGCCACCACGCCTGGCTAATTTTGTATTTTTAGTAATGACGGGGTTTCTCCATGCTGGTCAGGCTGGTCTCGAACTCCCGACCTCAGGAGATCCACCCATCTCGGCCTCCCAAAGGCATGAGTCACCGCGCCCAGCCTCTTTATACATTTTCTCAAATCTTAAATATTTCATAACAAATTATAGAGTTTTTGAATAAAAAAAGTTTGAGGTATGAGTACATGGTTTTTAAACAGTACTTAACACAGTTCAATGGGCTGGAACAAATACTAGGAATAGGGGAATAAGAGAAGATGTTAAAAGAAAGAGACCAGATTCTGCAAAGCCTTATAAAACATGCCAAGAAATTTATTCACTTATTTATTTATTGTTTGTTTATTTGAGATAGAGTCTCATTCTGTCGTCCAGGCTGGAGAGCTGTGGCACAATCTCGACTCACTGCAACCTCCGCCTCCTGAGTTCAATTGATCCTCCCACCTCAGCCTCCCCAGTAGCTGGGTCTACAAGCACGTGCCACCAAGCCCAGCTAATTTTTGTAGTTTTAGCACATACAGGGTTTCACCATGTTGGCCAGGCTGGTCTCGAACTCCTGACCTGACGTGATCAGTGCACCTCGGCCTCCCAAAGTGCTGGAATTACAGGCCTAAGTCACTACACCCGGCAAGACATTTATTCTGCTTTTGTTTCATCCCACAAGGCAATCACTGAAAAGTTATAAGCTAGGAAGTCCTAAAAGATTACTCTGACAAGGCTATACGATAGAGTATGTTTCCTAATGACAGAGGCTTGTTTACCATTTAATCCCTAATTTTAGCATAGTTTATAATACATTGATATTAATGAATATATACACCGAATTAATGAATTTATGGAAGGAATGGGGTGAGGGAAGCAGAGAAATTAGAAAGAAATTATAATAATCCAGGCAGGAAATGTTGGACTTACAATGATCACTTTAACTTACAGCTATCTATTTTACAAGAAATGTTAAGATTATAAGAAACTTTCACGGAACATCAAATAAAGTAAGAATCTGTAACATTATAAACGTGAAGATCCTGGTTCAAATCAGGGAATGCAATAATTCTGTATCTACTCACCATTCTTCCGCTCACTAAGTGGAGGCAAATTGGGATTCCTGCCAGGGTGGAGGCCTAGGGTCAGCTCGGGCTGCAAGGAGAGCTCCTGCAGTTCATTGGCAACAGCTTCACTCTGGGGACTGGGTGCTGCAGATAGGGACACAAGCACCGGTTCATCATCATTTTCGCCGGCCCCTCCTCCGTCCAGCCCATTCACAGCAATGACGGAAGGGGGCAGGCACACCACGCTGGAGAAATCCACTTTGGCTTTCGTGATGGCAATCTGGAAATGGAAGAAAAAATGGAAAGTTTAGATGGTACCATGATAATATGATTTGGTGGTATCCTCACCCAAATCTCATCTTGAATTGTCGTTCCCATAATTCACACATATCATGGGAGGGACTTGGTGGCAGGTAACTGAATCATGGGGGCGGTTACCTCCGTGCTATTCTCATGAGTTCTCACAAGATCTGATGGTTTTATAAGGGGCTTTTCCTCTTTTGCTCTGCAATTCTCCTTCCTGCCACCATGTGAAGGAGGACATGTTTGCATCTCCTTCCACCATGATTGTAAGTTCCTGAGGCCTCCCCAGCCCTGTGGAACTGGGAATCAATTAAATCTCTTTCCTTTATAAACTACCCAGTCTCAGGCAGTTCTTTATAGCAATGTGAGAACAGACTAATATAGTAAATTGGTACTGATAGAGTGGGATGCTGCTGTAAGGATACCCGAAAATGTGGAAGCAACTTTGAAACTGGGTAACAGGCAGAGGAACAGTTTAGAGGGCTCAGAAGACGACAGGAAACTGTGGGAAAGTTTGGAACTTCCTAGAGACTTGTTGAATGTCTTTGACCAAAATGCTGATAGTGATATGGACAAATGAAGTACAGGCTGAGATGGTCTCAGATGAAGATGAGGAACTTGTTGGAAACTGAAATAAAGGTGATTCTTGCCATGCTTTAGCAAAGAGACTGGTGGCATTTTGCCCCTCTCTAGAGATCTGTGGAACTTTGAACTTGAGAGAGATGATTTAGGGTATCTGGCGGAGGACATTTCTAAGCAGCAAAGCATTCAAGAGGAAGCACAGCATAAAGTTAAGAAAATCTGCAGCATGATGATGCAATAGAAAAGAAAAACTCATTTTCTGGGGAGAAATTCAAGCCACCTGCAGAAATTTGCATAAGTAACAAAGAGTCTAACGTTAATCACCAAGACAATGGGGAAAACGTCTCCAGGGCATGTCAAAGACCTTCACAGCAGCGCCTCAAAGGCATAGGAGGGAAAAATGGTTTCATTGGCCCAGGGCCCTCCTGCTCTGTGCAGCCTCAGGACATGGTGCCCTGAGTCCCAGCTGCTTCAGCTCCAGTCATGAATAAAAGGAGCCAAGGTATAGCTCAGGCTGTGGCTTCAAAGCGTGCAAGCCCAAAACCTCAGCAGCTCCCATGTGGTGTTGAGCCTGCAGGTGCACAGAAGTCTAGAATTGAGGTTTGGGAACCTCCACCTAGATTTCAGAGGATGTATGGCAACACCTGGATGTCCAGGCAGAAGTTTGCTGCAGGGGTACAGCCCTCATGGAGAACCTCTACTAGGGCAGTATGGAAGGGAAATGTGGGATCGGAGCACCCACACACAGTCCTCACTGGAGCACTGCCTAGTAGAGCTGTGAGAAGAAGGCCACCATCCTCCAGACCCCAGAATGGTAGATCCACCTATAGCTTGCACCATACACCTGGAAAAACTGTAGATACTCAACATCAGCCCATGAAAGCAGCCAGGGGTGAAGCTGTACCCTCCAAAGCCACAGAGGCAGAGCTGCTCAAGGCCATGGGAGCCCACCTCCTGCATCAGCATGACCTGGATGTGAGACATGGAATCAAAGGAGATCATTTCAGACCTTTAAGATCTGACTGCCCCACTGGATTATGGACTTGCATGGGGCCTGTAGCCCCTTTGTCAGGAGTTCGAGGTCCACCCGCCCCGGCCTCCCAAAGTGCTAGGATTACAAGTGTGGGCCACTGTGCCCAGCCAAGAAAGTTTTAAAAATAATGTTTCACCCAGGTGCGATGGCTCAACACTTGTAATCCCCAGCAGTTGGGGAGGCCAAGGTGGGCAGATCGCTAGAGCCCAGGAGTTCAAGACAATCCTGGGCAACATGGCAAAACCCCGTCTCTACAAAACACACAAAAATTAGGCATGGTGGTGTGCGTCTGCAGTCTCAGCTACTCCTGAGGCTGAGGTAAGAGGATCACCTCGACCCCAGGGAGGTTGAGGCTGCAGTGAGCTGTGATCATGCCACTGCACTCCAGCCTGGGCAAGAGTGACACCCATCCCGGGGGAAAAAAAAAGGTGTTTCTTAGAACACATACTTTTTTTACAGCATGTTACTCTGCCATCCAAGCTAGAGTGCAATGGAATGATCATAGCTCACTGCGACCTTAAACTCCTGGGCTCAAGCGATCCTCCCAAGTAGCTAGGACTATAGGCGTGTGCCATCACACCTGACTATTTTTTCACTTTTTTGTAGAGACGAGATCTCACTATGTTGCCCAAGCTGGTCTCGAACTCCCGGCCTCAAGCAATCGCCCTACACTGGCCTCTCAAAATGCTGGGATTACAAGCGTGAGCCACCTTGCCTGACACAACACATACATTTTTAATAGTTTAAAGAAAGGACTGTTTGATACTATATTACAATGCAAAAAGAAAAGAAAGAAAATAGGAATATCAAATTCTATAGACCTGAACCCCATGGTTGTGCCTACTACTAACCAGAATAAAAGAAATAAGCAATCTGAAAAACTGCTTTAGCAAGTGTTCGATTCAGAATAGTTCTGTAATTAAGTCCCATATTTACAGAATTGTTAAGGGCTTAAAGAGATCACTTAAAATTTACACATATATCTATACACATACACACACACACACACACTTTACCAAATATTTTTATTGGGTAAATTATATAGTGCTATTTGTTAATTTAGGGGATTTCAAAAGTTTCAGGATACAGCCTTTTCCAATATTAAACTATACTATACAATAAAATCCTTCCATCAAGGCCATGAGGCAGGGAGTGAGGAAGAATACATAAAACAAGAAGGGCAGAATGTTGATAATGTTGAAGCTGGTTATTAGGTATTTAGAAATTCATTATGCTATTATCTCTACATTTGTATATGTTTGATAACATTCTCCTAGTATTTTTTAAAAAATAAGATTCTTCCACAGAATGATGGGAAGACTCAGTGAGACACAGCAAGGTTTCCTTAATCTTGAGATTAGAAAATAAACCAGAAGTCATATATAAGCACTGACAAAAGACTAATTTGGCATAAAATATACACATTGGATTTATTTCTCTAACAAACACACTACTCCCTATTCATTTTGAAAGAGGCCACAGGATAAAATCTCGTAAACTGTGATAATCTAGAGACAAGATCCAAAAATGTTGAGGTATAGCCATCACAATTAAGTCCCCTTTACCAATTCCTGAATACTCCTGTAATTGTATTTACTGTAAAACTTGCATCACTTTTTAAAGTTGTAATTTATAACTCTACTGAGTCTAAGATCAAACTTTCTTTTTTTATCAAAGGATCAGTAACTCCAGTTTCTGGGCTGTTGATTCACGTACGATCAATAGCAGCCAGAACAAAAACAGCATGGGGGCAGGGTCACCTCCCACAACCCATCTGTTTCCCTCTTTTGCTGGCCTGATTATGCCTCATCTTTTCTCTGCCCTACCCGCTTTAGGGCTGCATGCCTTCTGCCTGTACAGAACAACGTACGTACCTAGAAGCAGCAGCATGAAATGTGTTAGAAGAATGGAAGAACGTAGACAGCTACTGACAACTCTAAAACACAAGCACTAGCACAATTCTTTATCACGACCCATGACAAAAAGGTGGTTCTATGCGACCGAATGGTATGGTTCTTCTGAAATTTTTTTTAAACAATTGGTAAAAAAAAAAAATTGTTTTCAATCAATTAATGAACTTTCTTTTAGCTGAACATATTTTTACTTAAATTCTCACTGATTTATTTTCAATGTAGTAAACCTAATCTTGAAAACTCTTACTGTCTAAGCAGGTATGGAGGGGTGGGGGTGGATGTGGGCGAGTATGGGTGTCTCTGTGTGTGTGTGTGTGTCTGTGTGTGTGTGTGTAAAATCTGGTATGAAGGAATTCAAATCAACTGAACAAGTGTTTCCTGATAGCTTACTATATATGTACTAGGTACTGCCCTACGTCCTATGGTAGAAGATGAGGAAAACAGCCAGGCATGGTGATGCATGCCTGTAGTCCCAGCTACTCGGGAGGCTGAGGCGGGAGGACTGCTTGAATCTGGGAGGTTGAGGTTGCAGTGAGTCAAGACTGTGCCACTGTACTACAGCCTGGATGACGGAGTGAAACTATGTCTCAAAAATAAAAAAAAAAAAAACTCACTGTATAGAAGATGAGGAAAACATCAAGTCTTGGCTAATTAACTGCCCTTGCCTCTGTCTCTACCACCCCATTATCTTCAGACGCCTTAAAAACGACCAGGCTTTAGAGATGGCAAATAATAGGCCTTCCTATTCCTTCTTCATCTTGGAAATCATCTAAAAACAAGGAGTACAAGCAACAGAAAAATATAACAAAACAATGGAAAGCACATGGAAGAGTAATGTGGCAGATTAAAGATGGCTGCAAATTACCTGACACTTCCTTCCCATTAATGGTGGGGTTTATTTCCTTTGACCTTGAATCTGAGCTGGCCTCTGTCTGCCTTGACCAGTCGAGAACAGTGAAAGTGATGGTATGCCAGTTCAGGGTCTAGACTTTAAGAGGACTGGCAGCTTCTACTTTGGTCTCTTGGAGCCCTGTGCCCCCATGTAAGAAGTCCAACTACCCTGATGGACAGATCTTAAAAAGAGGTCTCATCAGGCGGATCACGAGGTCGGGAGATCGAGACCATCCTAGCTAACAAGGTAAAACCTCATCTCTATAAAAAATACAAAAAAATTAGCTGGGCGTGGTGGTGGGCACCTGTAGTCCCAGCTACTCAGGAGGCTGAGGCCGGAGAACGGCGTGAACCTGGGAGGCGGAGCTTGCAGTGAGCCGAGATTGTGCCACCACTGCACTCCAGCCTGGGAGACAGAGCGAGACTCCGTCTCAAAAAAAAAAAAAAAAAAAAAAAGGTCTCATGACTACACAGAAGGGCAGAGGAATCCAGCTGAGTCCAGCTTTCCAGACAACCCCACCAAGGTGCCAGGCATATGAACAAAGCCAACCTCAGACAAGCCTAGTCACCTGCTGAATAACACTAAGAGATGACACTTAACACTGTATGGATCCAGGTTAATACCATATGGAGCAGGCAGAATAATCCCTAACCTAAGCCCTGTCCAAAATCCTCACCCACAAAATTGTGATATGTAATAAACGGCAGAAAAGAAAGAAAGAAAAGAAAAGACGGGGAAAGAAAAAGGGAAGGGAAGGGGAAGGGAAGGGGAAAGGGAAGGAGGGGAAGGGGAAAGGGGGGAGGGAGAGGAAGGGAGAGGAAGGGGGAAGAAGAGGAAGGGGGAAAGGGGGGAAGGAGGGAAGGCAGAAAGGAGGGAAAGGGGGAAGGGGGAAAGGGGGAAAGAGGGGAAGAGGGAAGGAGGAGAAGGGGGAAGGGAGGAAGGGGGAAGGGAGGGAGGGGGGAAGGGAGGGAGGGAGGGAAACATGGGGGTGAATAATAGAAAAAACTTAAGCATCTTAAGTGTCATCTCAAAGTAGTAAGATGCGGGGTAGACTTCGAGGTATCTATAGAGTTCTCAACGAATTGGGTAGCCAAGGTGATAAATACCCTTTGGTAACAGCCAATGGTGACAAATAGCCAATGGCAAAAAATAATTTATGGCCAGTCCATAAATTACTTGGCCTTTGCTCACTTCAGCTCCTCTTGATGGTTCTACAGGGAATCAGTCATCCAAATATTTCCTCTTCCCCCAACAAAAAGGATAACAGTAACAATATAACACTACCTCTTCAATTACAACAGTACAGGCCCCTTCACTACTGGCTTCATTTCTCACCATTCCCCTTTATTCACACACTCTAATCACTGGTACTGGTTATGCGGCTCTTTACTGTGACTGCCTAGAATTGCCTCTTCTTCCCCACCCTACCTCCTTCTCTTTATTATCCATCCCCTTCGAATCGGCTAGGCTTCCACAACATCCCAAGATTGCTTTTATCACTGCTTACTTTTACTATTATCATGGATTGATCTCCCAGTAGATGGTAAATTCACTGAAAGGAACTCCATTCTACTGGTTTTTTGTCTCAAGTACCCAGATACAATACTTGAAATTAAAAAAGAACTTAATAAATATTTGTTAATTTACTATGTATATTAACCTTACAGCAAACACATCATATATACAAAGTCAGCACAGATACAGGAAACGAAAAAAAAAAAAAAAAGGAAAGAGGGTTCTGTCACAGGTATAAATACACAGAAGATCAGAAAAAGCTTCCAGAGAGGGCCAGGTGTGGTAGCTCACACCCGTAATCCCAGCACTTTGGGAAGCAAAGCGGGGAGGATCTCTTGAGCCCAGGAGTTCAAGACCGACCTGGTCAACAAATATTGAGTACCCACTACATGCCAGGTGCTGTCTGGGTATTGAGGATTACAGTAAATAAAACAAAGTTCTTGCCCTCAGGAAGCTGGAGACATAACTGCATGAACAAAGTCATAGATGTGAGAAAACGTGAAGTATGTTCTAAAAGGGCAATACAGTTTGGCCAATCACATGGTTCAAGTACAAGGAAATTAATATGGCAGTGGAGAAATCACATGGTTCAAGTACAAGGAAATTAATATGGCGGTGGAGTTAAACTGGATTGGAAAAAAGAAATATGAGGTTGCGGGGGGAGGTTACAAAGCTACCTCATTAGGCAAAGTATAATGTGTTGATATCCTGAATTGGGGTAGTTAAATAGGGGTAGTTAAATACAAAGAAGGGAACGACCATACAATGTACCTGGCACAGAACAGGAACTCAAATCTTTGTCGAGTTAATAATGAATGAAGACAGGATTTATACAAGATAGAATGTGTTTCTGTTTGATTGTTGGGGATGGAGGAGAGACAGATGTCAAAAATTACTGAAGGTTTTAAGCCAGGGCAGTCATTACAACAGTATTCTGCTAACAGAAATAGGGAAAAGAGGAGGAATTTTATCTGTGGAGATAATAAATTTGATTTTCCATGTTGGGTCGAGGGACCAAAGAACAATAATGGAAATGTCATTTGGGTTTCCATTAGGTACACGAGAAGGAAAACATGGGAATGAAGACAATGAGAAACAACAAAGATTACAAGAATAGGAAGAGAATAACAGAAAAAAAGTAGGAAGAGTTTGAGAAAGAGAAAAGAGGCTGAGTTACAGATAAAGGAAATAATAATATTGCTTTCAAACGTGACTCAGTTGATAATTCATAAACTCCTAGTCTCAGATCACCTACTCTGGATCTTGGACCACCCCTCACCATCCCTCTGATTCCTAAAATTGTCAAATA
Source organism: Pongo pygmaeus (assembly GCF_028885625.2). Classification (NCBI taxonomy): domain Eukaryota; kingdom Metazoa; phylum Chordata; class Mammalia; order Primates; family Hominidae; genus Pongo; species Pongo pygmaeus. The sequence goes on from NC_085931.1 coordinate 51,493,235, forward strand.
CTGCTGAGTATCTAATCGCATATCAGCACTTTCTACTTACACTATTTTAGAAGAAGCTCAATAATGCTGTAACTTTATTTTATTATCATTATTATTATTATTATTATTATTTTGGAGACGGAGCCTTGCACTGTCGCCCAGGCTGGAGTGCAGTGGTGTGATCTTGGCTCACTGCAACCTCCGTCTCCCGGGTTCAAGCTTTCTCCTGCCTCAGCCTCCCGAGTAGGTGAGACTACAGGCGCACGCCGCCATACCCGGCTCATTTTTTGTATTTTAGTAGACACGGGATTTCACCATGTTGCCAGGCTGGTCTCAAACTCCTGAGCTCAGGCAATCCGCCCACCTCGGCCTCCCAAAGTGCTAGGATTACAGGCGTGAGCGACCCCACCTAGCGAAAGTTCTAACTTTATAATGCTGAGGGACAATCAGCTGTCCTCAAATTTAAAGACACAAGTAAGCTCATGGGCTTAGGTATAGGGACGTGAACTCACCAGCTAGAAGAAACAGAAAATTTAAAAAAGAAAACAGAAAAAAAGTAAAGTATGTATTTTATACCATAGCTCAACCCCTTTTTATTGACTACTTCTCTATACCATTCCCAACAAGCCCCTACCATGTGTCTTCACTTTCGTGGGCCTACATTATAGTGGGAGAGATATAAAAATGAAAATAAATACACAATAAAAAGTATTCCGATAACTATAAGCATTATGTGCCTGGGGGCCAGGTGGCTAATTTAGATTAAATGACCAAAAGAGGTCTCATTGAGGAGGTGATATCCAAATGAGACTTGTATAGCCAACCCTTATTATAAATGAGGCACTGTATGTGTATACATTCAATCTTCACAACACTAAGATGTATATTTACCTATATTATCCATAATTTTTTACAGTTGAGGAAACTGAGACACTGAGAGGTTAAATACTTGATCCTGGGCAGTCAAGCTTCAGATCTCATGCCTCTATGACTCTGTCTGAACTTGACAAGAAACAGCCAGCCATGCAGAGCGAACAGCATATGCAAGTTAAAAAGCCATGAGGCAGGAATGAGCTTGGCATCTTGAAGGAACTAAATGAATGGCATGGCCCGAGAGGAATGGACATAAGTATATTATATAAACAACTGGATGCCACTGGGAGGTTTTACACAATGGAGTGGTATGATCTGATTTATCTTTTTTTTTTTTTTGAGACAGAGTCTCACTCTGTCACCCAGGCTGGAGTGCAGTGGCGTGATCTCGGCTCACTGCAGCCTCCACCTCTTGGGTTCAAGCAATTCTTTGCCTCAGCCTCCTAAATAGCTGGGATTGCAGGTGCCCGCCACCACACCCGGCTAATTTTTTTGCATTTTTAGTAGAGACGGGGTTTCACCATCTTGGCCAGGTTGGTACTGAACTCCTTACCTCGTGATCCACCCGCCTTGGCCTCCCAAAGTGCTGGGATTACAGGCGTGAGCCACCGCACCTGGCTGATTTATCTTTTTAAATAATCATTTTGAGGGCCAGGCATGGTGGCTCATGCCTGTAATCCAAGCACTTTGGGAGGCCAAGGCTGATGGATCACTTGAGGCCAGGAGTTTGAGACCAGCCTGGCCAACATGGTGAAACCCCATCTCTAGTAAAAATACAATTAGCAGAGCATGGTGGCGAGTGCCTGCAATCCCAGCTACTAGGGATGTTGAAGCAGGAGAATCACTTGAACCCGCGAGGTGGAGGTTGCAGTGAGCCGAGATCACACCACTGCACTCTAGCTTGGGCAACAGAGCAAGACTCCGTCTCAAAAAATAAATAAAAATAAATAAATAAATAATCATTTTGGCAGGTGTGTAGAGAAAGAATGACAAGGGAGCTGTTCACCTTAGCCTGCCACCTGACTCTGAGTTTGGTATAATTTACTATTCTGCCTGGCCCCCTAATAAAAATGTAATAATGTTGTTTTGACCTGTGTCTTAATAAATCACTGAGTTTGGTGATGTGACCTTGAGTAAGTCACTCTGAATAAACATTTGTTATTATTATCTGTCCTATTATCATGAAGGGTCTTATAAGAAGGTACTCTGAAAAGTAGAGAGATTAACTACAAGGTAATATTTTCTTGCAAACATTTAACAGAAATTTGACAATCTGCCTTAAACTCCTCCCCTACCTCCAAAAAGGCTGCTTGAAAATTAAAGCACTATTTTGACAAGATGACTTCACTACATTCCTTGAACTTTATTCATACCCACAAACACTACAGGTATGCTTTCCTTATGATTCTCAATCCTTTTTCTATGGTGTTCAAATGTGTTCCAATTTTTAAAGGTGGAATTCTATTTGTCTTCTAGAGAGTTCTTCTCTAAGAGACTGAGTGATGGATATTTAGAAGTCCACATGCTACGTATAAGAGACCTGAATAAATTTAAATACGATCATCTGCACATATTTCGTGTATTCACCTACAAAATTATGTAATCTGTTATGAGACAATTTTCAAGTTAGGAATTCTTCAGTCGATTCTACTCTTACATCAAAACTCCATGCAGCAATCAGCCTACACAACCTGAAATGATGCCAGGCCACAGAAAACCTGCCACAGTAAGAAAATCTACCACACAGAAAATCTACAATAATAATTCTGTTCAGGTATGAATAATATAAAAAAGACCATTTTTGAAAATATTAACTTTGGAATGAAAAACTTGTTGAGACAAACCTCACCTAGCATAAAGACAGGCAGTAGTTTGGGGGAAAGGAAGACATTTATAGTATTGTGCTTTGTTTTCACATGACAATGGGGCATTTGAAGAAAAGCCCTATTTTCCAGTGCCAGAAGCCTCATATCCTTAGGTTTCTCAATGACATCCTCTCCGGATAGATCAAGAATATGCTCCTACTTTATAAAATGAACCATAAATATTTTCCTAAATTCTTGAGCAAATATTTTTAAAATACTGGAAATAAAATATCTTGCCATAAAAAAAGAACCTGTCATAATTTTGTAACAGTATCCAAACACAGCAACACACATTCAGAGGAAAGTGTATATTCAAGGTTGAAGTGTGTCTGTGGGTCAAGAGGTCAAGCCTAAAGCTTCTAAGCACCTACCGGAGCCACAATGAGGAACTCTCAGGACAATGCACACACTGATGACAGTACTGTAGCACCAGTGAAAACACTCAGGCCATCAACAGCATGTTCATGAATTATTCTTCCAATTACACTTTAATTATAAAAACTAGCTTGTTAATTAAACTGATCTACTCTGGTAAGATCAGTTACCACACAAAAGCAATGGCTCTTCAAGTTACCTTCATGGAATACGGTATAGAGTTTGTGTTAAAAATGCATTTTCACTTACTTGTGGTTATTAAAGACTTTGATCAAGGCAGAACCTCTGGAAATACAATGAACCTTGACAATGTAAATAAAAACAGCTCTTTAGTCATGGCTCATTGTTCTTCCTTTCACAGCCTCTTCCTTCAAACAGTATTACTCTTAGCCAATTAATACTCTGTAAAAGGTGCTGAGAATTTTTGATCAAATAAAATGCAACAGATATTTTAATACTATTTTAAGCTCAGCACAATTATATATTTAAAGCTTTAAAACAATGAGGGAAGACATAGTACAGGCAAACACATCCATTTTCCAAACAAAGTAAATAATACAACTAAAGTGTTCTCTACATCACTACAGGAGTTCACACATTACAACTACATCTAAGTACAATTACTGTAAATTTATAAAGCACTAAGACACACAGCAGCACTAGTCAGCAGTCAGTGCTGTACATTTTGAAAGCATCTAATGTAGGCAGCAAGCATGATGTGGATAGCAAAAAAGAAAAGGTAAATGCACACCAGCATGAAAATCTTCAAATACCTTATGGGTAGCCTATTTAAAATAGAAAGGTTCTAAATTAATCAAGGAGAAAGGAAGAATACTAATAATCCAAATTAAAAGAGAAGAACCACCTGAACGTAATAACTCAGATGTCGCATATAACATGAAAAAAATAATACAATAGGAAGAGAATTATGAGCCTTTTTATATATCAGACTACCAATAAGAAGCAGAAAATAAGGTGGGTGCAACGGTACACACCAGTAGTCCCATCAGGGACACTGAGGCAGAAGGATCATGTGAGCTCAGGAGTTTGAGGCTGCAGTGAGCTATGATCATGCCACTACTCTCCAGCCTGAGACCCTGTCTCTGAAAAAAGAAGACAGCAGAGAGTAGCTACTGAGCTGAGAACTGCACCATGGCAGAAGACATCAAGACCAAAATCAAGAACTATAGGACTGCCCCTTTTGACAGCCGGTTCCCCAACCAGAACCAGACCAGGAATGGCTGGCAGAAATACCTGGACCTCCACCACTTCAAGAAGGCAACAACTGCTAAAGGGGGTAATGTATAGCCAGGTGCAGTGGCTCACGCCTGTAATCCCAGTACCTTGGGAGGCCGAAGCTGGTGGATTACTTAAGGTCAGGAGTTCGAGACCAACCTGGCCAACATGATGAAACCCTGTCTCTACTAAAAATACAAAAATTAGTTGGGCACAATGGCAGCTGCCTGTAATCTCAGCTACTCAGGAGGCTGAAGCACTTGAAACTGAGAGACGGAGTTTGCCGTGAGCCGAGATTGCACCACTGCAGTCCAGCCTGGGTGACAGGGCAAGACTCCAACATACATACATACATACATACACACACACACACACACACACACACACACATACGGGTGATGTCTCTGTTTGTGAATGGTACCAGCGTGTGTACAAGTCTCCCTGCCCTATACCCTGGGCCTCAGCCTGGGATGACCATGGGCAGAAGGCACATTTCTTGGGAAGATCTGAACTGGCTCCACCCCACCTCTGTCCTTCTCCCAGGATGGTAAAGAAGAACCTGGGTATATGGTAATCCCCACCCTGGGACCCTGAATCATGTCTTAATAATAAAAATTCACTGGAAAAGTGAGAGAGGTGGGGAAGAAAACAGCAGCAGCAGGGAGTAAAAGAACCTCACATAGATCATTGTGACAGGCCTGGGAGGTTGTTGCCCAATATCCCCTCTCACTCCTTCTTCCCAGTAAAAGAATACGTAAGTTTTAGCTAAATGCATATCAGAAGGAAGACTATGTTTTCCAGCCTCCCTTGCAGCTAAGTGGGGTCATGTGACTAGTTCGAGCCAAAGGACATGAATAAAAGTATTAGGTGTGATTTCTAGGAAATGTCCTTATAAGAACTAGGGGCCAGGCACGGTGGCTCATGCCTGTAATCCCAGCATTTTGGGAGGCCAAGATGGGTGGATCACGAGGTCAGGAGATCGAGACCATCCTGGCCAACACAGTGAAACCCTGTCTCTACTTAAAAAAATACACAAAATTAGACTGGCATGGTGGCAGGCACCTGTAGTCCCAGCTACTCGGGAGGCTGAGGCAGGAGAATGGCGTGAACCCAGGAGGTGGAGCTTGCAGTGAGCTGGGATCGCGCCACTGCACTCCAGCCTAGGCGACAGAGTGAGACTCTGTCTCAAAAAAAAAAAATTAAAGAATTGGGTACATTATTCTTTAGGCACTTCTCCCTCCTCATGGCCGGAAATGTATATGAGATGGTTGGAGTACAAGCAGCAAACTTAAGACTATGAGGAAGAGGCCACATGTTGAGAATAGCAAGGCAACAAATACAGAAAAAAACTAGTTCTCTGATATTGCAGAGCACCAAACCAGTCCTGGGCTATTTCTGGACTTCTTTATACAAGACAAAAAATAGACTTATATCATTTTTAAAGCCAGTGTTATTTTACTTTTTTTGGTCATAAATAATGGAACATAATCCTAATAAAGAATGCAGAGCCGGGAGTGGTGGCTCACACCTGTAATCCTAGCATTTTGGGAGGCCGATATGAGTGGATTGCTTAAGCCCAGGAGTTTGAAACCAGCCTGGGCAACATAGTGAATCCCTGTCTCTACAAAAAAAAAAAAAAAAAATTAGCTGGCCATGGTGGTGTGCGCCTGTAGTCCCAGCTACTCAGGAGGCTGAGGCAGGAGGATCACCTGAGCCCAGGAAGGTCAAGGTTGCAGTAAGCCTTGATTGTGCCACTGCACAGTATGGGCAACAGGAGTGAGACCCTCTCACAAAAAAAATAAAAGAAAAGAATGAAGTTAGACTGCCTACCTCACACCATACACAAACATTATCTCAGAATGGATCAACGATCTAAATGTAAAAAATGAAAATGTAAAACTCTTACAAGAAAATACAGGTATAATCTTCATGACCTTCAATTAGGCAACGGCTTCCTAAATAAAACAAAGTACATGGAACCAAAGGAAAAAACTAGATAAACAGGAGGTCCAGGTATTTCTGTCAAAATTTTAAAGTTTTGTGCATCAAAGGATAATATCAAGAGGTGAAAAAGAAAACCCACAGATGGGAAAAAGTATTTACAAATCATATAACTGATAAGTGATTAATATCCAGAATATATAAAGAACTCTTACAATTCAACCACAATAAGGCAACCAAATTTTAAAATGGGCAATGGATTTGAATATACACTTCTCCAAAGAAAATATAAAAATAGACAATATAATCCCGGCACTTTGGGAGGCCGAGGTGGGTCGATCACGAGACCAGGAGATTGAGACCATCCTGACTAACATGATGAAACCCCGTCTCTACTAACAAGACCAAAAAAAAAAAGTAGCCGGGCGTGGTGGCAGGTGCCTGTAGTCCCAGCTACTCAGGAGGCTGAGGCAGAAGAATGGTGTGAACCCGGGAGGCGGAGCTTGCAGTGAGCCAAGATCGCGCCACTGCACTCCAGCCAGGGCAACAGAGCAAGACTCTGTCAAAAAAAAAAAAAAAAAAAGAAGAAGAAGAGGGACAATAAGCACATCAAAAGATGCTCAACATCACTAGTCATTAGGAAATAATGAAAAAAAAAAAAAAAACACAGTGACATAGCACTTCACACCCAGTAGGATTGGTAAAACCAAAAAGTCAGATTATAACAAGTGTTGGTGAAGATGTGGAGAAACCGGAGTTCACATATTATCCCATTCATATAAAGTCTAGAATTGGGACACATATAGAGAAATAAAGTAGATTAGTAGTTCTTTGGTTTGGGGGGAACAGGGAGATAGCAGGGTAAAAGTTAAATGGTACAGGTTCTCTTTGAGGTGATAAAAATGTTCTAAAATAAACTGTGGCAATGGTTGTATGTATCTGTGAATATACTAAAAACCATCAAATTGTACACTTTGCCAGGTGCAGAGGTGCACATCTATAGTCCCTGGTACTTGAAAGGTTGAGGTCTCAGAATCAAGAGAGCTCAGGAGTTCAAGGCTACAGTTTGCTATAATCATGCCTATGAAGAGCCACTGTAATCCAGCCTGGGCAACACAATGAAACCCTATCTCTTTAAAAAAAAAACAAAAAATCCATACACCTGAAATGGATTAACTGTGTAGTCTGTGAATTTTATCTCAATAAAGCTGCTTTTTTAAAAGAGGAAATGAAGTAGTTACACTTGTGTATTACTCCGTTTTCACGCTGCTGATAAAGACATACCTGAGACTGGGAAGAAAAGAGGTTTAACGGACTTACAGTTCCACATTGCTAGGGAAACCTCACAATCACAGCAGAAGGCAAGGAGAAGCAAGTCGTGTCTTACATGGATGGCAGCAGGCAAAGAGAGAGCTTGTGCAGGGAAACTCCCGTTTCTAAAACCATCAGCTCTCATGAGACTCATTCATTATCATGAGAATAGCACAGGAAAGACCTGCCGCCCCTGTAATTCAATCACCTCCCACCGGGTTCCTCCCACAACATGTGGGAATTGTAGGAGTTACAATTCAAGATGAGACTTGAGTGGGGACACAGCCAAACCATAACAACTTGCTATAACATGGATGAGCCCTGAAAGCACTATGCTAACTGAAAGAAGCCAGACACAAAAGACCACATATTGTATTATCCAATTTATATGAAACATCCAGAATGGGTAAATCCACAGAGATAGAAAGTAGATTAGTGGTTACCTGGTGTTAGGGAGAGAGAGAAAAGGGAGAGGCAAGGAGTATGAAGTTTCTTTTTGGGATGATGAAAATGTTCTGGAATTGGACAGCGGTGGCAGTTGCACAATCTTGTGAAAATACTGGAAACCACTGAATTGTACTTTTGTTTTTTTTTTTGTTTTGCTTTGCTTTTTGAGTCTGAGTCTTGCCTTGTCACCCAGGCTGGAGTGCAGTGGCACGATCTCAGCTCACTGCAACCTCTGTCTCCCAGGTTCAAGTGATTCTCCTGCCTCAGCCTCCCAAGTAGCTGGGACTACAGGTGCGCGCCACCACACCTGGCTAATTTTTGTATTTTTAGTAGAGACAGGGTTTTACCATGTTGGCCAGGCTGGTCTCAAACTCCTGACCATGAGTGATCTGCCTGCCTTAGCCTCCCAAAGTGATGGGATTACAAGCATAAACCACCATGCCTGGCTGAATTATGTACTTCTGAAAGGTGAATTTTATAATATGTGATTTTTATCTCAACTTTTAAGAACGAGAGCCAGGCATAGAATCCCATACCTGTAATTCCAGCACTTTGGGAGGCCAAGGCAAGAGAATCATTTGAGCCCAGGAATTCAAGACTAGACTGGGTAACACAGAGAGGCCCTGTGTCTTAAAAACAAACAAACAAACAAACAAAAGATATTCAGTAGAAGATTCAGATTTGATAAATATTTTGGCTGGGTGTGATGGCTCATGCCTGTAATCCCAGAACTTTGGGAGGCTGAGGCAGGAGGATCACTTGAAGCCAGGAGTTTGAGACCTATTTAAAAATAATAATATTTTTACTACTGCATCAAGGATATTTTTATTTTTTTATAGGGATGGGAGTCTCACTATGTTGCCCAGGCTGGTCTCGAATTCATGGGCTCAAATGATCCTCCTGCCTTGGCCTCCCAAAACCCTGGGATTACAGCGATAAGCCACTATGACAGGTCTCTGCATCAGGGACATTTGTAAGTGAAACTATTCTTTTTCTTTTCCTGTGAGTGCATGGTGGTAAAAACAATGACCATGATACAGTCTGGTGCCACTCTCTCAACTTGTGCTAAGGTGCCAGCAGTCTTACCGGTCATTGCTTTTGCATCATCAGTGAAAAAAGCAGTAACATTTTAACATTATCATAAAAACACAGTTAGCCCTCTGTATCCACTGGTTCTGCTTCTGTGTATTCAACCAACCATGGATTGAAAATATTCATGGAAAAAAGTGAATGGCTGCATCTATACTGAACATTTACAGACTTTTTTTTTCTTACCATTATTCCCCAAACAATACAGTATAACTACAGCATTACACTGCATTAGTTGTTATTATTATTATTATTTTCTTTTTTTTTGAGATGGAGTCTTGCTCTGTCACCCAGGCTGGAGTGCAGTGGTGTGATCTCGGATCACTGCAACCTCCGCCTCCCGGGTTCAAGCTATTCTCGTGCCTCAGCCTCCTGAGTAGCTGGGAGTACAGGCATGCACCACCACGCCGGCTAATTTTTGTACTTTTTGGTAGAGACGGGGTTTCACATGTTGTCCAGGCTGGTCTCCAACACCTGGCCTCAAGAGATCCACCCGCCTCAGCCTCCCAAAGTGCTGGGATTATAGATGTGAGCCACCACGCCTGGCTTGTATTAGTTATTATAAATAATCTAGAGATGATGTGAAGTATACAGGAGGATGTAAGTTATATGCAAATACTACACCTTTTTATATAAGTGACTTCAGCATCCATGGATTTTGGTACCCACAGCAGGGGTACTGGAACCAATCCTCCATGAATACTGACGAACGACTATAGTTGTGAACTTGTGACAACCAAAAGTGAAATCAGGGACCACCAGCAGTTCATCTGCAGACTCCACTTTGTGAACTCCTGTACTAGACTATAAACTAGAAATAGGAACCCAATTTATATTTACACACAAGGCAGTATTGTGTGTTAGAAAAGTAGCATGGACTTAGGTTCAAATTCCAGAACTGCCATTTAGGTGATGAGAGCTTAACTCCTCCATGCCTAAGTTTCCTGTGGTATAAAATGAGGATCGTACCTACTAACAAAGTTACTATACGGATTAAATGAGATGAAGATCTAAAATTTAACAGGTGTTCAATAAATGTTAACTCCCTTCCCCGTTTTGTTCTCAACCAGCTTGTTCAGCCCCTTGCATATAGAAGATGCTCAAATGCTCAGTAAATATTGGTAGAATTTAATTAGTACCTCACAGAGCTCTACATAAGTCAAAGTTCTAAGATAAAATATAAATGCTAGATTTAGATATAAAATATTGAGATATGCTGAGGTATTTCTCAGAAAAATATTATACTCAGATTAAATTTTAAATTAAAAAAATCTTTTATAAAATGAGTCAAATATTTAAAAAAAATTTGCTTTCCAGGTGAATAGCAGTAAAAAGTGAAATAGTATGTGTTAAACGACACAATGTTCCACATCTTTGAATCAAAAAGCTTTCACAGCTTGTATATCTCCATAGCTCAACTATTTGAAATTCAGGTGATATAAACAATCCATGGTGACTTTTCTTCAGCCAATATGGTGATGAACAGCACCATTATTTTAGTCAAAGCATCTGATTTTACAAGCCAACACCACCACTTACTACCAGGGTATATGACCATAGGTTATTAGGTTGGTACAAAAGTAATTGTGGTTTTTTACTTTCAATAGCAAAACTGCAATTACTTTTTTGCCAACCTAATATTTATCCCGATGAGTATAACAACAACTCTCACGAGTTAACTGTGAGGACTGAGTGACATACTACATGAGAAGCACTAACAATGCTAAGACAGTAAGAGCTCAACAAACACTAAGCGGTTTTTTCTGATTTAAATATATTCAACTGATATTTTTGTAGTATTCTTACATAGCATCTTGGCAACATATGTATAGATGTAATTTTTTTTTTTTTTTTGAGACGGAGTCTTGTTCTGTCTCCTAGGCTGGAGTACAGTGGCATCATCTTGGCTCACTGCAACCTCCACCCCCTGGGTTCAAGTGATGCTCCTGCCTCAGCCTCCCAAGTAGCTGGGATTACAGGTGCACATCACCAAACTCAGCTAATTTTTTTTATTTTTAGTACAGACGGGGTTTTGCCATGTTGGCCAGGCTGGTCTCAAACTCCTGACCTCAGGTGATCCACCTGCCTTGGCCTCGCAAAGTGCTGGGACTACAGGCATGAGCTACCACGTCCAGCCTAAAGATGTAATTATTTTTAAGTTATTCATCTCAGTATATGGATGTAATTATTTTAAGTTATTCATCTCAGTAACGTTTAGGTGAATGCTGATAATAACTCAGTAACTTTTAAGTGAATGCTGATAATCCTAGCATCTCCCTAAATTGTTCAATTTACACCATAAATTTACTTTTCCCACCTTTTAAAGGGATAATGCAAGGGATTCTAAATTGTGGCATAAGTCTGGAATTCCTTAGATTACCCCTTTAGGAAGCGAAATTATGTTTCCAAGTTCAGACTTTGGCTTAAACTTCAAATTGTCCCAAAAATGGACTAGGGAAAATACACAAACTTTCTACACCAACAGATATCTACCTTCAATATGTTAAGTGTATCTTTAAAAATACAAAACAGCTACTAGGAAAAACCTCCAATATAATGTATACCTAAAGTAGTTGGTTTTCTGTCACCATTAAGATCATAATGAGGCCGGGCATGGTGGCTCACACCTGTAATCCCAACACTTTGAAAGGCCAAGGCAGAATGATGGCCTGAGCCCAGGACTTCATAACCAGCCTGAACAACATAGTGAGACACTCATCTCTATAAAATTTTAAAAATTAACTGGAGGCAAAGTGTGGTGGCTCACGCCTGTAATCCCAGCACTTAGCACTTTGCACTTTGGGAGGCTGAGGTGGGAGGATAGCTTGAGCCCAGGAGTTTGAGACCAGCCTGGGCAACATGGGGAGACCCCATCTCCACAAAAAATTTAAAAATTAGCCAGGCACTGTGGTGAGCACCTGTGGTCCCAGTTACTTGGGTTGCTGAGGTGGAAAGATCACTTGAGCCTGGGAGGTCGAGGCTGCAGTGAGCCGTGATAGTGACACTGCACTGCACTCGTGCACTCCTGCCTGGGTAACAGAGTAAGACCCTTGTCTAAAAAAAAAAAAAATTAAAAAAAAAAAAGACTATAATGAGATTGAACAGAAAACCACAGCTCAGAATCCCACATATTCCTGATATGAGTGTATTTCCAACTTGAAAGACTCCATTTTGGAATGAGAGAAAGCACAACTTTAAAGGATATTATGTACATAATAGACATTAACCATTTTACTTGATAATAATCAAATGTAACAAGATAAATACATAAAATAAACGACCATTTTCGCTACAAACATGGCATGTTTATGTGACCACTTCTAAACATCTCTGGGGCACTACCCATCTCTGACATGCCTTCAAAAGGTAGGTACAAGGAAAGGGCAGACACAGAGAAAAACATCCCTATTCAATCTACATCTGTTTTTTTTTTTTTTTTTTTTTTTTTTTTGAGACGGAGTTTCACTCTTATTGCCCAGGCTGGAGTGCAATGGTGCGATCACCGCAACCTCTGCCTCCCAGGTTCAAGCGACTCTCCTGCCTCAGCCTCCCGAGTAGCTGGGATTACAGGCATACACCACCATGCCCAGCTAATTTTGTATTTTTAGTAGAGATGGGGTTTCTCCATGTTGGTCAGGCTGGTCTTGAACTCCTGACCTCAGGTGATTCGCCCGCCTCAGCCTCCCAAAGTGCTGCGATTATAGGCGTGAGCCACCACGCCCGGCCTACATCTGATCTTTTTAAACCACTGTCTGGTAAGACTCCTGAGAATTCATGATCTTTTTTTCCCCCGAGACACAGTCTTGCTCCATCACCCAGGCTGGAGTGCAGTGGTGCGATCTTGGCTCACTGCAACCTCCACCTCCTGGGTTCAAGCAATTCTCCTGCCTCAGCCTCCCAAGTAGCTGGGATTACAGACGCGTGCCATCATGCCTGGCTAATTTTTGTATTTTTAGTAGAGACGAGTTTCATCATGTTGGTCAGGCTGGTCTCAAACTCCTGACCTCAAGTGATCCACCCACCTTGGCCTCCCAGAGTGCTGGGATTACAGGTGTGAGCCACCAGGCCCGGCCAGAATTCATGATCTTTTCAATAACACTACTCACTCCCACCCACATACCGCAGTTCAAAAAACACTGCTCTGGAGGAAAGGTGAACTTGAAAACTCAATCTAAAATATAAAAAAACTCAGTACTCAGTAACTTCTTGGAGGAAAAAAGAAAATGAAACCAAGAAGGGAACATTAATCTATACTAAACAGAAGAGATGGTATGTAACATCCTTTCCTCTAAGAATGACGGAAGGGCCAGGTGCAGTGGCTCACACCTATAATATCATTGACTCAGGAGGCCAAGGCAGGAGGATCACTTGAGGTCAGGAGTTCGAGACCAGCATGGGCAATGTAGTGAGACCCCACTCCGTTCTCTCAAAATTTTTTTTTTTTAGAAAAGTAGCCAGTTGGGGCCAGGCACTGTGGGTCACACCTGTAATCCTAACACTTTGGGAGGCTGAGGCGAACGGACTGCTTGGGCCTAGGAGTTCGAGAAACATGGGCAACATGGTGAAACACCAGCTCTACGAAAAAAAATGCAAAAATTAGCTGGGTGTGGTGGCACACACCTGTGGTCCCAGCTACTACAGAGGCTGAGATGGGAGGATCACTTGAGCCCAGGAGGTCAAGGCTGCAGTGAGCCAAGATTGTGCCACTGAACTTCAATCTGGGTGAGTGAGACCCTGTCTCAAAAAATCTAAAATAATAAAAAACAAAATAAATAAAAAGCAGCCAAGTGTGGTGGTGCATGCCCATAATCTCAGCTACTTGGGAGGCTGGGGTGGAAGGATAGTTTGAGCCCAGGAGCTCAAGACTGCGGTGAGCTGTGATCATGCCACTGCATCCCAGCACGGGTAACAGAGTGAGACTCCAACTCTAAAAAGAAGAAGAATGGCAGAAAGGAAACTAATGTTAACAGGGAAAATATCCACAGCCAAGTCTGCTAATTTAAAGATTAATGCTAAGGAATTTCCACGTCTTGTGAAGGCATGCATATCTTGTGCTAACTCTCTTAAGATTTAAGATGAATAGCTAAAATAATTGTCATAATCTATCCCTCACTCCATTCTTCAGTTCTAAAAACCTGTCTCCAAGAAGCTTGTCAAAAGCATACTTCCATCTAGTAATTTACACTTTCTTATTATACACAGTAAACATTTATTAAAAATAATAATATTCCTAACAATAAACTTTTAAGGCATCCAACAATGTGGTAAGCGCCTGCCAGTATCATACTAGTTTACAGCCTTCCTCAGAATCAAAGTATGTATAAAGAACATCTGAAAGAGGGCAGTACAATACTTAGCAGGCAGTATTCTCACACAACCAATAAAGACGCAAATGCTGGCTAGGCACAGTGGCTCACCCCTGTAATCCCAACACTTTAGGAGGCCAAGGCGGGTGGATCACCTGAGGTCAGGAGTTCGAGACCAGCCTGGCCAACATGGTGAAACCCCGTCTCTTACTAAAAATACAAAAATTAGTCAGGCATGGTGGTGGGTGCCTATAATCCCAGGTACTTGGGAGGCTGAGAAAGGAGAATCTCTTGAACCTGGGAGGTGGAGGTTGCAGTGAGCCAAGACGGCGCCATTGCACTCCAGCCTGGGCAACAAGAGCGAAACTCCATCTCAAAAAAAAAAAAGACACAAATGCTGTTACAGAGGGAAACTAAAGTCCAAACTATAAAACATAAAAACCCATGCACTTTTAGTAAGAATTCAATCATGTGTTACTGTGTAACATTACTGTGTTAATCAAGCACTTTTCAATCAAGGAAAAAATAAACAAAATATGGACAAGTGGTGATTTTATAATAAAAACACAACATATGAACCACATTCATTGTACTTCTTCAAAAACCAACATTAATGACTATTAGGATGAATCAGTTTTAGGACAGCAAATATAGAAACATGTAAAAAAAAAAACGTAAGCCCAATAATTTTTTTTTTAACTCACCCATGTGATTTTTTTTCACTTTTCCTTTTTTGAGACAGGGTCTCATTCTGGCACCCAGA
The DNA here is from genome assembly GCF_028885625.2 of Pongo pygmaeus. NCBI lineage: Eukaryota > Metazoa > Chordata > Mammalia > Primates > Hominidae > Pongo > Pongo pygmaeus. The sequence continues at coordinate 51,508,420 of NC_085931.1, forward strand.
CTGTAAAGCACTGGTATCATCACGGCTCACTACAGCCTCAAACTCCTGGGCTCAAGCATTCCTCCCACCTTAGTCTCCTGAGTAGCTGGGACTACTGGCGTGCACCACCACACCCAGCTAGTTTTTGTATTTTTTGTAGAGATGAGGTCTTGCTACATTGCCCAAGCTGGTCTCAAACTCCTAGCCTCAATTGATCCTCCTGCCTTGATCTCTCAAAGTGTTGGGATTACAGGTGTCAGCCACTATGCCTGGTGACTTTTCCTAATTTTTAATTATGAAAGTTTATTTAAAATACAGAAAAATGAAATGATAAACCCAAACATAACAATTTATGACACACTGCCATATTTGCATCAGATTTTAAGAAAGAGAATATTGGAGGTAAGTTGAAAGTTTCCCTCTTCATTCCACTGTCCTGTCTTCTCCTTCAGAAGTAAATATCCACTGAAGGTAATATAGCTTCTTTTAATCCACATCTTAAAATAATTTTGCAGCATACATATGTTTTCCTTAGACAACACAGTATTGGATTGACTGATGTGTTTGTTTAAAAGATGGGGTCTCACTATGCTGTCCAGGCTACACTGGAACTCCTGGGCTTAAGCAATTGTCCCGTCTCATCCTTTCATCTCAGCCTCCCAAGTAGCTGGGACTATAGGCATGTTTTTATTTTGTCTTAAATGATCATAAGAGGTATCACATTTAACTTTTTGTAACTTGTTTTTAATTTTTATTCCTTTTTTTTTTTTTTAATAATAGAAACAGGCTCTCACAACATTGCTCAGGCTGGTCTTGAACTCCTGGCCTCAAGCAATCTTCCCACCTCAGCCTCAATGCTGGATTACAGGTATGAGCCACCATGCCAAGCCACTTGCTTTCTTTTTTTTCAACATAATGCTTCCAGGATGTATCTATATTGACATATGTAGACCTGATTTGTCCATTCTGACTGTACTAGAGCAATAGGTTGCATTAAAATGCCACTGCTTGCTTATCCATTTCTCTGTAGCTTCCAAATTTTTTCCTATCACAAATATAAATGAAATTAAAACGCGTGTACATGTTTCCTTTTGCATAAATGGAAGGTTCACCATTTATGCAAAATATATACAAGATGTATATTTTGTACTGCTGGTTCATAGGACATATTCATCACCTTCACAAAATCTTGGCAAAAACTTTCAACAGAGCTCAATTTACACACCCATCAGCAGTGTATTAGGGTTTCTCTTTCCCCATATCCTTGTTAACAATTGGTAGTATGAGATTTTATAATATTTGCAAAATTTAAGTGTGTAAAATAGTATCCCATTGTTTGAGAAAGAGCCAGCTTTATAGTTTTATTAGGTATCTGGGCTTTCCCTTCTGTAATATTTTTAGTTCTAGATTAGAATATGTATAATATGTATACAACTTATTCCTTTCTTCTGTGCATCCACAGAGTCAGACGCTACGGAATTTTACATCTAACATTTAATCCTTCAATAGGAAAAAAAAAGTTTTCTTTGCAATTATGATTTCCAAGTTGACATAAGCCTTTAGATAAATGATGATATGGAGTATCTTTAATCAAGGCATCCCATGTATCAGAATTTCATATAGCTCTACTCAGCAAAAAAGACAGGTATCTTACCTATACAGATAACTTGGTCTTACTTGTTAGATAATAGCTTTACTAGTATATAATTCACATACTGTAAAATTCACCCTTTCGAAGTATTCAACTCAGTGGATTTTAGTGTAATTCGCAAAGCTGTGGAACCATCACTACTAGCTAATACATCTTCTTTACCTTAAAAAGAAACCCCATTCCTATTAAGTGGTCACTCTCCATTCCCCTCTCTTCCAGCCCCCAGCAGCTACTAATCTACTTTCTGTCTCTACGGATTTGCCTATTCGGGACATTTCACATAAATGGGATCATACAGTATGTGGTCCTTTATGACAGGCTTCTTTCACTTAGCATAATGTTTTCAAGGTTTATCCATGTTGAAGCATGTATTGGTACACCATTCCTTTTCATTGCCAAATAATATTCAACTGTATAGCTATACCACATTTTATTTATCCACTCATCAGCTGATGGGCATTTGGACTATTCCATTTTTTCCCTATTATGAATAATGCTATTATGAATATTCATGTAAAAGTTTCTGTGTTGGTATATTTTTTCAATTCTCTTGAGTATATAATGATGACAGGAATTGCTAGTCAAATGGTAACTCCACGTTATGCCATCTGACTTTAACACTAAGCAAATTTTAGCACTATGACATACATCAGGGTGCTGAATTCCTATGAGTTGCTTTAATCCTCTTCCCAAAAAAAATTCATCAATTTGCTCTTATTCATAGTCTAAAAAAAAACTTCCCAAAGTTACTTCCTTCAATACAGCCACAGAACGAAGCTTTCAACTTTATACATACATACATACACACACACACACACACACACACACACACACCCTTCTCTATAATGTAAAGCAGTCTAACTTTGATTCCCTGGGAAACTGCACTGTTTGTTCAAAAATCAAGGTAAACTTACCTAACATATGAATACCATTAGCTCCTTTAAGGTTACAATTAAAGTTGCCCAGAACTCAGTTCATTATGTTATAGAGACACAGTATGCACATTATGGTTCTTTCTGTATGAAAAAAAGGCTGATGGCAATCTGGCCATGAGTACACAGCGGTGAGCTGAACAGTGCCCTCAGGTACTACAATGGTAAGAGTCTCATTGGAGTGAAGCAGTTAATAGATTTAGAGCACATCCATGTCTTTTGCCAAATGAGGCAAAATAAAGTAAAAAGTCTTTAACAAATGGGGCTATGAAAGAGCCTGAAAAGCCTGAGAGCTACGAAAGAGCTCTATTACTAATATTCTTCCCTGATTAAAAAAACAGAGCTTTGTTTTGCCTATAACAGACGCTATCAATCCTCCCAATAACTTGAAGGCAAATATAGTCACATGACAGCTCATTAGCATTTCAGAGAAAAAAACTACGATATTTAGTGAAAAACAAAATGTATAATAATGAAACCATAGCTCCCTATGGTGACACTAGGGGCCCAGCTCACAAACTAGGCAGTCAGAATTTTGGTAACCTTATCTTTTCTAAAGCTAAATTTTCCTGCAGAAGTGCCTCAAGCACCAAAGAAGAGGACAATTCCCCAGCTTTACCTCTGGCTGGATTAGGCACACTCAAGGCACAAAACATAACACAAGGAGAATGTTGCAATTCAAGGAAAGCACAGTAAAGCAGAATCAAAAGACTCTCTAGGTCAGGGGTTCCCAACCCCCAGTCCATGGCCTGTTAGGAACCAGGCCACACAGCAGGAGTGAGTAGTGGGGAGCAACTATTACGGCCTGAGCTCCGCCTCCTGTCAGATCAGCAGCGGCATTAGATTCTCATAGGCAGCATTAGATTCTCATAGGAGCACAAGCCCTATTGTGAAATGCACATACAAGGGATCTAGGTTGCACCTTTCTTATGAGAATCTAATGCCTGATGATCTGAGGTGGAAGAGCTTCATCCCAAAACCTTGCCCCCCTGCCTCAGTCCATGGAAAAACTGTCTTCCACGAAACTGGTCCCTGGTGCCAAAAATGTTGGGGACCACTACCCTAGGTGGATCATAAGATCGTAACCACAGAGCAGTTCACAGAAAGTGCACAGGATGAGGTGCTCATCTCCAGTTTTCATCCCCATGTGGCATATATAGTATTTGTCATCTGCATAGTACTTTGTATGTCCAGACTATTTTATAATCACAATTCTGGAATTATTTCATCACAATAATCGAGTGTGACAGATTAAAATTTACTGTCCTTCTTCTAAGCATTCAGATTACAGTAGATGGGAAAAAAATCAGGATGGCAGAACAGAAAAACACACTCTTGTAAGGTCTCAAAACCTTGTCAAAAAGATGATAGAATTTCTGAATTTTAGGGTTTGAAGAAATCTAAACTATCCAATGGTTTCAGATGCTAAGAAACTAAAGCTCTGAAGGGTTGTAAGCAATTTGCCCAAGGTCTCCAAATAAGTAAGTGGCAAAGCCAGGAAAACCCAGACGTCATGACTCCCAAGTCAGCCTTTCCATACATACAACCATAGTGTCTTTTCCAAAAGCAAATAATAAAATAGATGCGGAGGATCCTGAGCTGTCTGGCTCAGCACATTATCTTGTCTTTCAAAATGCTAAGTCTCAGCCAGGCACGGTGGCTCACGCCTGTAATCCCAGCACTTTGGGAGGCTGAGGCAGGAGGATCACCTGAGGTTGGGAGTTTGAGACCAGCTTGACCAACATGGAGAAAACCTGTCTCTACTAAAAATACAAAATTAGCCAGGTGTGGTGGCGCATGCCTGTAATCCCAGCTACTCGGGAGGCCGAAGCAGGAGAATCACCCAGGAGGCAGAGGTTGTGGTGAGCCAAAATCGCACCATTGCACTCCAACCTGGGCAACAAGAGTGAGACTCTGTCTCAAAAAAAAAAAAAAAAAAAAAAGCCATGTCTCTTGAGCTGGGCACAGTGGCTCCAGCCTTAATCCCAGCACTTTGGGAGGCTGAGGCGGGTGGATCACTTGAGGTCAGGAGTTTAAGACCAGCCTAGCCAACATCGTGAAACCCCATCTCTACTAAAAATACAAAAAATTAGCTGGGCGTGGTGGCGGCATGCCTGTAGTCCTAGCTACTTGAGAGGCTGCGGTGGTAGGATCGCTTGAACCTGGGAGGTGGAGGTTGCAGTGAGCCAAGATCGCACCACTGCACTTCCAGCCTAGGCAAAAGAACAAGACTCAGAAAAAAACAAAAAAGTCAAGTCTCTCCTCATATTCACTTACCAAAAAACAAAAATATTACAAGTCCAGAGAAGTAATCACTTCTGCCAATCTGAAGGGAAGAGGAAACAAGGCAGTCCAGGCCTCAATGCTGCTGAGCAGGAGGGCTCCATGGTATAACTTGTTCTAGATGTCTGAGGTCGATGATTACTACTTTAATTTTTAACTTGTATGTAAAACATTATATAAACTTTTTTTAAAATCACATAGGCTAAATTTATAATAAAAAGTTATATATGCTGTAGGATTCCACTTATATGAGGTACCTAGAGTGGTCAAAATCACAGACACAAAGTAGAAGGGTAGTTTCCAGGGGGAAGGAGGAGGAGGGAATAGGGACTTATTTGTTTAATGGCTGTAGAGTTTCAGTTTTACAAGCTGAAAAGAGTTCTGGAGATGGATGGTGATGACAGTTGCACAACATTATGAATGTATATAATACCACTGAACTATACACTTAAAATGATTAAGATGGTAAATTTCATGTGTATTTTACCACAATAAATGAAAGTGGGGGAAAGAAAGTAATAGTGAAGACAACATGACCAGAATAACATTTTAAAAGCATCAATTAGACAGCTAAAAGAACAGAGCTAGGTGATGGCAGGGGATGAGAGTTAGCAGAGAATGCAATTAGGAGGTTACTGGAGAAGTCTAGGAGAGAGATGAAGGTGGCTTAGCCAAGGGCAATAGTTGAACAGAGAGATATAGTAAGACTTGGGATATATTTTAAAGCCTGAGTTAAAATTTCATGAACATATATCCTAACACAGTATTTTTAACTGCAATTCATAATACACTGGTCACAGAAGCAATTTCCTACGCCAACATCAACATCTTGCAATTAAATAAAATGGAATAAAATAGAAACGAGCAGATTGCACTGCACCTAATAAGGGTAAGTATTATTTCATGAAACTTTTGTTTTAGATATCGATATACTTATGTGTGTATTGGGTCTCAAAGTAAAATACATCTTGAACGATGAACCACAGCCAAAAATGTTTGAGAAACATTACCCTAGAGACTGATAAAATGGTAGGTGGAAGTTGAGAATAATTATTTTTTTTAAATCTTCGTCAAAGTCCTTACTAGGCTCAAGTGAAACAAGCTACAACAAGTTAAATTACATACCTAATAAAATCTTATTGATCTGCCAAACAAATACATCATTTGCTCTTTAAAAAAAAAAGAAGAAGGAAAGAAAGAAAGAACAGTACAAACAATAATCAGGCATCACTGGAATGCAAGGCACAAATTGTATTATTTCCATCAACCATGAAGATACAAAGATTACTAAAGGAATAATGCCAATCTTCTTTAACCACTAAACCACTCTAGCCATTCAACTACTCAATTTTAGAAGTTACACCCTACCAAAATACATTCATAATGGCAAACGCCCTCAGAATCTTCAGGAAAATACCTTACTCTCCCAACTGAGAAAATATGGCCTAATTCCCCTTGAATAATTCAGCGATTACATACTACAGCGCTGAAGGATTTGTTCAAAAAGCTTCCTGCCATGAGCAATCACTCTTTTTTCCATTGATCAGGTATTTATTAAAAATAAGCTGTCCAAAATTATTTGACCTTTATGGAATAAACCAACAAGTTCATGCAGCAGGCTTTGTTTCCTCTGTGGTAGGTTTCTTTTTCAGCTGCTGATGTCTTGGTTGGTAGCTGCTGCCCTTTTTCCCACCAGAGGTTTCTCCTGCTTAACAACAACAACCTTCTTTCCTTTCTTCCCCACCACAGGCTTCCTGACTGCAACCCCCTTTCTCATCTGATTTGGCCTGTAGTGCTGCTGATGCTGCTGCTGCTGCTGCTGCTGCCGCCACTGCCTTATCCACCTGGAGTTTGTGATTGCTGGCCCGGCAAAGACTGGTGTTGCAGTGCATGGTCTTTGCATATGGGTTTAGCTTCAACATGATTCTCAGGTTTTCCGGGAGGTTCGTCCTCAGGACTCTACGATGAATCTTCCTGCAACGTGCTTGAAGGGCTTTGGATGTCTGGACTTTTCAAGATTCTGCTAAGGCCTATATTGATCATCTTGTGCATGGAAAGATTGCAGTTACTCTTGAGGAAGCAGCTTTACACCAAGTGCCACACAATTGTCTAACTTCTAGAAAGCACTTTCAGTCCAAATGCAGAAACGTCCCACATGCCCATCAGGAGCAAGTTTCAAAATGTTCAGTTTGCTTACATTAAGCAGAGTAATTCTAGGAATGTTTCTGAAGGCTTTGACAATATGATCATCTTCATTATAGACGACGCAGGGTCCCTTGCGCTGGATACAATGGTTTCTCATTTTGCACTTGCCAGCTCTCATTTGCTGACAGGCATAGCCCTTTTTTTTTTTTTTATCACTCCAGGCTTTAAGTTTCTCAAGTGGCAAAACAGCCTCCTTGATTGTCTTGTAGCCTTAACTTTATCTCTGACCACCAAAAAAAGTTCAGAAACTTCCTTAATATGATGACCTGTAGACATGACCAGCACTGGTAAGGCAGAGGCAGCCAGGGGAGAAGAGATAGCATATGGTTTTTTGGACTGTGTTCACTCTACAGTGCCAACAGTGCCAGGTTTTGGTTGGTGCAAACATGTGGCCTCCATGACAGATATTTCCAAAAGCACCCTGGCCAAAACAGTGAGTCCTACCACCTCAAACTCTGGGAATTTGAGACCCAACTCTGCCAGTACCCCAAGATTCAGCAGTGGTCTGACGACCTGCTAATTCACTAACAAGATAGGGCTGTCTGTTGTTTTTGTGCAAGTTGGTGTGAACAAAGTTCACAATATCTGGTGGAATGGGAGCCTTGAATACAGGAGACAAAGTGACATTTTTGCCAGATGACTCCCCTTTTTCAGAGTACACTGATAACAGTGGATCAGCACATGCCATGGGAAGGTGAGAAGGCCACGCTCCAACTTTTTTTTTTTTTTTTTTTTGAGACGGAGTCTCGCTCTGTCGCCCAGGCTGGAGTGCAGTGGCGCAATCTCGGCTCACTGCAACCTCCGCCTCCCAGGTTCAAGCGATTCTCCCGCCTCAGCCTCCTGAGTAGCTGGGATTACAGGCATGCGCCAACATGCCCAGATAATTTTTGTATTTTTAGTATAAATGGGGCTTCACCATGTTGGTCAGGCTGATCTCGAACTCCTGACCTTGTGATCCACCCGCCTCAGCCTTCCAAAGTGCTGGGATTACAGGCGTGAGCCACCACGCCCAGCCTCAACATTTTTTTATAACTAAGATAAAACATTATCTACTGATTTACCAAAGTATTTAGCTTAATTTCACAACAGTGAAGCTACTGGCATTTTGGGTGAACAATTCTGAGTTTTCTCCACCAAATGCCAGGGGTGCATCTCCCACCCACAGTCACTTAACAACCAAAAACGCCTCCATACTTTTCCAAATACCCTTTGGATATATGGTACCTTCCCCATTGAGAACCACTGAAAAATTTAGTTGGTAACTGTACTTAGATCAATAGATTGCCACTTAATGAACTGTGGCCTCCAATTCAGGTCAGAGATGTAAGGTAGTAACAGCGCCTTGAATTTAACCATTTCCAACGTACACATTAAGATCATATAGTCTGGGCCAGATGCATTGGCTCACACCTATAATCCCAATGCTTTGGGAAGCCGAAGGCAGAGGACTGCTCGAGCCCAGGAGTTTGAGACCACCCTGGGCAACACGGCGAGACTCCATCTCTACAAAAAATTTAAAAATTAGCCAGGCATAGTGGCACATGCCTGCAATCCTAGCTACCGAGGAGGGTGAGGCAGGATGACTGCTTGAGTCCAGGAGTGCAAAGCTGCTGTGAGCTATGACTGCGCCACCGCATTCCAGCCTGGGGCAACAGAGTAAGGTCTTGTCTCAGGAAAAAAAAAAAAATCATATAGTCTGAGGTAGAAATAATATTTACCATTTTTTTCATAGCACTACGCAGTGCCGAAATGTTATATTCAAAGTAATATGCAGCAAATGTAGACATGGTTGGGGGGTGTATGGTTAACATATGGATCCTACAAGTATCCTAAAAAAGTGAATCTAAATCTCCCCCCAAGATTGGGACAGAGACAATTACAGTAGGAATGTCTATGATTATTTCCTTGAGCAACGTCTATGAGGTACATTTATATGTTTATGTATACATGTACAGCTTATAAAGGAAAAAATCACTGCCTACTACGTGACAAGTGTTATCAGACTGAGAAGAATAATATACAGGCTTACCGAACATCTGTGACCAAAAAAAGTGCCAAATGCCTATTTAATCCTCATAAAAACGTACGACATATTACTATTCTATTTTACAAAGCAGAATAGTGAAGTACAGAGAGGTTAAGTAACTGCTGAGCCAGGGTTCAAACCCAGATAACTCCAGATCCCTCAGTAAGAGCTGTATTGTTCCAAGGGATACATGAGAAGACTGGAGGAAGGAATTTTAAAAGCAGGAAAGAACTTGTCTGAAAACTATGAAAAATGTTAATAATGTCTACTAAATGCTAATAATGTCTACTAAAGTACAACTGTGAAAGGTTGTCAGCAAAAATTCCTTATGACCCAAGGAAAACCAGATTTGCATCCCAAGGCTCTTAAGCAACTGTATTTAAACTCTGCACTTAAAAATGCATATTACAAGGCCGGGCACGGTGGCTCACATCTTTAATTCCAGCACTTTGGGAGGCCGAGGCAGGCGAATCACAAGGTCAGGAGTTCAAGACCAGCCTGACCAACATGGTGAAACCCCATCTCTAAATATAAAAATTAGCCAGGCATGGTGGCACACACCTGTAATCCCAGCTACTCAGGAGGCTGGGGCAGGAGAATAGCTTGAACCCAGGAGGCAGAGGTTGCAGTGAGCTGAGATCGTGCCACTGCACTCCAGGCCTGGGCAACAGAGCGAGACTCCGTCTCAAAAAAAAAAAAAAAAAAAAAAAAGTCACATTACAAAGAAGCTTAAATTAAATGAATTCTGAACTTCATTTTTTTGCATTTTTTGCATATTGTCTTCCACATAATACTCAATTTTTAAACACTGTTAGCCAGGTTAGTTTGTTGCTCTAAGAAGATGTATTGCTACTGTGACAACTACATGGCACTTCTGTACAAGAGATATCAAAAGTAAATAATTAGTATGGCTGTACAGATTATGTATCACTAAGGGGAAAAGAGAGTTTACAATGGATAAATCTGGCAGACAGGAACTCAACCAATGATGAGATTTAACATCACCATTAATGAGACAAACCAACATGGTAGGTAAGCCTTTAAAAAGCTCCAGTGTAGCCGGGCGCAGTGGCTCATGCCTGTAATCCCAGCAATTTGGGAGGTCGAGGTGGGGGGGTCACGAGGTTAGGAGTTTGAGACCAGCCTGGCCAACATGGTGAAACCCCGTCTCTACTAAAAATACAAAAATTAGCCAGGCATGGTGGCACACACCTATAATCTCAGTTACTCAGGAGGCTGAGGCACGAGAATTGCTTGAACCTGGGAGGCGGAGGTTGCAGTGAGCCAAGATCACACCATTGCACTCCAGCCTGGGTAACAGAGCAAGACTCTGTCTCAAAAAAAAAAAAAGGAAAAGCTCAAGTGTATGACAATATTCACACCTTTTACTGAGCATCTGAATACTTATGCACAGAGCAGAATTCTCCAAATTAGCTAATACCTAGTCTGTATACACACACAAGAAATAACCAATAAATTATTCCCTTTAAAAATAAGTAAATAGCAGCCCGGCACGGTGGCTCACGCCTGTAACCCCACCACTTTAGGAGGCCAAGACAGGCAGATCACAAAGTCAAGAAATCAAGACCATCCTGGCCAACATGGTGAAACCCCGTCTCTACTAAAAAAAATTCAAAAAATTAGCCGGGCATGGTGGCACGCACCTGTAGTCCAGCTACTCAGGAGGCTGAGGCAGGAGAATTGCTTGAACCCAGGAGACGGAGTTTGCAGTGAGCTGAGATCGCGCCACTGCACTCCAGCCTGGCGAAAGAGCAAGACTCCGTCTCAAAAAAAATAAATAAATAAATAGCAAATGAAGTGAACAGAAAACCCAGAAATAATAACGAGCTCTTACTGAGAGGCCTGAGGGATTATAAAATAACAACTTTCCACTCCGGCCTGGGCAAAAGAGCGAGACTCCGTCTCAAAAAAAAAAAAAAAAAAAAAAAAAAAAAAAAAACTTTCAAAGAAAAAAATTACTTTGAATAAAAGCTAAATCCCTTCTTTTCAAGGTTACACTTTTTAAAAATTGTTGAGAAAATGTAATAAAAACAACAAAAGAGTGGTATGTTTGACCAGTAATAAGAAACTAATATATAAAAGAAGAGGAGGGAAGAAGACATGCAATACACAGAGTGGTGGAAAACTTCATGAGTGGAAGAAGATTAAATCTGATGCAGAACTTAATAAAATGTGCGCCTTACTTCAAAGGAAGTTAAAAAATGGTGTTTACAAGGGTTCTTTCTGGGGTATTGGAAATGTAATACTGGAGTGGGGTAATGGTTGCACATCTCCACAAAATTACCAAAAATAAACTGTACACTTCAAACAGGCAAATTCTGTAGTATATAAATTATACCTCAATAAAGTTATTTTTAAAGAACTAATATTTGTTCAACAAAGAAGGAAAAATTATATTAAGTTTATCTCACTAAACCATAAAAAGGAAGTGGCCAAGAGGAAAAGTACAGTAATTCATTCAATAGAAAAATAAAAATGGAAAAATGCATAGATTAAGAAATGTTAATGTGTCCATTTCAGCCCTTGAAAGGACAGTATAATATCTCCAGGTAATTCTGCTGCTCTTAACCAAATTTTCTTCTCCTTTCATAGATATATGCACAAGTCCAAAGGAGAAGGAAGACTTCAGTTTAATTGCATATCACCTAGGAAAGAGGTAAACAATTTATTCTGACCCCCAATTACTGCATGACTGAAAGACACAGAGATGGTATCTCCCATGAGAGAAGAATTTCAAGAGAAAATTTAAAAACAGAAAATCAAATTTATAATTGTTTTAAAATAATGTGTGGACCAGGCATGGTGGCTCATGCCTGTAAATTCCAACACTTTGGGAGGCCAGGGTAGGAGAATCACTTGAGGCCAGGAGTTCAAGACCAACCCGGACAACACAGTGAGACCTCAGTCTCTACAAAAAAAAAAAAAATTATTTTTTTTAATTAGCCAGGCGTGGTGGCACACACCTGCAGTCCTAGCTACTCTGGAGGCTGAGGCAGAAGGATCACTCAAACCCAGGAGTTCAAGGCTACAGTGAACTGTAATTGTTCCACACTGCACTCCAGCCTGGGTAATAAATCAAGACCCTGTCTCTTAATTTAAAAAACAAAAAAAATCTGTGGAAATTTTTTTTTTCTTTTTTGGAGACAGGGTCTCACTCTGTCACCCAGGCTGGAATGCAGTGATGCTATCACAGCTCACTACAGCCTCTACCTCCCAGGCTCAAGCAATCCTCCCACCTCAGCCTCTCTAGCAAATGGGACTACAGGCACATGTCACCATGCCTGGCTAATTTTTTTTGGTGTTTTTTGTAGAGACAGGATTTCGCCATGTTGCCCAGGCTGGTTTCAAACTCCTGGATTCAAGCAATTCATCCACCTCAGCCTCCCAAAGTGCTGGAATTACAGGCATGAATTACCACACCCAGCCTGGTAATTTCTTTACAAGCATAATGACAAGAGTCAATTCCCTCAACCAGGTGAAACAACCAAATGGGGAATTTTCGTGGTATTTTTGAAGAAGATTAATTTGCATTGGCTCAGGGACTTTTGCAGAAGTTTCCCGAAACAGCAGTACTGTACTTTTTTACTCCATTTGCAGATACACAGATCAAGCAAAACTGCACCTATGAACAACCCCAATCCACAGTTGCTTTGAGCTCTGAAAATATTAACCTACACTGACCTCTCCTGCAACTTCAGCAAATCCTAAGTCAAGAGCCTCAACTTCCCAAAACAGCACAGGTGTCTCTAATTTCAAACCTGCCAGTCTCCACCCTGCCTTTGGCTAATCAGTAGCAAGCCCCCCAAAAAAGAAAAAAATTAACTCATATAATTATTTTCTTTCCTTCTCCAGAAAACAAATGAAATAACATAAAACACTACACAATTCTATTTCCTCTAAATGGCTATTACAAATAGTTCAAGACACTGAGTCACAATATTATTCACCTAGACTTGAAAAGCTGTAATATCAATGAACTTGATATATTTCAATAAAAGAACATACATGAAAATTTACAGTACAATGCCTAACTCCAGCAGGAATTCAATAAAAGTTGGTACCTTTCTTTACTTTCCATTAATTTTTATCACACGGTATTTCCATGGAATAGTTTATTACCCCAATATAAAAGTAGAACAATAGAAAAAAGATAATTTACTGACTGACCACACAGATCACACCCAGAAAATTCAGACCACTAGATGATGACAAAGGATTCATTTACAGAAGTTAAACTTTAATCTACCATCTCCTCCTCCTTCCTAGACAGCAGTGTCAATTCCAAGGCCATGTTCCTTCTGCTATAGGAAGTGGCTACACTGTTTTTCCCTGTAGCAATGTACTAATCTCTTCTTTGTGACTGAGAGAAAGCCATTCTCAAGAACCTGTGCTAAGTGTAGATGCAGCAAGAGTCCAGACAGACATCAACCCATAGAACCCCACACACAAGTTTATAGGATTCCTGGTTGGGGAGTTCTGTTTTGACTGTCAAGTTTACTCTCCAATTGAGCCAGGTCTCCTGTACCAATAAAGGGAATCTCAGCATACTTATGGTGATAGAAAACTAGAACTACACAAAGTAGCACTAGCCCTTACCCTGACAGGAAATATTCTGACAGAAATAGTTTTGCAGAGCTGCGTGAACTGCCATCTATAGCTCTTTTTGCGGGCACCTGACATAAGACAGATATATAAGCCAAAGCTCTATCTGGTGTACTTTTGTTCGGGCCCAGGAGCTTAAGATAGGAACACAGCATGCTGTGTCCAATCAAACTCTAGTGGTTACAGATGGACAGATCCTGTCATCAGTAACAAAATTTACAGTTGCCAGTAATGGCCTGGCTACTGTCTAGTCAGGTCCTTTGTTGCATTTAGTCTACCATTCACGCAGGCTACTGATTTTTAGAGTGATCAGAATAAGCTAGCCTACCATTACCCACCACCCTAAATTGGTTTACATAATGGCTCCAACACAAAAACTTCTGCCCTCAAGGACTGGATTAAAGAGGTAGGGGTATGTGTGGGTGGGTACATGTGTAAATTCATAGTTCTGTTCTAGGACCACCAAAATTTTACATTGGTTATGCTGTTTCTTAGCATCCTCTACATTGTAACGAGATACTAGATGTAGTCCACAACATTAAACCACAGGACAGACCATCAAGAGGCATGATGAGTGAGACTGAAAAAGATAATGTTTCCCCAAACAATAGTCAAATCTGATCTACTCTAGGTCAGTATAAGTGAAGATACTAACGACCACATTAGGAAAGGAGGGAGGGAAGAGTAAATAAATCCGGGACCTACCTTGCTTACAATTCCCACAGACAGATGAAACTCAATTCCATGCCAACCATACCCTCCGATCACTACAACACAAACAGAAAAATAAAAGTTCATGCAATATAAACAGTTCTTCCCATTCCTAAAAGGCATTTGGTTTCAAAGGTAAGAAGCTGTTTCTTATCTCCTTTCAATCCTCTCCATGCACACAACAGTGTTAAGAGTTCTGTCACTGGTAAAAAAAAAAAAAAAAAAAAGGCCCATATAAGTGGAGTTAAATAATAGGTAACACTGATTGGGCACTTCCTATATGCTAGATACTGTTGCAAGTGCTTAAATATTAAAACTAATTCTCACAACAACTCTATGAGACAAGTGTTTTTATGAACTCATTTTATATCCAAATGACAATTGTCCTATACCTCTGAAAACTGCTCTTATTGGTGTTAATAAATGCCTTTTTTTTTTTGGACACGGAGTCTCGCTCTGTCACCAGGCTGGAATTCAGTGGCGCAATCTCAGCTCACTGCAACCTCCGACTCCCGGGTTCAAGCAACTCCCCTGCCTCAGACTCCCGAGTAGGCTGGGACTACAGGTGTGCACCATTACGTCCGGCTTTTTTTTTTGTATTTTAGTAGAGACGGGGTTTCACCATGTTGGCCAGGATGGTCTCAATCTCCTGACCTCGTGATCCACCTGCCTCAGCCTCCCAAAGTGCTGGGATTACAGGTGTGAGCCACCGCGCCCGGCCGAGAAATGCCTTTTAAATAAACATAGGCAATCTCTACCACCGTAGTTGGGTTATCGTAATAGTTTGTATGTATAAGTGTTCTACATTAATCATTTACTTCTTGAGTCCTCACAATGTGATGAGCACTAATGCCAGGTGCTGAAGAGGATTCATTCTCTTCCCTTAAGGAGCTGAGAAACCAGCTAGACAGATCAGACAAAACAAAACACAGTTCAAGAAATGGAAATCCTTATTATGAGGCATAATACAGCCTCTTTGTGCAATCATTCACAGTAAAAAAAAATCAGTAAGCTCTGGGGAAAAGGGAGGAAGGCTTTACATAAGAGATGCTCTAAAGCTGGACCTTTAAAAATAAGTTAGATCAGCAAAGAGTGGAGAAAGTCTTTCCAGGAAAGGAAAAGAGAACAAAGACATAACAGAGACAGAATCAGTGGTATATCTAAAGTCTTTTTTTTTTTTTTTTTTTTTTTTGAGATAAGGTCTCACTCTGTTGCCCAGGCTGGAGTGCAGTGGCATGATCACAGTTCACTGCAGCCTCAACCTCCTGGGATCACATAATTCTCCCATCTCAACCTCTCAAGTACATGAAACCACAAGCACACACTACCATGCCCAGCTAATTTTTGTATTTTTTATAGAAATGGGGTGACACTATGTTGCCCAGGTTCGTCTCAAACTCCTGGGCTCAAGCCATCCTCCAACCTTGGCCTCCCAAAATGCTGGGATTACAGGCATGAGCCACCATGCCTGGCCCTGAAGCCTTTCATAATCTGATCCCACCCAGTCTCACTAGCCTTTGCTCTCTGGCCACTAATGTCCCTCCTCCTCCCCATTACCCACACCAAACTTCCTCCTAGAACATACTGTCTTTGATAGTTCTACTGTTTCTCCTACTACCTAGAATGTTCTCTTTTCCCTGATGGGTAACATTAATCCTGGCACTCAAAAAAAAAAGCCTCTGTTGTAAATAATTTTTATTATTTAAGATCCAACTGAGGCTGAGTGCCATAGCTCAGCTGGAAGAAGAAAGAAAAATATAAGAAAATCGATTTAGAAGTTTGACTGTTTTCAAAAAAGGAGGGGAAAGAAACAATTCCCAATTAAATAAATGAACCGTGGTTTTTAAGAAGTCCACCTCAGTAGATATGGTTACATATACCCTCAAACTGAACACCTATGAAAAGTGCCTGTAATCCCAGCACTTTGGGAGGCCAGGGTGGGAGGATCACTTGAGGTTAGGAGTTCAAGACCAGCCTGGCCCCATCTCTACTAAAAATGCAAAAATTAGGCTAGGCGCAGTGACTCACGCCTGTAATCCCAGCACTTTGGGAGGCCAAGGCGGGCAGATCACTTGAGGTCAGGATTCAAGATCAGCCTGGCCAACATGGTGAAACCCTGTCTGTACTAAACACAAAATACAAAAATTAGCTGGGCGTGGTGGCGTGTACCTGTAGTCCCAGGTACTCGGAGGATGACACACAAGAATCCTTGAACCTGAAAGGCAGAAGCTGCAGTGAGCCAAGATCGCACTGCTGCACTCTGGCCTGGGTAACAGAGCGAGACTCCATCTCAAAAACAACAACAAAAAAAAATAGCTCGGAGTGGTGGTACACACCTGTAATCCCAGCTACTCGGGAGGCTGAGGCATGAGAATCACTTGAACCTGGGAGGTGGAGGTTGCAAGGAGCCGAGATCACACCACTGCACTCCAACAGCCTAGGCAACAGAGTGAGACTCTGTGTCCAAAAAAAAAAAAAAAAAACAAGCCAACTATTACTCTACTCATCTCTCCTCCATGCTCTCATAGCATATATTTCTCTGTTAACACAGTTAAAATATTTGATTGTCCCCAGGTTTTCTTTTTCCTTTCTCTCTTACTTGTCTGAACAAGAATCATCTTTTATACAACTTTGTATCTCGCAAGACCTAGCAGTGCCTGGCAAATAACAGGTGCTCATTATATACTTGCTGATAGAAGGCCCAACTGACCAGAATTTACAAAGTGAATAACGATCCATTTAAACAATCTGTTGTATCAAAAGCTAGTGTACTTCTACATTCTCACGAATATGTCTGCTACATAATTACACCAACAATTCATGAACAAAAAATTAAAGTGGATTCACTAAAAACCACCAACTAGTTTTTGCTTGACAACACATCCAGGTCCTTATCCATGCCAACTAAGACATAAATGAAAGGTAAACTAATTTAGTTGATAATTTAAATATTATGGTTGGTGATCTTTCTTACTAAAACGGTGCCACAGCTTTGTATGTAGAGTAGCTAAAGGTATTTACATTGGCTTTAGTCATGGATAAAGGAGGTTACAAATTTAGAAGTCCAATACAAATCCAAAGTTTATTTTTAGAAGCTTTCCATATGGTAGGAGTTTAAGAAGTAAAACAGCAGCCTTTTCTCTGCCGAAAGCAGAGGGTAGTAGAGCGCCAAAGGAGCAAACCCTCTCCTGACTCTGTGCCTGGCACTGTTTCATGCAGAGGAAGAAATGTGTAGGGTAAGCGAGAGCCTCACTGAAAATCAGTCACCCAAGGCAACAGGCATTTTGAATGTCTGTGCTATTTGAAGGCTTAAGTATTAATTTTATACATGCCCATGTTCATTTAAAACATATTTACGGCTTGGAACTTAAAAAATGTTCTAATGTGCTAGTTTGTCCACATATTAATCGAGTCTGCCACGTTTGAACATGCCAAGTTTAAAATACTCTCCAGATCGTTATGCAAAGGTATGAGCTCCATCTTTTAGTCTCAGGAAAAGGAATTTAGGAGAGAATGACTAAAACAATAGTCCTTCAATGAAAGCTACAACAGAAAAAGTCAACTCCTAAATAGTGATGAGTTACTTTTTAAAAATACCTGACAGATTTCTTACATTAATCTCAAATTAAGATCCTGGATTTTAGCTCAAAGTTGTCAGACAATGTATTTTTTGGTAGTTGTTTCCCTCCCCCGCCCCTCCCCAGCCTCCTAGAGAATGGATCTTGAAATTGATTGCTACATGAGACCATCGTATATAAAGGTTGTTTTAGTCATTCACTGACTAAGCCCCTTTAGAATCCAAGTCTAACTCATTTTATATTGAAATGAATTCTATTTTTATATGAACAGTATTACAAGCAAAATTCTCTTAATCTTTTATCAGCATTAGAGAAATGCCAATAAAACCTAGAATAACTGCACTTTTATAACAAGAACCTCAGAAACTAACACATCCAATATTTTCATTTTCAGTTGGGGAACTACAGCACAAGAGTTCAGTGATCTGATAAAAGAAAAATGGGCCAGAATCTGATTACTAGTCCAATGCATTTATTCTGCTACATACTATAAACACACTGTTTTTGAAATTACAACAGAAAAGTTTAAATATCCATTCCCTAACTGGGAAGATTTTAAAAATTAGACGTGTGTGCCCCCCGCAGAATTGGAAATATTGTTCCTTAAAAACTTGGGTATTAGAGGCCGGGCACAGTGGCTCACACCTGTAACCCCAGTACTTTGGGAAGCTGAGGAGGGTGAATCACCTGAGGTCGGGAGTTCAGCCTAACCAACATGGAGAAATCCTGTCTCTACTTAAAAAAAAAAAAAAAAAAAAAAATACAAAATTAGCCAGGTGTGGCGGCGCACACCTATAATCCCAGCTACTCGGGAGGCTGAGGCAGGACAATTGCTTGAACCCGGGAGGCAGAGGTTGCGGTGAGTCAAGATTGTGCCATTGCACTCCAGCCTAGGCAACAAGAGAGAAACTCCGTCTTAAAAAAAAAAAAAAAAAAAAAGCCAGGCGTGGTGGCTCACACCTGTAATCCCAACCTGTAATCCCAGAACTTTGGGGGGCTGGGGTGGGCTGATCACCTGAGGTTGGGAGTTCGAGACTAGCCTGGCCAACATGGAGAAACCCCATCTCTACTAAAAATAGAAAAATTAGCTGGGCACAGTGGTGCATGCCTGTAATCCCAGCTACTCAGGAGGCTGAGGCAGGAGAATCGCTTGAACCCACGAGGCGGAGGTTGCAGTGAGCCGAGATCTGGCCATTGCACTTCAGCCTAGGCAACAAGAACGAAACTCCGTCTCAAACAAACAAACAAACAAACAAACAAAACTTGGGCATTAGAAAACTATAGCAATTATTTTCAATACTTTTGGCTCAATACACACGCACATAGACTCTCCAGTGGAAATTTAGCTTTTAAAAGATTTCCTTACATACCAAAGGGGATGAGAATAATTTTTATAATCTAAGATGACATTATCCTTATCTTCTAAAAAATAAACTTCCCACAAAGAAAAAAAGCAATTTCATAGAATTCTGGGTCTTCTTTCAAACAAGCACTTCTTTGGAAAGAATGTCACTGATCCATTTTAATTTAGGGGAAGAGAATGCAAAGAATAAAAGGCAAGTTGCCAGGCACAGTGGCTCACACCTGTAATTCCAACACTCTGGGAGGCAGAAGCGAGCGGACTGCTTGAACCCAGGAGTTTGAGACCAGACTGGGCAATATGGCAAAACCCCATCTCTACAAAAAATACAAAAATTAACCAGGCATGGTGGTGTTTGCCTAAAGTCCCAACTACTCAGGAGGCTGAGGTAGGAGGATCGCTTGACCCCGGGAGGTTGAGGCCACAGTGAGCTATGATTACACCACTGCACTCCAGCCTGAGCAACAGACTGAGACACGCTGTCTCTTTAAAAAAAAAAAAAAGAAATGAAGGGAAAGGAACAAACATGGAATGAAGAGGGGAAAAAGGAAAAGGAAGAAAGACAAAAGAAAATCAATTTAGAGGTTTGACTTACCAAAAAGAAAGGAGAGGGAAAATAACAATTTCCAGTTAAATGAATAAACTGTGGGGATGTTTTGGAATTGTGGTTTTTAAGCAGTCCACCTCAACAGATACAGTTACATATCTCCTCAAACTGAACACCTATGAAAAAAATCTTAATCTCTCTGCCTGATTCCTCTGTTTGCTCTTTCTTCTGCACCCAAAGAGAAAATTAAATAAACCAGGCCCCCTGAAACAAGTAAGGGAGGCAGAAATGCTAATCCATGTCATGTAGTCCCTGCAAAGTGCTGGTAATGACTAAAGCGATCCAAGAGTCTTAAAGGAGTCAAAAGAAACAACTGTGCTCCTAGGCATACCCATAACCTCCTACAAGAAGCAATACACTCTGCTGCCTTTCATATCCACCACAAATCTTTCCTTTCCGATTATCAGTGTGATGTGCATAGAGATTTTAAAGAACAGTTAAGGCAGGGCATACTGGCCCACACTTGTAATCTCAGCACTTTGAGAGGCTGAGATTATGTTTGATTAAGGTGACAAGAGGAAAATGGAAGCAATACCTGTATATATTAAAAAGGGAGAGAGAAAATAGAGAAGGCCTATGTAGCCTGCTGGTCAACCCAGATGCAGAATTCAACCGAACATGCTCATGTGCTCATTAAGGTACCATAACATATGCAATACTTTACAAAATAAAAAACTACAATCTTGGCTGGGCTTGGTGGCTCACGCCTGTAATCCTAGCACTTTGGGAGGCGGAGGCAGGCGGATCACAAGGTCAGGAGTTCGAGACCAGCCTGGCCAACATAGTCAAACCCCGTCTCTTCTAAAAATACAAAAATTAGCCGGGCGTGGTGGCACACGCCTGTAGTCCCAGCTACTCAGATGGCTGAGGCAGAATAGCTTGAACCCAGAAGGTGGAGGTTGCAGTGAGCCAAGATTGTGCAACTGCACTCCAGCCTGGGCGACAAAGCAAGACTCCGTCTCAAACAAAACAAAACAAAAAAACTACAATCTCAAACTGTCCCACTTATAAGAAGAGTTTCAAACTCTATAATAAAGTTTCCAGTTTTCCCTTCATCTGCGAGCATCCCATAATAAGCATCTCCTGTTTGACCATTATTAAGACTCAGACATAGTAGATCCAGAGAAGTAGATATAGCTCTTTCCTTTTGAAACCGCAAAGCAAAACCCACTTTACAATTTCTAAGTTTTTGAACTTTTTTTTTTTTGAGACATGGTCTTGTTCTATTGTGCAGACTGGATCACAGTGGCACATCTATAGCTCAATGCAACCTCAAATTCCTTGGCTCAAGTCCTCCTCCCTGCCTCCGCCTTCAGAGGAGCCAGACTACAGGCATATGCCACCATGCCCGGCTAATTTTTTATTTTTGTAGAGACAGAGTCTATTTTGCCCAGGCTGGTGTCAAACTCCTGGCTTCAAGTGATCCTCCTGCCTTGACCTCCTAAAGTGCTGGGATTACAGGCATGAGCCACGATGCCCAACTTCAAAATAATGTTTTTTAACACTTCCATTTTACTGTCTTATAGTAGATGACAAAACACAAATTTAATTTAGCCTAGACTCTAGCCTAGTTTTATAATAAGTTAATTTCAGCAGTTATCACATAGATGACAAAAAAAAAAATACTCATCGTTTGATACTGATTAATTCTGAATGACTGGGCATAACCTTTAAAGCCTGAAGATCAGCTGGGTATAGTTACACTGAGCCATGGATGTGCCACTGTGATCCACCTGGGTACCAGAGCAAGATTTTGTCTCTTTAAAAAAAATGAAAAATTAAAATTAAATAAATAATATAAAGCTTGAAGATCAAGACTGAAATCCCTTTCCCATCACAATCAGAGGTAGAGGGCCAAATCTCAGTAAATGAGGAAGAATAACAAAAATATAATGAGTTCCTGGCATCTGTTACCAACAATGAATTCATCCTGATAGCAACTGGAACATTCCAGTAATCCCTGGCAATGAGGAACATCAATGTAACATACTCCTTTTGTTTTAAACGCAAATTTTCTCTCCTGTTCCCTGGAATGTCCCAAAACGAGAGAATGGTCCAGAGCCTGAGAACAAAGCACCTAGGAAGAATACAGAGAGGGACCTATACAAGACTACCACTAGTATCACAATCTAGGTCAAGGTTATTGGAGAAATCACAAAATCACACCATCTCAGCATTGGAAAGTGATCATCATGTGTCAACAAATATTTTCCAAGTGACCATGTGCTAGATGCTAAGGAAACACAGATGATTATGACAAAATCCCTATTCAAGTCATGTGTGCTAAGTACTTCAATACAGGAGTTAACTAAGGGATATGGGAGTATAGCAGAAAGAATAAAACGGCAGATTTTCCAAAATAAGTTGCCAAGAATGAACTTGGGATCACCACATCCAACATCTGCCAATATTACACACAGAAGAATCGTGGTGATTCAGGATAAGGAGAAAGTAAGGCTGCAGTCGCAGCAGGGCTAGGACTTGTAGCCTCCTAGAATCAAGGTCTTGCTCTCCTATATGGTTGGTTTAAAAAAACAGTTAAAGGCACCCCTGTAATCCCAGAACTTTGGGAGGCCAAGGCAGGTGGATCACCTGAGGTCAAGAGTTCAAGACCAGCCTGGCCAACATGGTGAAACCCCATCTCCACTTAAAAAAAAAAAAAAATTAGCCAAGCGTGGTGGCATGTGCCTGTAATCCCAGCTACTCAGGAGGCTGAGGCAGGACAATCACTTGAACCCAGGAGGTGGAGGTTGCAGCGAGCCAAGATCACACTATTGCACTCCAGCCTGGGTGACAGAGCGAGACTCCATCTCAAAAAACAATAGTTAAAGGTGATTATGATCATTTCTGTTCCCCTTCATTTCTTCTTCACAAAAAATTGGCATCACAAGAAAGCACAGTTCTAGTCCAACCATTCACTCAGTGCCAATCTCTAATTTTTATAAGGCAGTACTTAATCCTTTAAAATATTTGCTGAAAAAATAGTGCCTTCCCTTACTGCAGAAAATTTTATGTACACACTAGGCTATTTACAGAGGTCTAGGTTACAACTTTAACTTCCAGAATAAAACTAACTATAATCACTACTAATGCCATGTGACTTTCCCTCTGGCCGAAGCTCTAAACTGTCTACCTCCCAAGGCTTAGAGAAGTCTTTCTAGCTCCGAGGCTTCCGACACTTCAGCTCTTCATTTTACTGCTAATTATGACTCTCAGGAATTCACCCATAAAGAACTACAGGAATTTACTCTATTAATCCACAAACCACATTTCATTTTCATTTTCCAGACAAATCTTAAAGGCCTGTAATTTACAACATCAAAAAGTATCAGATCTCCAAATGGAAAAACTTCTCTCTCACATAGGAGTTTTTTCTTATTGGTAACCTCTCTCTATCCAATAGAAACATACTTAACTAACATAACATATTCTAACAAACTGCTGCTATTTCAGCAATTACAATAGAGTATATACTTTTGATAGTGAGTCAGGCCTTGGGAGTGGCTTAGCACATGGAAATTCACCAGCTGGCATCTACACTGAGATTCAAGGAGACAAATGGAATTTTTGCTTCTGGTTTTTCCAAGAGTTAACTAGTGTTTAAATCGACTATATTCTTCTGAATTACTTACAGATGAAATGGTAAAATGTCTGAATTTTATTTTAAAATATGACGGAGGAGGTGTGGAGTAATGTTAAACAAGATTGGTCACGTGTTGAAAAAAAAATTTTTTTTTTAACTTTTTTTTTTTTTAATTTATAGAGATGAGGTCTCACTAGGTTGCCCAGGCTGGTCCTTGAACTTCTGGGCTCAAGTGATCCTCCCACCTTGGCCTCCCATAGTGCTGGGATTACAGGCGTGAGCCACCACACCCAGCCTCTGAATACTGTTGAAGCTGGGTGATAGGCCCATGGTGGTGGTTCACTGCATTATTCTCCTTGTTTTTATATGTGTTTCAAATGTTCCATAATAAAGATTTCAAAATAAATTTTACTAATGTCATGATCTGGTGAACTTGGAAAACAGATAAAGAACAAAGTGATTCTTGGAACCAGTGATCTCCATAATCTACCTGAGTAAAAGCTGTTATTTTTTTATTTTTTATTTTTTTTTGAGACGGAGTCTCACTCTGTCACCCAGGCTGGAGTGCAGTGGCACCATCTCGGCTCACTGCAAGCTCCGCCTCCCAGGTTCATGCCATTCTCCTGCCTCAGCCTCCTGAGTAGCTGGGACTACAGGTGCCCGCCACCACATCTGGCTAATTTTTTGTATTTTTGGTAGAGACAGGGTTTCATTGTGTTAGCCAGGACGGTCTCGATCTCCTGACCATGTAATCCGCCCGCCTTGGCCTCCCAAAGTGCTGAGATTACAGGCGTGAGCCACCGCACCCGGCCCTAAAGCTGTTAGTTTCTTAAGAGATACCTAAATACTGGCCAAGTGCGGTGGCTCATGCCTGTAATCCCAGCACTTTGGGAGATGGAGGTGGGCAGATTGCAAGGTCAGGAGTTTGAGACCAGCATGATCAACATGGTGAAACCTCATCTCTACTAAAAATACAAAAATTAGCCGGGCATGGTGGCATGCACCTGTAATCCCAGCTACTCAGGAGGCTGAGGCAGAAGAATCTCTTGAACTCGGGAGGTGGAGGTTGCAGTGAGCTGAGATCGCACCACTGCACTCCAGCCAGGTTACAGAGCAAGACTCCATCTCAAAAAAAGAAAAAAAAAGAGATACCTAAATTCTAACACTTATTCCTCACTGAACATACTATTCAGCACGACCACTATGTGCTGACTTAGGCACCAACCTAAGTGCTGATGATACAGTGATAAACAGATAAATGCAATCTGTCTGTTGTTGTCGTTGAATGAATGAGGCAAGTACGTGGTGCCATAAACCAAACAAGAAGAGACTAATCTATGACCTATCAGGAAAAGCTTCCCAGAGGAGTAACCATCTAAGTTAAATTCTGAAAAATTAAACCCCAAAACATGAATCATTTATTTCTGACCCATGTTAACCTTTATCACTTACAGATTGTAAGACTAGCAAGCAAATGCCTATTTCTTTATGAAGTAACCACTTTTCTGTAAAGCAGAAATTAGCAAACCATCACTCATTCAACAAATATTAGATACCCACCATGTGCTAACATACTAGACAAAAAAGATAAAACATGGTCTCTGCTCTGATGGGGTTTATAATCTAACAGCACAGGAAAACAAAAACAAGTAAGTAGGCAAGCCATCAAGCAGAAAACCAATTTCAAACTTCTCCAAGTTATAAAACCAGCAAAGAAGGGACTTTTGTGGGCAGAAAGTGCCAACTTTTTAGATATAGTGATAAGGAAAGTTGAAAGGACTGAAGACCAATGGATGACAGTGCAGCCGACTGAAGGAAGTGGGATGCCAGAGGAGGTGGTGAGATCAGCAAAGATACCGTATGCGCGCACCTTGTAGGTCATGGGATGAAATCTGGATATTATTCTAAGCACAATGGAAAAACCACTGCAGGTAAGAGTTTTGAGCAGAGAAGTGATGTGATTCCGTTTATGTTTTTAAAAAGATCATTCTTGTTACTCTGGAAAGAATGGATTGATCAAGAATAATTTTTTACCAAGAAGAATTTTAAATGAGTAAAACCAAAACATCAAAACTGATTTTGGCCAGTGAAAATCATCTCTATATTCCATTACCAACCTAAAATCTTTTAAATTGCCTTACTTAGTAGTCCAGGCTTCCTCTACAGTTTGGGTTGGGATTGTTTG
Organism: Pongo pygmaeus; assembly: GCF_028885625.2. Lineage (NCBI taxonomy): Eukaryota > Metazoa > Chordata > Mammalia > Primates > Hominidae > Pongo > Pongo pygmaeus. The sequence continues at coordinate 51,534,143 of NC_085931.1, forward strand.
TTTTAATGCTTACAACCAACATGTCATGCCCTCTGAGGAGGTTCCTGGGAAGCTAAAACAAGCCCACATGCCTGGTGGTTAGCATTCTTGTCATTCTCAAATTGCTAAAGTCAGATTAATTTTCATTTACTCACCTCCTATTCCATAATCAGCTTCTTGATTGAAAGGAAAGGAGTAAGAGACTTCCTTGAGTGTGTCAGGAGACAATAAACTCTACGGAAAATCTGATAAGGAATGTGATTATATAACCTTTCTTCCTCCTGCCAACTATGTTCCAGGTGGGGACTCCACTATGAAAGCAATTCTAATATTCCTATCCAAATCTGCCAGCTCTCAGAAAGCTGCCTAAAGCAAACTCATTTAATTCTCTCTGAAAAAAAAAAAAAAAAATTCTCATACCAAAGTCTACACAAGAATAAATTTCTAGTAGCATCTGTAATTGATAAGGAAAGGAAAATAAATTTCACCTTTACTCTCTGGGGCATGTGGCCAAATAATCTTAATAAAGAGACTTAATAAAGTTAGTTATGCTCAAAGAGATTTTACTCGTCATTTGAAAAACAGAATGGAAGGAGTAACAGGAAACAATGCCTACATCTGTTAAATACTCATGAGCTTTACATATATTTCACTTTATCTTGACCACACCCTAAAAAGGTTAAGTATATTTCCACTTTACTGATGAGGACAGAGACCCAGGAGTTTACACTGTCTCAAGGTCACATAGCTATTAAGTAGCTTCCATCGTCCCATATCCTTTCCATTAGACAAATGTTTAAACAAAGATCTAAATTACAGAAATTCTTCCACATGACCAATGAACTAATAATAGGTAAGTTTTTGTTTGTGTGTGTGTGCATGTTATACACACACAGTGTGCGTGTGTATATGCTGCATCTGGAGGCCTAATCACCAATTATAATTCTTTTCAGAGGGAAAAAGTGCTTAGGATTCCTCTTTGGAGACATCAGACCACCAGAAAGAAGCTCTGAAGAGATAAGGGAGTTTGGTGGCAAAAGCTATAAGGTTATTTGTTCCTAACAAAGCCAAAGGAGCTCCTCTTTGAAGGCAGCATATAATTTCTGGGGCTAGCAGCAGTGACCTCCTAACAAAGGCTCCAGGGACTCATGTACGAAAATCATTATCAAGCTCAGGAGTGTCTTGTAAGTGATTTGGGGTGGTGACACTCAGCAACACATACATACAAAAATAACTATTTTGTTAACAAATAAAATCAAGTAAGATAGCATACATGAAAGCACCTAACAGTGCCTAACAGAAAACAGATACACAATAGAAAATTAGTTTCTTCCACTATCTGCTCAAAGTTATTTGTATGAAAAACAAGTAACTGTGCTGGGTGAAGCCATAACCTCCTTGCCCTCAAAGCCCAGCCAGAATGAGTTTGCATACCTGGTGTCACATTTGCTAAGAAACAGGTACACAAGGCCGGGCACAGTGGCTCACGCCTGTAATCCCAGCACTTTGGGAGGCCGAGGAGGGCGGATCACAAGGTCAGGATATCGAGACCATCCTGGCTAACACGGTGAAACCCCGTCTCTACTAAAAAAAATACAAAAAATTAGCTGGGCATGGTGGCAGGCACCTGTAGTTCCAGCTACACGGGAGGCTGAGGAAGGAGAATGGCGTGAGCCTGAGAGTCGGAGCTTGCAGTGAGCCGAGATCACACCACTGCACTCCAGCCTGGGTGACAGAGCAAGACTCCGTCTCAAAAAAAAAAAAAAACAACAGGTACACAACAAGCTACATATCAAAAATCAGAAATCTTCTCTTAAGGATTATTTTATTTCCTCCACAAATCAGCACCATAGCATGGACAGAAAGGTATCCTTAAAGCAAGCCTTCCCAACAGCTGAGCACAACACAACTCAGCAAAACCACCTAGCTATCAGTGCAATCTGCATTACAATCTGCATTCATCCATTTCTATGATTACTGAGCAATCATACATAGCCTGGCACATTAAATCATTATTAAACACTCCACACTAGGGTAAACTATTCTTCAACTGTTCCAATTGTGTAACTTTTTAAATGGAATGATTTTTTCTTCAGAAAAATTCTTTAACATCAGTTCTATTGTTTAGATGCTTCTGAGATTTAGACTCTGGGATTAACAATCTCAAATATAAATAAAGTTGAGATTGTCATGGTAATAATTCCTTCAGTTAATACAGTAACAACTGTAAGGATCAAATGAAAATCACAGATGGGCCATCAGGGGTCATCTAACTTTTTTTTTCTTTGAGACAGAGTCTCACTCTGTCGCCCAGGCTGGAGTGCAGTGGCACAATCTCAGCTCACTGCAACCTCTGCCTCCTGGGTTCAAGCGACTCTCCTGCCTCAGCCTCCCGAGTAGTTGGGACTACACACCCGGCTACTTTTTTATTTTTAGTAGGGACAGGACGATGTTTCACCATGTTGGCCAGGCTGGTCTCAAACTCCTGACCTCAGGTGATCCACCTGCCCAGGCCTCCCAAAAGTTCTGAGATTACAGGCATGAGCCACCATGCCCGGCCTGTCATCTAACTTAAGGTCCTAATTTTACAGAGGAAACAACTCAGAACCAGAGAGTTTAGACAACTTGTTCAGTATTATGTAGCTTATTAATGACAGATGAAAAATTTTAAACTTCAAGTCTACTGATGGCCCTTTGGCCAGGTGATCTTTTTAAATAATAGCTGCCACTTATGGGATAATTACAGTGCGCCAGGTGCTGTTCATGTGATCTCATTTAATCCCACCACAATCCTATGAGGGAGGCACTATCAAATCCATTTTACAAATGAGGAAACCAGGACTCAAACTCAGGTCTGTTTGACGCCAAAGTCTTTGGTCTTAACCACTACACCATGCCTCCCTACTTTCCATTCATTTATTCATTCAAATACTTGCTAAGCAAGTATAACGTGTCAGGTACTGTCTGAGCCCTAGGGATACTAGTGATGAAGATGGACAAGGTCCCTGCTCTTACGCATAATAAAAATAAAAGTACTTCAATATGAAGTACTTTTCTGTTGGCAGGGGGAACACAGTAATGTGATAACCACAGGGGCAGCATTATGTTATCATTTATATATGAAAATACTAAAAATGTAAAATTACCACATCGCACCCATTAGAATGACTGTAATCAAATAAACAAGTTTTGGTAAAGATGTGGAGAAACTGGAACCCTTGTACACTGTTGGTAAGAATATAAAATTACATTTAGTTGGGCGTGGTGGCTCATCCCTATAAACCCAGCACTTTGGGAGGCCAAGGCAGGCAGATCATGAGGTCAGGAGATCGAGACCATCCTGGCCAACATGGTGAAACCCCATTTCTACTAAAATACAAAAAATTAGCTGGTTGTGGTGGTGCGCACCTGTAGTCCCAGCTTCTCAGGAGGCTGAGGGAGGGGAATCACTTGAACCTGGGAGGCAGAGGTTACAGCGTGCTGAGATCACACCACTGCACTCCAGCCTGGGTGACAGAGCAAGACTCCTTCTCAAAAAAAAAAAAAAAAAAAAAAAGATTACATTTAGCCCGAAAGTACATTTAGTCAGATATCGTGGCTTGCACTTGTAATCTCAGCTATTCAGGAAGCTCAGGCAGGAGGATCACTGGAGCCCAGGAGTTTGAGGCTATGGTGAGCTAAGACTGCATCACTGCCAGCCTGGGAAACAGAGTGAGACCCTGTCTCTTTAACAAAAAAAAAAACCACTTTCAATTTTTGATAGTGAAAAATGACTAACCAAGATTTTAGGCTGGGCACGGTGGTTCACATCTGTAATCCCAGCACTCTGGGAGGCCGAGGTGGGTGGATCACTTGAGGTCAGGAGTTCAAGATCAGCCTAGCCAACATGGTGAAACCCCGTCTCTACTAGAAATACAAACAATTAGCCAGGCGTGGTGGTGGGCACCTGTAATCCCAGCTACTCGGGAGGCTGAGGCAGGAGAATCGCTTGAACCCGGGCAGTGGAGGTTGTGGTGAGTCGAGACTGTGCCACTGCACTCCAGCCTCAGAGTCAGAGCAAGACTCTAGCTCAAAAAAAAAGTAAACCCATCAAAGATAACAGGTATTTGAAATAATATATTCTGAAAGGCAGATAAACGTATGTCCTCTTTAATATATTAATTCTAGCTTGAGCGTAAGTACAAACAGTTCTAATCAGAGAAAAGAGGATAAATAGATCTTTCCAAATTAAACTATCAAGATTACACATACATGCAATTTCAAATGCCTGTTTCTTTTTTCCTTTTTTTTTTTTTGAGACAGAGTCTCACCCTGTTGCCCAGGCTGGAGTGCAGTGGCGTGATCTCAGTTCACTGAAACCTCCACTTCCCGGGTTCAGGCGATTCTCCTGCCTCAGCCTCCCGAGTAGCTGGGACTACAGGTGCCTGCCACCACGCCCGGCTAATATTTTATATTTTTAGTAGAGATAAGGTTTCACCATGTTGGGCAGGCTGGTCTCAAACTCCTGACCTGAGATGATCCACCAGCCTCGGCCTCCTAAAATGCTGAGATTACAGGCATAAGCCACCGTACCAAGCCTCTTTTTTCCTCATTCTTATATTCCTGTTAAATTTCTCTCAGTTCCTCTGATGTGTCAGCAGAGACAAACTGACTACTGTACAGGTAAAGGGAGTTCATTAAGCTCTCTTACTGGACTCAGATTGCTGCTGTAGGAACTGCCTCCTCTTAAATTTCTGAGCTATTATCAGACAGAAGCAGCTCTTAATCTCCTTGGCTTCCTTTTCAGGGGAATGTGCCAAGAAAAAGTGGGGGAGAAAAGACCTAGGTCCACAGTATCTAAAGTATTGTACTTTTTATCCATTATGGACTCTAAACACATATTATTCAGCTTCATACTAGGAATCCACCATCAATCTTCTTGGTTTTATTAAACTTGCTTGGCACAGATATTATATTAGATACATAAGAAAGAAAATATATCAATTAGGCTCAACTACTACCCCAATGACACTATGACATAAATAGGGGAAAAAAAGTCTTGGAGGGAAAAATAAGTAAAAAAAGAGAAATAATAGAAGGGCATTAAAGGAAGAGGTGAGTCTGAAAACAAATTTGAGATTGGATGATTCATTTGTGTTCACCAAAGAGAGTTGTCTTCTTTTATTTTTACTTTTTTTGTTTTTTTTAAATAGAGACTTGCTCTGTTGTCCAGGCTGGCGGGCAGTGACGCAATCTCGGCTCACTGCAACCTCCATGTCCCAGGCTCAAGTGATTCTCCTGCCTCAGCCTCCCATGTAGCTGGGATTACAGGCGTGTGCCACCATGCTGGGCTGATTTTTTGTATTTTTAGTAGAGAAGGGGTTTCAGCATGTTGGCCAGGCTGGTCTCGAACTCCTGACCTAAAGTGATCTGCCCACCTTGGTCTCCCAAAGTGCTGGGATTACAGGCTTGAGCCACCGCGCCCAGCCTATTTTTACTTTTTATTTTTAGAGGTCTTGCTCTGTCACTCAGGCTGGAGTGCAGTGGCACAATCTTTGCTCACTGCAGCCTTGACCTCCTGGGTTCGAGCGATCCTCCTGCTTCAGCCTCCCAAGTAGCTAGAACTAAAGGCACTCAAACCACCACATCCAACTTTTTTTTTTTTGATTAAATTTTTTGTAGAGACAGGGTCTTATTGTGTTGCCCAGGCTGGTCTCGAATTCCTAGCCTCAAGTAACCCTCCCACCTCAGCCTCCCAAACTGCTGAGATGACAGGAATGAGCCACTGCACCCTGCCCAAAGAGAGCTGTTTTCTAAAGGAGTTTAGCCTCATGCTAACTTTAAAAATGAGCAAAGACAGTTTGGAGCATGGAACAGGAAAGCTGAGCCACTGCACCCTGCCCAAAGAAAGCTGTTTTCCAAAGGAGTTTAGACTCATGCTAACTTTAAAAATGAGCAAGGACAGTTTGGAGCATGGGAAAGGAAAGCTGTTCCATGAATTCAGGGCAGCTTGACCAAGGTTAGAGAAATGACAATTATCAGTACAGAATGATAACCAGTAATTTTTAAAGTTCTGTTTGAACAAAAACAGACTAATTCTGCTTGATGACCTATAAAAGTCTACATTAGTCATAATCAGATTTCATGAAGACAGCACACAGCTATAGACTAACTACAAGACCAAGAAGCAATTTGGTTCTAGCAACTAAATTAAGTCAGTCCACTCATTGCTCAGACTCTAACTGGAAAGGAAGAAAAAAACAAAAACAATTTCTATAGCTATACCAGAATGATATTTGGAAATGTTTTTGCTTCTTCTCATCTGAGAAGTTATGTACAGAGTCTGTTATTAAGCCTATGTTATTTTTCCACAGATAGCAGAGTATAAAGGCAAAAACCAAAGAAATGGTAGTTGAAACAGATTCTAAGAACAGCTTATCCAGCATTTGCTTTTATAAGTCAAATGTAAATTTCATATATAATCAACTGACATTTGTGTAATTCCTCACAATGAGCAAGTACTTTATTTAGGCAGTGTAAATACATATGGTAGATACTCAGTAACTATTTGAATGAATGAATGATCTCATGCATACTCAAGAGACCACTTCCAGGAGAAACCAAAAAAAACTAACTCTCTAAAATGACTGCAGTTAGGAAACGGCAAGAGAATGAAGGATGAATTATCTTCTTGCAATGGGGCTGCAAGAAGGTACATTATTCAGCCATTCATTCATTCAACAGAAATGTGAGGACCTATTACAAGTCAGGCACTCTTACAGTACGCGCATGTGTGGCGGTGTAGATTAGCTGTTAAGAACTGGCTACCTCAATCAAATTTGGCACGCAAACGTTTTTTGTTTAGTCCACAGAGTATTGACCTGGAGAGTACTTTTTAATCAACTTTGAAGTATAATTTGCATACAATAAAATGCACACATTTTAAGTGTACAATTTCAGTGAGTTTTGATAAGTGTATACTCTCATAAACCATCAATCTCAATCAAGAAAAAAACCATTTCCATAAGCCAGGCACAGTGACTCACACCTGTAATCCTAGCACTTTGGAAGCCCAAGGCAGGAGGATCACTTGAGGCTAGGAGTTTGATACCAGCCTGGACAACATAGTAAGGCTCTGTCTCTACAAAACAATGTTTAAAACTTAGGTGGGTATAGTGGTGCATGGCTGCCCAGCTACTCAGGAGCCTGAGGTGGGAGGATCACTTGAGCACAGGAGGTCGAGGCTGCAGTGAGCCATGATCATACCACTGCACTCCACCCTGCGTGACAGAGCAAGACCCTGGCCCAAAAACAACAACAACAAAGACATTCCCATCACTCTTCATATCCTTTGCAGTCAATATTCCACCCTTACTGCATCTAATCACCACTGATCTAATTTCTACGACCATAGGTTAGTTTTGCCTAGTGTAGAACTTCCTATAAATGAAATCATATAGTAAGTTCTCTTTTGTTTTCTTTCACTCAACATGTTTTTGAGATTCATTCACATTGCTGCATGTATCCATAATTCATTCCTTTCTTTTTTCTAAGTAGTAATCCATTGTTTATTTATCCAACTTGTTTATCCATTCACCTGTTTATGGCATTCGGGTTGTTTCCAATTTTTCCAGCTATTATGAATAAAGCTGCTATGAACATTCACATGGTTTTCTGGTGACCATATGTTTTCATTTCTCTTGGGTAACAAACACCTATAAGTAGTATTGCTAAATTGAATAAGTATATATTTAATTTTGTAAGAAACTGACAAACTTTCCAAAGTGGCTGTACCATGTCACACTCCTACCAGCAACAGTCCTGAACTCCTACTGCTCTACATTCTTACTAATTCTTGGAACTGGCCATCTTTTTAAACTTTAGTCATTCTAATGGGAATAAAATGCTGTCTCACTGTGGTTTTAATTTCTATTTCTGCCCAGGCATGGTGACTCGTACCTGTAATCCCAACACTTTGGGAGACTAAGGCAGGAGGATTGCTTGGGCCTAGGAATTCAAGACCACCCTGGGAAATACAGAAAGACCCTGTCTCTAGAAAAAAAAAAATTTTCCAGCCTGGCCGACATGGTGAAACCCCATCTCTACCAAAAAATACCCAAAAAATAGCCAGGCGTAGTGGCACACACCTATGGTCCCAGCTACTCGGGAGGCTGAAGTGGGAGAACTGCCTGAACACAGGAGGCAAAGGTTGCAGTGAGCCGGGATCGTGTGCACTCCAGCCTGAGTGATGGAGATCCTGTTTCAAAAAATAAAAAAAAAAAGAAAATTTTATGTTAGCCAGGCACGGTGGCACCCACCTGTAGTCCCAGCTACTTGGGAGGCTGAGGTGAGAGGATCACTTGAGCCACAGAGGTCAAGGTTGCAGTAAACTATGATCACACCAAAGCACTCGAGCCTGGGTGACAAAGTGAGACCCTGTCTCCCAAAAAAAAAAAAAAAATTATATTTCCCTTGCAATTATGTTGAGTATCTTTTTACATGTTTTGGACATTCATAAATATTTTTTCTTTTTCTTTCAAGACGGAGTTTCGCTCTCGTTACCAGACTGGAGTGCAACGGCGCGATCTCGGCTCACCACAACCTCTGCATCCTGGGTTCAAGTGATTCTCCTGCCTCAGCCTCCCAAGTAGCTAGGATTACTGGCATACGCCACCACACCCAACTGATTCTGTATTTTTAGTAGAGACGAGGTTTCTCCATGTTGGTCAGGCTGGTCTCAAACTCTCGACCTCAGGTGATCCGCCTGCCTCGGCCTCCCAAAGTGTTGGGATTACAGGCGTAAGCTGCCGTGCCCGGCCCATAAATATTTCCTTCTAAGAAATGTCCATTCAAGTCTTCTACTTATTTTTTAATTGGGCCATTTGTCATATTATTAAATTTTTAAAGTTTTTTTAACATATTCTGGATATATATAGCATGTGTAAATATTTCCTCCCAAGTCTGTGGCTTACCTTTTTAGTTTCTTACAGTGTCTTCTGAAGAACAGAAGGTTTTAATTTTAATAAAATCCAATTTATCAATTTTTACTTTTACGGTGAGTGCTCCTTACATGTGCTAAAAAAAAAAAAAAAAAAATCTGCCTATGTCAAGGTCTCAAAGATTTAGTCCCATGATTTCTCCTATAAGTTTTATGCTTTTAGTTTGTATGTTTAGGTCTACAAACCATTTCAAATTAATTTTTATGTACCATATAAGATTGGGATTGAGGTTCATTTCTTTACATACAAATATCCAGTTGTTCCAGCAATACCTGTTAAAAAGACTATCCTTTCCCCTTCTGAATTATGTTTGAGTTATTGCTGAAAATCAATTGACTATATATGTATGTATCTATTTCTGGACTCTTTATTTTATTCCAATGACTGGTAAATACTGCATTGTCTTGATTACTCTTGCTTTATAATAAGTTTTGAAATCAAGTAATTTTGTTTGTTCTTCCTCTTGTAAATTTTTTTTGACTATTCTAGGTCCCTTGTATTTCCATGTGAACTTTAGATTCAGAAAGTCAATTTCTCCCCAAAAAGTCCTGCTGAGATTTTGGGGAAGACACAATCTTTAGATTATTTGGGGAAGACTGGACAGCTTAACAATATTGGGTCTTTCAAATCATGCAGATGGTATATCTCCACTTATTTAGGTCTTCTTTAACTTCTCTTGGCAATGTTTTATAATTTTCAGTGTAAAAGGTCCTATATTCTTTTTTTTTTTTTTTTCTTTTTTGAGACAGGGTTCTGTCACCCAGGCTGGAGTACAATGGCATAATCTCAGCTCACTGCAACCTCTGCCTCCTCAGTTCAAGTGATTCTCCTGCCTCAGCCTCCTGAGTAGCTGGAATTACAGATGCCCACCACCATGCCCAGCTAATTGTTGTATTTTTAGTAGAGACAGGGTTTCGCCATGTGGGCCAGGCTGGTCTTGAACTCCTAACCTCAAGTGATCCGCCCGCCTCGGCCTCCCAAAGTGCTGGGATTACAGGCATGAGCCACTGCACCCAGCCAATATTTTCATTTAATTATTTCATTAAGTTTATTATTTCATTATTTTTATTAGATTTATCCCTAAGTATACACATTTTTAAAATTTAAATTGTTCATCAACATTTTAAAATAAAGAAAATTCACAATTTAAAAATTCCAGACTTCTGGCTTCTTTTTGAAAAGAAATCAGAAGATTAGCAATTCTAAGTCTACACTCCTTCATGCCAACAATATACTAGAACTAACAAGTGGATACCTTAGAGCATGTACTCTTCAATTTGCCACAGTTTCTACCACTCTTTATTAAAACCCATGATATACCCAATACCACTCACTTAAGGCACCTGCTTGGAGCCTACAGAGAGCAAAAGGCTTGAGGGAAGAGGAAAGAGCATGGTATGATTAGATATGCATTTTAAAACTCCGGCTTCAGTGTGGAGAACTGACTGAAGGGAGTTAGAGGGAATGATGGACGGAAGAAAACCAATTAAGCATTTATTTAATTGGTTTAACTGGAAATAGGGTGGCTTAGACTAGCTGGAGTAGTTTTAGTGGCAGAGATGAGAAGGTGACAAATGAGGTAATATTTATGGAGTGACTATCAACAGAAATGGATGATGGAATGGATGTGAGGAGGAAAAGGGAGATGCCAAAGATTCCCCTTCAGGTTTCTGACTTATATTAACAAGGTAGACACAAGTGCCATTTACTGAAATGGGGAACGTTGGAGCCAGAGCAACTTTAGCAGTAGGAAATGAGGATTAAGAGTTCAGTTTGGAATGTAAATTTGAGATGTCTGTGAGACATCCCAATGGAGATAGAAAATGACTGGCACTCAAAAAAGATGGAGAGGCTGAGCACAGTGGCTCACGTCTGTAATCCCAGCACTTTTGGAAGGCTGAGGCGGGTGGATCACTTAAACCCAGCAGTTCGAGCCCAGCCTGGGCAACATGGTGAAACAAAAAATATTCTACAAAAAAATACAAAAATTAGCTGGGCATGGTGGTGCACACCTGTAATCCCAGCTATTTGGGAGGCTGAGGTGGGAGGATTGCTTGAGCTCCAGGGGCATAGGTTGCAGTGACCTGAGATGGCATCACTGCACTCCAGCCTGGATAACAGAGTAAGCCTCTATCCCAGAAAAGAAAAGTAAGACGAAAGAAAGAGGGAGAGGAGAGAAGGAGGGAGGGAGGGAGGGAGGGAAGGAGGGCAGGGAGGCAGACAGGCAAAATGATGAAGATACACATTTGGGAATCATTGTCATGTAAGTGTTATTTAAAGCTATGGGACTGGATGAGGTCTCCTACAGAGAGAGGAAACAAAAGGATTTAAGGCTGAGTCTTGAGAAAATCTCACACACGGAGGCCAAATTGAAAAGGGGCTAGCAAAAGAGACAAAAAATGGCAGGAGTGGTAGAAAGAATGGCCTAGCCGGGTGCAGTGGCTCACGCCTGTAATGCCAGCACTTTGGGAGGCCGAGGCAGGTGGATTACAAGGTCAGGAGATCGAGACCATCCTGGCTAACAGGGTGAAACCCCGTTTCTACTAAAAAATACAAAAAATTAGCCGGGCATGGTGGCGGGCACCTGTAGTCCCAGCTACTCAGGAGGCTGAGGCAGGAGAATGCCGTGAACCCGGGAGGCAGAGCTTGCAGTGAGCCGAGATCTCGCCACTGCACTCCAGCCTGGGCGACAGAGCAAGACTCTGTCTCAAAAAAAAAAAAAAAAGAAAGAATGGCCTAGCCATTACGAGAATAATGTCCTACAAAAAATCAACTATGTCAAATGCCACTTGAGAGGTAAAATAAGAATTAAATTCATTCATTCATTCATTCATTCATTCAAAAAGTACTTATTAACACCGACTACATGCCAAGTACTGTTGGTGTTGAGGATACAGAAATTAACAAAGTCCCTGCCCTTGTACAGACTATCATCTAGTGGGAAGAGACGGACAACAAACAGATGAATGCCAAGTGGTAATAAGTCCTCTGGAGAAAAGTGAAGCAGGATAAGGAGAGTAAGGAATGCCAGGGATTGAGGAGTAAGGATTTTTTTTTTTTTTTTGAGAGGAAGTCTCACTCTGTTGCCCAGGCTGGAGTGCAGTGGCAAGATCTTGGCTCACTGCAAGCTCCGCCTCCTGGGTTCACGCCATTTTCCTGCCTCAGCCTCCCAAGTAGCTGGGACTACAGGCGCCCACCACCACGCCTGGCTAATTTTTTGTATTTTTTTTTTTTTAGTAAAGATGGGGTTTCACCGTGTTAGCCAGGATGGTCGCGATCTCCTGACCTCGTGACCCACCCGCCTCAGCCTTCCAAAGTGCTGGGATTATAGGTGTGAGCCACCACGCCTGGCCACTTTTTTATATGTGGTAACCTCTCTGATAAGGAGACATCTGAGCAAACATCTGAAAAAAGTGAGGAAGTAAACCATGTGAAGGGAGAGAGTATTTCAGGCAGAGGGAACAGCCAGCACAAAGACCTGGCAGATGCAGGAAAAGCAGGGAAACCAATGGGGTTGCCACAGAGTAAGCAAAGGGACGAGTGGTAGATCCTGAAACAGACTTTAGCCACTATTAATAACTGGAGAACAGATAATAAGAAATCAAGGGCAGAAGCAGAGAATGCACTTCAAAAGAAGATATTGCAGGCCGGGCATGGTGGCTCACGCCTTTAATTCCAGCACTTTGGGAGGCCCAGGCAGGAGGATCACTTGAGGTCAGGAATTCAAGACCAGCCTGGCCAACACAGCGAAACCAGTCTCTACTAAAAATACAAAAATTAGCCAGGTGTGGTGGCTCACACCTAAAATCCCAGCTATTCAGGTGGCTGGGGTGGGAGAATCTCGAACTCAGGAGGCAGAGGTTGCAGTTAGCCAAGACTGCGCCACTGTACTCCAGCCTGGGTGACACAGCAAGACTCCTTCTCAAAAAAAATAAAATAAAATAAGATAATTTAAAATATATATATATATATATCAATAATCCAGGCAAGAAATAATAATGACAGTGTGATTGTCAGTTTTATGTGTCAGCTTCACTAAGCCACAGTCCCCAATTATTCAACCAAACATTAATCTCAAGTGTTGCTGTGAAAGTATTTTGTAGATGTAACTAACATTCATAATCACTTGGCTTTAAGTAAAGGAGCCTGTCCTAGATAATCTGGATGGGCCTGATTCAATCCACTGAAAGGCTTTAAGGGCTGGGTGTGGTGGCTCACAGGAAGTGAAAAGTAAAGTAGAGAAAATCTGTGTTGTTGTATAGAATACATATACTTTTACAAACAGAATGTTGGTAAAAATATGAATGTTAAAGGTACTCTTGACAAGTACTCAGAAGGAAACAAGGAACACGTTATTGGAAACTAACAGAAGGACGATCCTCGTTTTACAGTAGCAGAAAGGTTAGCTAAATTGTGTCCAACAGTTGTATGGAAAGCAGAATTTTTAAGCAAGGAATTTGGAAATTTAGATTCCCAAGCAACATACTAAAGGTACAGCCTGGTTTCTTCTTGTTATTTGCAGTAAAACATAAGAGGAAAAATTAATAGGAGAAATGTTAAACAAAAAGAAATTGGCCGGGTGCAGTGGCTCACACCTGTAACCCCAGCACTTTGGGAGTCCGAGACGGGCGGATCACGAGGTCAGGAGATCGAGACCATCCTGGCTAACACGGTAAAACCCCATCTCTACTAAAAATACAAAAAAATTAGCTGGGTGTGGTGGCGGGCGCCTGTAGTCCCAGCTACTCGGGAGGCTGAGGCAGAAGAATGGCACAAACCTGGAAGGCGGAACTTGCAGTGAACCGAGATCACGCCACTGCACTCCAGCCTGGGCAACAGAGTGAGACTCCGTCTCAAAAAAAAAAAGAAATCGTACTTGATTTGGGAAATTCTCAGCTTACCTGGATCACAAAAGATTTATTTATTTTTGGAGACAGAGTCTCACTGTCACCCAGGCTGGAGTACAGTGGTGTGATCTTGGCTCAATGCAGCCTCCGTCTCCCAGGTTCAAGCAATTCTCCCACCTCAGCCTCCTGAGTAGCCAGGACTACAGGTGCACGCCACCACACCCAGCTAATTTTTTTTTTTTTTTTTTTTTTTTTTGAGACAGCGTTTCACTCTTGTTGCCCATGCTGGAGTGCAATGGTGCAATCTCGGCTCACCACAACCTCCACCTCCTAGGTTCAAGTGTTTCTCCTACTCAGCCTCCCAAGTAGCTGGGATTACAGGCACGCATCACCACGCCTGGCTAATTTTGTATTTTTAGTAGAGATGGGGTTTCTCTATGTTGGTCAGGCTGGTCTCGAACTCCCGACCTCAGGTGATACACCCGTCTCAACCTCCCAAAGTGCTGGAATTACATGCATGAGCCACAACACCCAGTCTATTTTTTTTTTTTTTTTTTTTGTATTTTTAGTAGAGACAGGGTTTCACCATATTGGCCAGGCTGGTTTTGAACTCCTGACCTCAGGTGATCCACCTGGCTTGGCTTCCCAAAGTGCTGGGATTACAGGCATGAGCCACTGCACCCAGCCAACAAAATATGCTAAAATTAGGAAATTCACTGTTAAGAAAAGCATGCTGTGGAGAGAAAGTCAAGCATGTTGCAGGACAACCTCTTAGTCATGCTGAAGGGATTAGGAGTGTGACTCATGAATTCCTTCAGCCAACCATAAGCAGAAGGTAGGAATGGAGATGGGATTATCCAGAAAAGCTCTATAGAGAACCCTCTTGTCTAATGACAGGAACCCCCAAAATATACATAGGAGACCCACAAGGTTTCTAACAATGTTATATCAGCAGAAACACTGCCAACTTGGACTGAAAGGACAAATAAAGAATGAAATAAAGGATGGCTGTTGGCTGGATGTGGTAGCTCACGTCTGTAATCCCAGCACTTTGGGAGGCCAAGGCAGGAGGATAGCTTGAGCCCAGGAGTTCAAGACCAGCCTGGGCAACAAAATGAGACCGTCCCTACAAAAAATACAAAAAATGAGCCAAGTGTGGTGGTGCATGCCTGTAGCCCCACCTACTCAGGAGGCTGAGGCAGGAGAATTGTTTGAGCCCCAGGAGATGGAGGCTGCATCGAGCCATGATTGTGCCACTGCACTTCAGCCTGGATGACAGAGTGAGACTCTGTCTTAAAAAATAAATAAATAAAATAAAGAAGGCTGAAAGATGTTGGACTACCAAAAATCTACATGCAGCCATCAGGCTAATAAAACTACTCTTTACTCTTTCAGCCATAAAAAGAAAGAAAATTCTGATACATGCTACAATATGGATGACTCTTGAGGACATTACACTAAGTGACATAAGCTAGTCACAAAAGACAAATATTGTATGGTTCCACTTGTATGAAGTACTTAAGAGTAATCAAAATCATAGAGACAGAAAAGGGAATGGTGGTTCACAGGGGCTGGGGAGAGAAGAATGGGGAGTCATTGTTTAATGGGTATAGAGCTTCAGTTTTGCAAGACAAAAAGAGTTCTGGAGATGAACGGCGGTGATGGTTTCACAATATGAATGTACTTAATACCACTGGACAGTACACTTAAAAATGGTTACGATGGTAAATTTTAACACAATTTTTAAACACCATGGGCAAAAACTCTACTCTGTTGCAAATATATGCTTCTCTTCAAGAAAAAGAAAGGATAACTATGAAAGCAGAAGCTAGAGCCACAGACTCAGAGGGCAGAGTCTCGAGTAAAAGAAAATTACTCACAGGCTTTGAAACATAATAAAAATTTTCCCTGCTGGATTTTGAAATTACTTGGTATCAGTAACCCATTTATTCCTTGCATTTTCTCCCTTCTGAAACAGGAATTATCTATAACTGTTATACTATACATGTCTGACCAGAACATTTTGGGAACAGATAACAGATAATTTAGATAATGAGACTTTAAACTTCAGAGCTGGTGACAGAAGAGATCTTGGGCTTAAGTTGATGTTGCAATGGGTTGAGACTTTTGGGGATGTTGGAATGAGATGGGTGTATTTTGCCTGTGGAACAGACGAGCAGAGAAGAGACTATGATAGGCTGAAAAATGGCCCAAAAGATACCCATATCCTAATACCTGGAATCTGTGAATGTTACCTTTTATAGCAAAAAGGGCTAGGAGTCTTTGCAGGTATGATTAAATTAAGAATTTTGGGGCCGGGCGCAGTGGCTCACGCCTGTAATCCCAGCACTTTGGGAGGCCGAGGCAGGTGGATCACGAGGTCAGGAGTTCAAGACCAGCCTGGCCAAGATGGTGAAACCCCGTCTCTACTAAAAAGTATAAAAATTAGCCAGGTGTGATGGTGGCCTCCTGTAATCCCAGCTACTCAGGAGACTGAGGCAGGAGAATCGCTTAAACATGGGAGGCAGAGGTTGCAGTGAGCCGAGATGGTGCCACTGCACTCCAACCTGGGTGACACAGCGAGACTCCATTTCAAAAAAAAAAAAAAGAATTTTGGAATGGAGGGTTATCCTGATTATCCAGGTGGGCCCTAAGTCCAATCATATGTCCTTACAAGAGAAGAGGGAGGCAGAGAGAGATATGACAAAAATAGTGCAGGAGAAAGAGATGTGCAGAGAGATTTAAAGATGCTGACCTTGAAGATTGAAGTGACGCTGCCACAAGCCAAGGAAAGCCAGTAGCCACCAGAAGGTGGAAGAGGTAAAGAACAGACTGTCCCCTAAAGCCTCTGGAAGGAATACAGCCCTTCTGATATCCTGAATTTGGCCCAGTAAGACTGATTCAAATGTATGACCTCCAGAACTATAAGAGAATGAATATGTGTTGTTGTAAGGCACCAAGTATGTAGTAATTTCTTACAGCAGTCACAGGAAACTAAACTAATAGAGATGGCTTGGAAGAGGGTGATTATGGTGGAGATGATTAACAAGTGATCAGATTATGGATATATCTTGAAGACAGAGCTAACAGTATTTGCTGATGAACTGGATTCTGTGAAATGGCAAAGAGAAGATGACTCCAAGGTTCTTTCCTGAGTAACTAGAAGAGTTATCATTTTACTAAACTAAGGAAAACTCAACATGTTCAGCAACATGTAAGCCAGCGGTGATCACAATGAAAACTGTTTTGGTAGAATTGGGGGCTGGATACCAGATTAGAGGGAGTTAGAAAGTCCAGAGTACTACGTTCTTATAATTTACTTTGAATACCATTCTGTTCTCTTTCATTGTTATTCCTCTATTCATTGCCCTCCCCTTTACCCAACTCCAATCGTTAATAGACCAAAGTTATGTAACACGGTGATTGATTCTCAAAGCAGGCCAAAATGTTCAGGATACTGTCCTTTAAGCCAAGGGAGGACAGAATCAGGAAAGGGGTGTTCATTCATTTAACAAATATTTATTGAGCATCTACTATACTTCATGCCTGGCACTATTCTGGATGCTGAGAATAGGGCAGTGAAAAGACAGATATGCTCCCTGGCATCACAAAGCTTATAAGAAAAACATTTTAAAATTACATATTTAATTGTAATTGTGGTTAGTGCTACAAAGGAAAATTTTTGAGTACTATGAAAATTAACATGTATTGAATGCCTATTATGGGTTAAATGCTTTATATTCAGGTAACTGAATTTACCTCTCACAACTATCTTATAAGTACATGGAGCTTCAAAAAGATTCACCAAGCATAGTGGTTCACATCTGTAATCCCAGCACTTTTGAGAGGATGAGGCGAGAGGATCACTTGAACCACATTGGGCAACACAGAGAGACCCCATCTCTACAAAAAAACTTAAAATTATTAGCCAGGTGTGTGGCACATGCCTCTGGTCCCAGCTACTCAGGAGGCTGAAGCAGGAAGATCACCTGAGCCCAGGACATAAAGGCTGTAGTGAGCCATGTTCAAGCCACTGAACTCCAGCCTGAGAAATGGAGCAAGATCCTGTGTCAAAATAAAATTATTTCAATTTAAAAATTTAAAAAGATTGTCCAGGCACAGTGGCTAACACCTGTAATCCCAGCACTTTGGGAGGCCGAGGTGGGTAGATCACTTGAGGTCAGGAATTCGAGATAAGCCTGGCCAACACAGTGAAACTCCGTCTCTACTAAATATTTTAAAAAATTAGCCGGGCGTGGTGGGGCACGCCTGTAATCCCGGCTTCTCAGGAGGCTGAGGCAGGAGAATC
The DNA here is from genome assembly GCF_028885625.2 of Pongo pygmaeus. Taxonomy (NCBI): domain Eukaryota; kingdom Metazoa; phylum Chordata; class Mammalia; order Primates; family Hominidae; genus Pongo; species Pongo pygmaeus. The sequence continues at coordinate 51,552,256 of NC_085931.1, forward strand.
ACCTGAACCCAGGAAGCAGAGGTTGCAGGGAGCCGAGATCGCGCCACTGCACTCCAGCCTGGGCAACAGAGGGAGACTCCATCTCAGAAAAAAAAAAAAAAAAAAAGATTTAAAAAGATTAATTCCCTTGTTGTCTAAGATCGCTGAGCTACTGAGCAATAGAGCCAGGATTAAAAACAGGTGCATTCAACCCCATCACTACTATCTCTAAACAGTAGGGAAACCAAATAAGTACCCAGAAGAGGCAGGGTGGATCATGAAGGTTTTGAGTACTACATTCTTATAATTTACTTTGAATACCATTCTGTTCTCTTTCATTGTTATTCCTCTATTCATTGCCCTCCCCTTTACCCAACTCCAATCGTTAATAGACCAAAGTTATGTAACACGGTGATTGATTCTCAAAGCAGGCCAAAATGTTCAGGATACTGTCCTTTAAGCCAAGGGAGGACAGAATCAGGAAAGGGGTGTTCATTCATTTAACAAATATTTATTGAGCATCTACTATACTTCATGCCTGGCACTATTCTGGATGCTGAGAATAGGGCAGTGAAAAGACAGATATGCTCCCTGGCATCACAAAGCTTATAAGAAAAGCATTTTAAAATTACATATTTAATTGTAATTGTGGTTAGTGCTACAAAGGAAAATTTTTGAGTACTATGAAAATTAACATGTATTGAATGCCTATTATGGGTTAAATGCTTTACATTTTACCCATAGTAAAGTTTTGAGAATTCTTGCTCTAGAAAGCGTTTTCTAAGCTTTCTAAGCTCACTTCATGAAAGTGAATTTTGGAAGGCATTCAAAAAATCCCTTGACACTCTCCAAATAGAATAAAAGGTTACACTATAATTAACTCAGCATTATTTGGGCAACCAACAGGCTATTAGACATGTTGAAAATAAAATGTCATGATTAGCTTGTCCAAATTGTATAAGTCATGCCCGATTTCCATACATATTGATCCTGCCAGATACACTTTAAGAATCAGCTTTCAGGTAAAGGTCAAAACATTAATTTTTTAAAAAGGGTCATTCATGCTACAGAGTGTCTCATCTAGGAAAATGATTAATCCACTGACTCAGGGTATATAAAGACTCATGACAGATATCACACAAATGAACCATAACATCCTATGAACTTCTACTGGGTAAAAGAAATCTTTAAATTTATCTCAAATGACTAGTATATGATATATAATGTTCTTGGTTCCCTGTTCCCATTCCAGGACTCCTAACCCCCCAAAAAACACATCTGAACAGAAAGGAAGTATCAACAAGATAATGTAAAATAGTTCAATGCATCTATAAAATAGAATAAAAGGCTCAGTGGCTCATGCCTGTAATCCCAACATTTTAAGAGGCCAAGATGGGAGGATCACTTGAGCCCAGGAGATCAAGATCAGCCTGGGTAACAGAGTGAGGCCCCCGTCCCTAAAAAAAATAAAAATAGGAGGGGTGTGTTGGCTCACATCTGTAATCTCAACACTTTGGGAAGCCAAGGCAGGAAGACTGCTTGAGGCCAGAAGTTCACAACCAGCCCAGGCAACATAGCAAGACCTTATCTCTAAATAAATAAATAAATAAGGCCTGGCAGGGTGGCTCACGCCTGTAATCCATAACTTTGGGAGGCTGAGGCAGGCAGATCACTTGAGGTCAGGAGTTTGAGACCAGCCTGGCCAATATGGTGAAACCCTATCTCTACTAAAAACGCAAAAATTAGTCGGGCATGGTGGCAGGCGCTTGTAATTCCCAGCTACTCGGGAGTCTGAGGCACAAGAACCGCTTGAACCCCGGAGGCAGAGATTGCAGTGAGCCAAGATTGTGCCACTACACTCCAGCATGGGCGACAGAGCAAGAAGACTCCGTCTCATAAATAAAAATAAATAAATAACACAGAATAAGTAAATAAAATAGAATAAAAACCCACAACCTCTTTCCCTTCAATGCCACAACCTTAGAGCATGAACCTGGAGTGCAAATTTAAAGAGTGAAAGGCTCTTGCATAGAAGCTTTAGTTCAAGTGATTTCTTCTCATAAAAAGTGATGATCACATAAACAATGGACAAAAAAGAAAATAACCCTTACTTTTTTTTTTTTTTTTTGAAACTGTCTCACTCTGTCCCCCAGGGTGGAGTGCAGTGGCATGATCTCAACTCACTGCAACCTCCGCCTCCCCGGTTCAAGCAATTCTCTTGCCTCAGTCTCCCAAGTAGCTGGGATTACAGACCCCCACCACCACACCCGGCTGATTTTTTTGTATTTTTAGTAGAGATGGGGTTTCACCATCTTGGTAGATTGGTCTCGAACTGCTGACCTCAGGTGATCCACCCACCTTGACCTCCCAAAGTGCTGGGATTACAGGCATGAGCCACCGTGCCCATCCTAAGCTTTACTCTTTTTTTTGAGATGAGGTCTGGCTCTGTCGCCCAGGCTGGAGTGCAGTGGTGCAACTACAGCTCACTGCAACCTTCACCTCCCAAGCTCAAGCAATTCTCTCCCACCTCAAGTTTCCAGAGTAGCTGGGACTATCGGTACACAGCGCCACACCCGGTTATTTTTTGTATTTTTTGTAGAGACAGGGTTTTGCCATTTTACCTAGGCTGGTCTCGAACCTCTGAGCTCAAGCAATCCTCCCAAAGTGCTGGAATTACAGGTGTGAGCCACCACACCTGGCCAATCCTTACTTTTAATTTCTAAATTTCTCTTGCTCTACATTTCAAAGGAAAGACAATATATACACATATATATGGCAAACTCAAAAAGACTACTTTAAATATATCCATCATATAACTAAGTACAAAATACAAAGCCAGGGCCAGGCATAGTGGCTCATGCCTGTAATCCCAACACTTTGAGAGTTCAAGGCGGGAGAACTGCTTGAGGCCAGGGATTCAGGGTTACAGTAAGCTACGATCGTGCCACTGCGATCCAGCCTGTGTATCAGAATGAGACCCTGTCTCAAAGACACACACACACACACACAAACTAAAGTCAAAGTTTCAACCATGATAACACCACTCTAACACCAAAATTCAACACAGTGCATTCTAAAGTATTAGGAAAGGACAACTTTCCAAGTTCCTGTAAATTTTGTGGTAGAGAAAATATGTACAAATTAACCACAATCAAGAGACCCTGGCATCACTTACCCCATTTACAATTTAAAAGATACTGAAACACTGACAAAAAATAAATTCTAAAAATGTGGATAGTAGGCCTTTATTTGGTAATTTTTTTCTTTCTGAGACAGAGTCTCACTCTGTCGCCCAGGCTGGAGTGCAGTGGCACAAACACAGCTTACTGCAGCCTCGATCTCCCGGGCTCATGCACTACAAGTGCATGTCACCATACTGAGCTACTTTTTTTATTTCTGTATGTCTTGTCATGTTGCCCAGGCTGGTCTTGAACTCCTGGGCTCAAGTGATCCTCCCACCTTGTCCTCCCAAAGTGCTGGGATTACAGGTGTAAGCCATAATGCCTGGCCCTTATTTGGCAAGTATTAATTGAGCAACTTAAGATGTGAAGTTACTATTATAGTTTTCGATCTCAGGAATGGCAAGCAGATACATATAAGGAATACCGCACAGAATATTTTCTGAGCTATAACATCTTGATTACTACTACAAAGAATTCTTACTATAACTGACATTTTCACTAACTACGCAAAAGACACTGAACACGAAAAGACATTTACTAGAGGCAAAGTTAGGAACTTCATATACATCATGGTAGGAAGCCAGAATTATTTAATTCAAAAACAGATCTGGATTCAAATCCTGGCCAGGCACAGTGGCTCATGCCTGTAATCTCAATAGTTTAGGAGGTCAAAGCGTGAGGGCAAGAGTTCAAGATCAGCCTGGGGAACACCATGAGACCCCGCCTGCACAAAAAAATTTAGCCGGGCACGATGGCACACGCCTATAGTCCTAGTTATGCAGGAGAACTGCTTCAGCAGTTTGAGGTTACAGGAGTTTGAGGTTACAGTGAGCTATGATCCCGCCACTACACTCATGTCTGGAAGACAAAGCAAGACTCTGTTTTAAAAAAACAAAAAAGCAAAACCACAACAAAAATCCTGTTATCTCCCTAAATTAGTTCCTCTAGAAGCTTCTCTTTGCTCATCTGCAAAATGCTGCTACTACCACTTATTTCAGAGTTCGTATGAGGATTAATAAGGTAGCACAATGTCTACCATAAAGTAGATGCCCCTATTAATTCCCTCTTTACATTTCTTCATAATCCTTATAACGACCTCATGTTGTAAGAATTATCAACTCTAGTTTACAGATGAAGAAGCTGAATCACAAGAAGGTTAAGGAGTAAGCCTACAGTTACATACCTGGTAACTGTCAGTACCCAGATCTGTTGTGCCCTAAAACTTGACATGGACATGTTACCTCACTGGTTATTTTACTCTGTCATATTATGAAGTTCAGAAACTTTGTTTGAATTATCCCCATTATGCTTTAAATTTTAATACAAGAACAATGATTTTCAAAAACCAGAATCACCCATAATTTCCACTCATAATTTTAGAGGACAAAGACCTGTAAATAGCCTACCTATCTAGAAATTCAGTAACAAACAGAGGACACACTCCAGATCTCAAAATGAACTAGCCAAATTACTCATTACAAGCTCTCATTTACACAGAGAATGATTTCTAAATGCATATCAATAAGAATGAGTGGGGACCAAATGAACCAGACATACTACAGAAGTAAAAACATGGAAGTAAAAAAAAAAAGACATTTTCACAACGCTCTTTCTTCCAAGGATTCTACAGAGCTTCTATTACTGCTATATGAGCCGGCCTTAAATACTGTGTGAGGAACTGGCCTGGGCTCAGGCCCTGGACTGTTGCGGAACTCAAATTATTTAATTTCACAGTGCCTCCTCCCACTAAACAATGAGAGGACTTGAGTCATGAACCACAGAACTGAAGGCAACTTGAGCAATTAGTTCCACCCAATGCACCCTGACAGGTCACCCAATTTCTGCTTTAACACCTGCAGTGACATAGAGTTTAATTATCTTCTCTCCTCATACATGTGATATGGATTTAGTATTTTTAAGAATCTTGGCCAGGCACGGTGGCTCACACCTGCAATCCCAACACTTCGGGAGGCCAAGGCAGGAGGATTGCTGTGGCCAGGAATTTGAGACTAGTCTAGGCAACATAGCAAGACTCTCTTCTCTTCTCTACAAAAAAAAGTTTTAAAACTAGCCAAGCAGAGGCTGGGTGCGGTGGCTCACATGTGTAATCCCAGCACTTTGGGAGGCAGAGGTGGGTGGATCACTTGAAGTCAGGAGTTTGAGACCAGCCTGTCCAATATGGTGAAACCCCGTCTCTACCAAAAATACAAAAAAATTAGCCGGGCACGGTGGCGCATGCCTGTAGTCCCAGCTACCTGGGAGGCCGAGGCAGGAGAATGGCTTGAACCCGGGACATGGAGGTTGCAGTGAGTCAAGATTGCACCACTGCACTCCAGCCTGGTCAACAGAGCAAGACTCTGTCTCAAAAAATAATTAAAAAAAAAAAAAAAATTACCCAAGCAGGCCAGGCACAGTGGCTCATGCTGTAATCCCAATACTTTGGGAGGCCGAAGCAGGTGGATCGCCTGAGGTCAGGAGTTCGAGACCAGCCTGGCCAACATAGTGAAACTCCGTCTCTACTAAAAAAAAAAAAAAAAAAAAAAAAAATACAAAAAATTAGCTGGGCGTGGTGGCCGGTGCCTGTAATCCCAGCTACTCGGGAGGCTAAGGCAGGAGAACTGCTTGAACCCAGGATGCGGAGCTTGCAGTGAGCTGAGATCCCGCCACTGCACTCCAGCCTGGGTAACAGAGCAAGACTCCATCTCAAAAAAAAAAAAAAATTAGCCAAGCGTGGTGGTACATGCTGTTGTCCTAGCTACTCAGGAGGTGGAGGCAGGAGGATCACTTAAGACAAGGAGTTTGAGGTTGCAGTGAGCTATGATCCCGCCATATGCTTCACAAGGGCTTAGAGGTAGAACTAGGGCCCACACTAAAAATACCTAGAATGAGATCCTGTGTGGCTGAGTTTGAGGGACAAGGTTAATCTGGAGGGCATTTAAAAGGTACAGGACTGGCCAAGCACGGTGGCTCATGCTTATAATCCCAGCGCTTTGGAAGGCCAAGGCAGGCGGATCACCTGAGGTCAGGAGTTTGAGACCAGCCTGGCCAACATATAGTGAAACCCTGCCTCTACTAAAAAATACAAAAATTAGCTGGGCATGGTGGCACATACCTGTAATCCCAGCTACTTGGGAAGCTGAGGCAGGAGAATCGCTTGAACCTGGGAGGCGGCAGTTGCAGCGAGCCATGATCACACCACTGCGCTCTACCGTAGGCAAGAGAACAAGACTCTGTCTCTCAAAAAATAAAAATAAAAAAATAAAAGGTACAGGCCTGGTGTGGTAGCTGGATGACAGAGTGAGACTCTGTCTCTTTAAAAACAAAACAAAAGAAACAACAAAAAAACACCTGGGCAGTTTTTAAGTCAACAGAATCATTTTTCTGTTGTACAAAATCAGAGATTTCAGACTTCAACTTGGAGAAAGCTGAATCCATTTCTATTTCCTTTCCTTTCCTTTCGAGGTAACAAATCTACTTCCTAAAGTAGTAAAATGGAAGTCATCTTCATTAGGAAGATCACTACTGCCTCTAAAGAATTTATCTAAACTGATGGAGTTTCACAAAATCCGTCCTTTGAATTCCTAAACTCCTATACTCTAGATTTAGAAGTTTCTTATAATTAACTTTCTTAATTTATTTATTTACTTGAGACAGTGTCTCATCTGTTAACCAGGCTGGAGCACAGTGGTGTGATCACAGCTCATTGCAGCCTCAAACTCCTGGGCTCAAGTAATCCTCCTGTCTCAGCCTCTCACATGGCTGGGATTACAGGCATGAGCCACAGCACCAGGCCTGTACCTTTGAAATTCCCTCCAGATTAACCTTGTCCCTCAAACTCAGCCACACAGGTTCTCATTCTAGGTATTTTTATTATGGGCCCTAGCTCTCGTGAAACACATGCTCTTTTAAGTACTGCTTCTAGCTAAACCCATTCTGCAGACAGAGAGCCCAGTAAATTCAAAGATACAAGATGGTAAGAGACACCCTTAATGGCAACTTGTGCACCTCCTTGGGTCTTATTTTAACTGTGGAATTCACCTAAATAAAGCCACTGGTTCACTCTACTTTGTAAAATAAAAATTATCTAGATGTAGGTACTTGACATAGAAAAATTGATGGTGAAGCAGCAATGGTTAACATTTAAATGCCTCTTTCTGCATACTCATATCAGTCTATATTCATTCATCTCTCTGACTCCAAACTAATTCACCCATAGTCAGTTCTATGTTACTGCCCAAAACCAATGATGATCATAATAACCATGATAATGACCTGCATGTAAAGCTGTTCCAAGGACTTCATATATTTTTATTTAATCCTCACAGCAGCAATATGAAGCAGGCCCCATTTTTATCCCCATTTTACAGCTAGTGAGTCACAGAGAAGATAAAGTAGCAAGAGCATCATAGTCAAACAGCCCAAGTTCATACACATGGCCAGCAAGTAGAGCCAGGATTCCGATCTATGCAGTATGACTCCAGTATTTATGTTAACTACTTATGCTGTGTAACTGCTCATCTATCACTAAGTTACTGTTTTCATCAATATATAAAAAAAAGACTCCACCTTCACCATACACATAGATTTCAAATATTTTTCCTTATGTCAAAGCTGGCCTAAATTACTTAAAACATTTCATGTGAACCTAATTCAGTGTCTACCTCCACATATTAGCCTCCATGTGAAAGGCACATAGTAAACATACAATAAATATTTACAAATATCTGATAAAGGAATTAAATCTTTCCCATTCCTTCATTCCTCCAAAGGTAATCTTTCCTACTCTGAGTCCTTCCCTCTCCCCTACTTTAGCACTTCAGTACCTTCTTTCAACATTTTCTACTTTACCCACTGTGGTGGCCAGCCTCCAAGATGGCCCCCAATGACCCTCACCTCCTGCCATTTACATTCTTGTGTAGTCCCTTCCCACAATGTGTGGCCAACAGAATACTGGAGAAATGATGGTATGCGACTTCTGAAGCTAGGTCATAAAAGTCAATGCAGCAGCTCGGTCTTTTGTATTACACGCTCTGAGGCAAGCTGGCTGCCATACCGTGAAGGCATTCATGCAGAGAGGCCCACATGAAGAGGAATTGAGATCTCCCACCAACAGCCTGCACCAACCTGCCAGCAATATGAGTAGCCACCCTGAAAAAGGATTCACCAGCCTCAGTCAAGCCTTCAGATGACTGCTACCTCAGCTGACATATTACTGCAATTTTTTTTTTTTTTTTTTGAGACAGTCTTGCTGTCACCCAGACTGGAGTGCAGTGGCACGATCTCAGCTCACTGCAACCTCCAACTCCCTGGTTCAAGCAATTCTTATGCCTCAGCCTCCTGAGTAGCTGGGATTACAGGCATGGGCTGCCATTCCCAGACAATTTTTTTTTTAGATAGTCTCACTCTGTCGCCCAGGCTGGAGTGCAGTGGTGTGATCTTGGCTCACTGCAACCTTTGCCTCCCAGGTTCAAACGATTCTCATGCCTCAGCCTCCTGAGTAGCTGGGAGTACAGGCGTGCATCACCAAACCTACCTAATTTTTGTATTTTTAGTAGCAACAGGGTTTCACCATGTTGTCCAGGCTGGTCTCAATCTCCTGACCTCAAGGGATCCACCTGCCTCAGCCTCCCAAAATGCTGAGAATACATGTGTGAGCCACTGCGCCCAGCCATTATTGCAATTTTTTGAGAGACCTGAGTTTGAATCAGCCAAGCTGATTCCAAATTCCTGACTCACAGAAACTGTGAAAAATAAGAAATGTTGTCTTAAACACTAACTTTCGAGGTAATCTGTTACACAGGAAGATAGTTAACACACCCGCTCTCCAAAACTCTAATTTCCTTGAGAGCAGAGACTATTTCCTTGATTCTCAAAACTCTATTAAAGTCTTAGACATAAACAGTGCCCATATTTGCTGAATTGTGTCAGTGGGTCATTCTCTTTGTTCAATGTCCCCTTTCTTCCAAAATGTATTCATTTATAAAAAACTACTCCCCAAGCCTGTACCACTTCATCCATAACCCATCAATGTTCTTTTTTCTCTTTCAAAAACCTGAAATATAACCTCCTGACCAAAGCTTTTTCTCAGTAGATAAAAATGTTTCTTATGTTTGTCAATTGCAACTATCAACCCTAGCATTTATGTGACTATATATACACACAAGAACACGGAGTAAATATATATTTGTTCATGTCCATCTTATATTCAAGAAATATTTACTGAGCACCTGCTATGTCCCAATAACTGCCTTTGGAACTGGGAATAAAAACAAATATCCTCACCCCTGGGGAGCTTACAGTAGTATATGTGCTTGCCACAGTGTTTTCTCGAAATATAATACAACAATCTTTGTTAATACGACTTAAAAATTCTAATTTTCCCTTTGTAAATTAAATGGCTATAAATCTACAAATCCTTTTTTAAATACACTTAAATAAGTATTTAAGCTGCACTCTCAAAGAAAGTTTATACCTGTTTAACAAAGTTAGTTAAGTGCTTCATATAGAATCTGTATATATCAATGTACTCCATTTTTACTGAATGTTCCCACAGGCCATACTTTTTAGGAAATATTACCAAATTTGTAAGTATAAAATATATAAATAAAGGTAACCTTTATTTATTATAGTACCTTAGATATAAAGCTTATAAAGATAAGCTTATATAAAGATAAGCTTTATTATATCGCCTTAGTGACTAAATCAAATATGAAACATTTCACAGAAAGTAACTTGCAACAGACGTAATAAAATGATAATAATGATAATATGAGTAGAACTTTCTAACCTCTTTCATATTTACCTCTACAAAAGCATGTTAAAAGGAAGAGTATACCATACGTTTAAGTCAGAGATTCAAGTCCTGGTTCTGTTAACTTCTGTATCCCTAAAAGAGTTATTTAACTAGTTGCAGCCTATTTCTCCATCCTTAAGCAACACAATCAAAGCCTAGCTTTTATGTAGTGGGCATCAAGGAATGTTAGTTTCCTTCTCCCTCCCTGGGGCTTATAACTGGTATATCAGAAGATTTATCAGGATTTTTTTTTTTTTGAGACAGGGTCTCACTGCACATTCAGGATAGAGGGCAGTGTGAACATAGCTTACTGCCACCTCAAACTCCTGGGCTCAAGGGATCCTCCAGCCTCAGCCTCCTGAGTAGCTGGGACTACAGGTGCAAGCCACCATGTCTGCTAATTCTTTAATTTTTTTGTGGAGACAAGCTATCATTATGTTGCCCAAGCAGGTCTCAACTCGAACTCCTGGCCTCAAGTGATCCTCCTGCCTTGGCCTCCCAAAGTGCTAGGATTACAGGCATAAGCCACTGTGCCCAGCCTATCAGGAAACCTTTCCAAGCTGTTATTTCTCTTTGGAATTTCCTCTCCTTCATCTGAGTTAACATTCAGCTCAAATGCCATTTTCTTTGAAGCCTTCCCATACATCCACAGGAAAAGCTCCCTTGACTCTCCCAGTGAAGTCTGGATTTAGAGTGTATTTCAGCGCGTTACAATCGTCTGTCATTTTTTGCCTCTCCCACTAGACTGTGAGCTCCCCATGAGCAGGGACCATATCTCACTTATCTTGACAGCCCCAGCCCTTAGAAAAACACCTGGCACATTACAAACATGGAACAAAAAGTCTGCTGAATGAATAAATGAAGTCATCCCTTAAGTAGTACTTGTAATTACTACCGGGTGACCCAAACTTTATGGTTTTGCCCTTTACAGGCTGAGATTCTATTTCATACTCTTTTTAATCACTCCCTAATAGTATCTCGCAGAGTACTAAGAACATGGAAAGTCTCCAATAAATACTTTTGGGTGATGGGATACATATTACTCTTCCACCTCTCTTGATTTGACTCTAAATAACTTATTCAGGTGGATGTGATTTTTGGAAACCTTCTTAAAAAGGGACTCTCCTTAACAGTTATTGGCCAAAAACTGAAACAAACACTAGAGCTAGACTACAGATATTTTTTTCTTTGCAGGTGTTTTTAAAGAACTCAGTAATGGATTGCTTCTTTCTAAATCATTTCAATAAGAAACAGTAACATAAAGCCCTTTGGTTCGCTATGAAAAATGCAAACGACATTAGGCAAAACTTAGTTTAATAACTTCCAGCCAAAGGTCCCCCACCTGCAGTCACAGGGCTGCGGGCCAGCTGGCTGTACCACCTCACCCCCGGGAGATGACTGCTTTTCAACAGTAAAACTGCGTAAGTGACATTTGGAGTTCTGGGGGTCTTCTGAAGTAAAACATGTAAGTTTAACTTCTTATTGACAATAAGTCTTATGTTACAGGCTTCGGCTTGATGTAGAAAGGACCCTGAAAAGATCTCAAAAACTTGCAACTCGGGGACATTCCAGACGTCTTATGAGTTTAAAACTATGTAAAAACATATGAAGCATGGGGTAATTCCATTATTATATTTAAGTGATGTATTCCACATTCCTGTATATACACACACTTCATGCCAAATAGAGGCTGGCAAGCAGTTAACCATTCAACTGCCCTTTCGTTACGCTGCATAACAGGGAGACAACAGAGAGAAATCTTGACAAAACCAAGCGGGCTAGTGCTTAAAGGCACACGGGCAAACCAGTCATTCTCAACATCCCAAAAGCAAACATTTCTTGGGCCCTTACTATGGGCCAAGCATTGTGTCAAACGTTTCACGTGAATTATTTCATTCGACACTTACAACAAACAGCCGTATGCGACTGGTGCTATTATCTTCATTTTTCAGACGAGGAAACCAAGGCACAAGATTACACAGCTAGCAAGTGGCAGGTTTGGGAGTCGACTCAAAAGGTCCAGCCCTAGGCACTATGGAGTATCAAAGGTACCCGAAGCGGGGAGAGTGGACTGCAATCAGCGTCCTGACAGACGCTTTCTTAGAAGGTAAAGTTCTTGGCCATCAAGTTTCAGATCTGCAGAGCCCTGTACACCTGGCAGCATTCAGGTTGCTATACTGGCACCAACAAGTCCAGCTGAGCCTCCTTGCCTGGGAATCCCGAGGACTGCAGTTGGATCCTGAAGGTCTGCACAAGACCCCAGAGAAAGCGGCCGACACCCCGTCCCTGCAATCAAAACACATCCCGGGAGAAGCGAGGGCGAGGACCTCCGTGCTTCCCCGCCCCGCGCAGCACGGCCCTGCCAGGCGGTGCACAGGTGCACGACCGCGCCCGCCCGCCCGGCCCGGGTCCCAGCCCCGGCACAGTGACCGCCGCTCTGCGACTCCGGCCCCGAGGGCAGGGGCAGAAGGTCGGCGAGAAGAGGGCCGGGGACGCGAGGGCCGCCTCGCCCGACCCCCCGAGGACGCGCGCAGCGGGGTCGGGGGGGAAAAAGGATGCTCCGGGCGGGGCGGGGCCGCGGTGGGGGAGGGGTCCCCAACCCGGACTCTCACTCACCGCCTCGCGCGGCTCCCGGCCGGGTTCCGCGGCTCGCCCCACTCCGGCTCTAGCCGCCCGCGTCTCCTCTCGAGGCTCACTGTCCAGCCCGGGCGCACGGAGCTGAGAAGTCGCCGCCAACGGAGGGCGTGTGGCCAGCGGCAACCGAGAGGGTGGGAAGGATGGGACCGTCGCTCTCGCCGCCGCGGCCACCACAGACACTGCCGCCGCCGGCTCCTCTCAGCCGCGGAAGCTGCGGGCCCGCCCACCACGCCCGCCTCCCGTCCTGAAGACTATCCGCTGGAGAAGTGACGGCGGCGCTAGCCAATCAGAGGCCCGATAGGGGTCGTGATCGGCGGACTAAGGGGCGGGCGGAGAAGGAAGCGGCATGAAGAAGGCGAAGACGGCGGCGTGACTTCCTGTGACTGACGGCACGGCGCAGCCAATGGGCAACGGGGAGATGACCTCATCTCTGAGGAAAGTCTGGAACTGGCTGAGCGGCGGCGAGGAGGTCGGCGACGAGCCGGGGGCGGAGCGCTGGGCCTTAAAGAGGCCGCAGCCCTCTGGTCACCCTGTGAAGGGAAGGGCGGTGGACCCTGCCGGACCTTGCCAAGTTGCCAAGGGGTCAATGCCCAGGAGCAAGTAATTACTGCATTAATCCCAGACCCCATCCCGATTCTTCTCGGGGACTGAAGGGTCTCCGCCTGGGGCTCCGAAGTCGATCATTTCACATTCACGCTTCCCAAAACGAGACACAATAAATTCCTCTCTGGCCTGGAGCCCTGAATTCCCGTTACAGTCCCGCCCCGCCGAGGCCTGTCGCCTTGTTTCTCTGAGTCAGTTTCCCCAACGGTGAAAGGGAGGACACTGACACCTGCCTGCCCCTCCCTACCTGCCGAGGCCGTGGAGATCAGCAGCAGCGAAAGCGCTCTGGGCTTAGAAGAGGAAAAGGGCTACGTGAGCCCAAGAGCTTGCATCGTAAGGCTCCAGGAAGAGCATCTGCAAAAGAGAGGATTCTACGGGATGACCCCCGACAACTCCTGGAATTCTAAAATCCTATACCCTTGCCCGCACCCATTCGTGTAGTGAAGGGGCGCACGTTAGGGAGAGGCCACACGCTCCGCAAGTGAACCTGGGCACCTCTCTGAACCTATTCTGGGCTGAGGGCAGGGAGCGGGTGCCTGCCCGATTTAAAAACATGTATATGTATATGTATATGTATATGTATATGTATATGTATATGTATATGTATATGTATATGTATATGTATGAGTGAAGTCCATGACTGCAACAGGGAGAAAGGAGAAAGGCAAAAGGGGAGAGAGAAACAAGGTAAGCCAGGCCCACTGTGATGACAGCCGCGGTCATGCAGGCCCTTCGTATCCCCCTTCCTCCCCAGCAATGGGAGAGAGCCCAGAAAAGGAGAAATAACCCCAACTCGATGGGGTGGAAAAGGGGGAATCGCTTTCCGGAAGGCGTCCGGGATGGGGTCACCAGAGTCAGAGGAAGTAGGTAGAAGAAGGGGTCAGGGGCATTCTTTTAGGTTTGGGGCGGACCCGCGTGAAGATGCAAACACTGAAAAGGGGCCGCTCATTTTACATTCCAGGGTAAATTCTCACTATGACCCCCTTTTCCCCCTCAAAGGCTTCTGGGACTGCCCATGGGTGAACTCTCAGAGGGAGGGTGGGAAAGGGTGCTGCTCCATCCAATAGCGGCAAAAGTCAAAGTGGCCTTGGGTATTCCCAATTACTCACTACAAATCAGCTTCCAGTTCAGTACCAATGCCGGTCGCAGAATCTTGGAGTTAGACGGGATCCTCGTGGGCTCTTAGTTACACACACCTTCCCCAAGGCAAAAATTCTTGTACAAAATACCTGATAAAATTATTTATTCGATAAATATTTTTTGAGTAAGAACACGAGGGGGTAAGCTAGATGAGATACAGTCACTACCCTGGGTGTGCTTACACCAAACTGGAGGATGCTAAGGCACGTACTGCGGTGACTGCAATGCCAGGCCAGTATCCCAGGTGAGTAAAACAGGATGCAGGCCGGGTGCGGTGGCTCACGCCTATAATCCCAGCACTTTGGGAGATGGAGGCGGGCGGATCACGAGGTCAGGAGATCAAGACCATCTTGGCCAACACGGTGAAACCCCGTCTCTACTAAAAATACACAAAATTAGCCGGGCGTGGTGGCGGGCGCCTGTAGTCCCAGCTACTCGGGAGGCTGAGGCAAGAGCATGGCGGAACCCGGGAGGCGGAGCTTGCAGTGAGCCGCGATCCCACCACTGCACTCCAGCCTGGGCGACGGAGTGAGACTCCATCTCAAAAAAAAACAAACAAAAAAACAGGATGCAGTCCGGGCGCGATGGCTCACGCCTGTAATCCCAGCACTTTGGGAGGCCAAGGCGGGCAGATCACGAGGTCAGGAGATCGAGACCATTCTGGCTAACATGGTGAAACCCCGTCTCTACTATAAATACCAAAAATTAGCCAGGTGTGGTGGCGGGCGCCTGTAGTCCCAGCTACTCGGGAGGCTGAGGTGGGAAAATGGCGTGAACCCGGGAGGTGGAGCTTGCAGTGAGCTGAGATCGTGCCACTGCACTCCAGCCTGGGCGACAGAGCGAGACTCCATCTCAAAAAAAAAAGGGTTTATATATTTCTTATAGGTGGTCTGCCTCCCTCTAATCTCTGACCCCACTCCAGCCTGGGTGAAAGAGTAAGACTCAGACTCTAAAAAAAAAAGTAATAAAATTATCTCTGACCCTAAATCCTAATATTATCCTCTAAAGCTTCACAGAACATGTCTAATCCCACTTCACCCCCTTTCCCACACCCTCGACCCATCTCCACAAAACAGTAGGGATTAAGTCCGTTTTTCTTGCCATCAGGCCTCAGTGATGGTTTCCATATGCCTCATTATCCTAATGACTTCACGTGGACATCCTTCAGGATCTATTGGCGACATGTGTTATTTGTATCCTTCCCTGTAAACATTTTCTTTTGGTAAGGGAAGCCCACTTTCCTCTGGGGAACTGTCAGAGGCATTCGAACCAGAAGGACTCCATCTTAAATAGGGGCTGGGTAAAATAAGGCTGAGACCTACTGAGTTGCATTCCCAGGAGATTAGGCATTCTAAGTCACAGGATGAGATAGGTCACCACAAGATACAAGGACCTTGCTAATAAAATATGTTATGGTAAAGAAGCCGGACAAAACCCACCAAAGCCAAGATGGTAAGAAAAGTGACCTCTGGTCATCCTCACTGCTCATTATACACTAATTATAATGCATTAGCATGCTAAAAGACACTCCCACCAGCACCGTGACAGTTTACAGATACCATGGAAATGTCCAGAGGTTACCCTCTCTGGTCTAAAAAGGGGAGGAACCCTCAGTTCCAGTTCCAGGGATTGCCCACCCCTTTCCCAGAAAATTCATGAATAATCCATCCCTTGCTTAGCATATAATCAAGAAGTGACAATAAGTATAAGCAGCTGAGTGGCCCATGCCACTTCTCTGCCTATGGAGTGGCCATTCTTTTGTCTTTTTTTTTTATTTTCCTTTTTTTGACACAGAGTCTTGCCCTGTCACCCAGGCTGGAGTGCAGTGGCACAATCTCAGTTCACTGCAACCTCTGCCTCCCAGGTTCAAGCGATTCTCCTCCCTCAGCCTCCAGAGTAGCTGAGACTACAGGTGCATGCCACCACACCTGGCTAATTTTTGTATTTTTGATAGAGAGGGGATTTCACCATATTGGCCAGGCTGGTCTAGAACTCCTGGCCTCAAGTGATCTGCACCCCCACTCGGCCTCCGAAAGTGCTGGGATTATGGGCCTGAGCCACTGCACCCGGCCTCTTGTTTCGTTACTTCTCTAATAAACTTGCTCTCACTTAACTCTATGAATTTGCTTCAAATTCTTCCTTGCACGAGATCCAAGACCCCTCTCTTAAGGTCTAGATCGGGACGCCTTGCTGGTAAGAGAATCACTCCTCCCCACTGTCTATCCCTGTAGCTGCCTTGGGAATATGACTCACTACTCACCTTGGGGTTGGGGGGGGATCACATGGCTCAGTCCTAACCAATGAAAGCACTCCAACCCCTGCCTGCCATCATACGTTGTGACTGATTTAGGGAAAGACATGTGATCAAGACAGTCCAGTTAGCATGAGTCCTGGCATCTTGTTAGAACTACTGGGATGGGGCCAAGAGCCGTGGCACATGCCTGTAATCCCAGCACTTTGGGAGGCAGGGGAATCACCTGAGGTCAGGGGTTCAAGACCAGCCTGACCAACATGGTGAAACCCCGTCTCTACTAAATACAGCTGGCTGTAGTGGCACGCACCTGTAATCCCAGCTACTTGGGAGGCTGAGGCAGGAGAATTGCTTGAACCTGGGAGGCTGAGGCAGGAGAAGCACTTGAACCTGGGACATAGAGGCTACAGTGAGCCAAGATCATGCCGTTGCACTCCAGCCTGGGAAACAAAAGCAAAACTCCATCTGAAAAAAAAACTATTGGGATGGAGTTTTCTCTACAGGAGGGTTGCTGAACTGTCTGGTTGTACACCTGGCATTAACAGTGAGGACCACAGGGAGAATAAAGCCAACACAAAACCAAACAATCAGAGCTGAAATACGCATAAAGGCCATGATGGATGATAGCTCTGTTTGAGAACCTGGATCTAGTTCTTTTCTGGCTATTTGATTTCATAGGTGTCTTGGGTCAGGGCCCTTAGAAACAGAGCTTGTAAGAGAGATCCAATGAACAGGATTTAGTGAGGGAAGAAAAACCTGTAAGGGAGGAAGATGAGCAAGACAGAGAAAGGAAGAGACTCGAGTCAGGCTCAGCCTGATCTTTCCTTGGCCTGATGCACACGGGAGAGCTCTGGGCAGAAACAACAGCACAGTCACTCACCTTGAGGCATAGACAGCTTTTTGTGGCCTAGTCTATGTCAGTGATTGTGGGCCCTAAGGAAGTTAAGGTCCCCAAGGCCAGTCCCTTCAAATGAGGGCAATTCTCTGAAATTTTGGGCAGGTGGGAACCCTTAGCAGCCAACACTCACAGCAGCTGGGGGATGGGTGCACTTACCTGCTTAGGAGGCATCATTTGAGTCTTCCACTGTGGGCTAACACATTCCTATTGTTGCAGCAAAAATGTAACTATGTAAAGTGCTTAGGTATGACCTGACTGCCAAACAATACCATGAGCCTATGGCCTTCCTTGGTCTGACTCCCTACGTCTACTATTAAACTATGCTTTTTGCATGTGTATATGGAGACAGGGTCTTACTCTGTCACTCAGGCTAGAGTGCAGTGGCGTGATCATAGCTCACTGCAGCCTCCAACACCTGGGCTCAAGCGATCCTCCCGCCTCAGCCTCCCAAGGAGCTTGGAAGTACAGATGCTCACCACCTTGCTCAACTAATTTTTAAAACTTTTTTTGTAGAGACAGGGTCTGGTTATGTTGCCCAGGCTGGTCCCAAACTCTTGGCTCCAAGCGATCCTTCCACCTCAGCCTCCCAAACACTGGGATTACAGGTGTGAGCCACCATGCCAGGTTCATTTTATTTTTTATTACTTTTTTTCATTTTTATTTATTTATTTATGACAGTTTTGTTCTATTGCCCAGGCTGGAGTGCAGTGGTGCAATCTTGGCTCACTGCAACGTCTGCCTCCCGGGTCCAAGTGATTCTCCTGCCTCATCCTCCTGAGTAGCTGGGACTACAGGCATGCACCACCACACCTGGCTAATTTTTTTGTATTTTTCGTAGATAACAGGGTTTCACCATGTTGGCCAGGCTGGTCTTGAACTCCTGACCTCCAGTGATCTGTCCGCCTTGGCCTCCCAAAGTGTTGGGATTACAGGTGTGAGCCACCGTGCCTGGCCTCATTTTACATTTGCATTGGCAGATCTAGTGGCTGCACTGACCCTTCGGCTCAACCTGACTTTATAACCAATCCTTTCCACCCCCTTCCCTCTAGAGCTTTTCCCAAAAACTGATACTAAGCCAAATTCACTCTTGTGTTTCTATAATTAATTTTTTTTTTTTTTTTGAGATGGAGTCTCGCTCTTGTCGCTCAGGCTGGAGTGCAGTGGCAGGATCTCGGCTCACTGCAACCACTGCCTCCCAGATTCAAGCAATTGCCCTGCCTCTATAATTAATTCTTTAACACAAATGTAAAACTTTAAGCCTAACTCTGCTAATCATGAGCAGCCAGTTGTCCTTCTGTCCATTTCCATCCTTCTTTGCACCTTGCTGAAAACATGTGCTGATTTCATTCTGTCACCTATCCACTGGCCACCACTTCTGATTCTGTTGTTGCGCTGAAAGGGGCAAACCCAATGACAAGAACCTTCAGCGAACCACTAAAGACTGATTTTCCTCCTTCTAACCTGTTAATTCATACTCTGAGAAAAGTTACTCCTCCATCCTTTCCCTCTCTATCTCTCTTCGTGGAGAATCTCTCCAAAAGTATTTTCCAGGACTTGACCAACTCCATCTTCAGCACATCCTGTGCTTTCCTATTTCTTCTTAAGTCTTTGTTCTGATTAGTCTTTTTGTCTAGAATGTCCTCTTTTATCTTCATCTATTCAAATCCCAGCTGACATCCCACTTCCTCCAGGAAGCCTTCCCATATTCCTCCAACGTAGGTGGATCTTTTCTTTCTCTGACAATCTGTAGCTCCTATTGTAACAAGCACAATGCTAAGCATTCCAAGTGCATTATCTTGTTTCAGATGAGGAAACTGAAGCTTAGAGAGGTTAAGTAACTTGCTCAATATCACACAGCTTAAAACTAGCAAAGCTAGGATACGGATATTAAAATTAAGATCCTGGGGCCGGACGCAGTGGCTCACGCCTGTAATGCCAGCACTTTGGGAGGCTGAGGCAGGTGGATCACTTGAGGCCAGGAGTTTGAGACCAGCCTGGCCAACACGGTGAAATCCCACCTCTCTTAAAAATACAAAAATTAGCCAGGTGTGGTGGTGCATGCTTGTAATCCCAGCTACTCGGGAGGCTGAGGCAGGAGAATCACTTGAACCTGGGAGATGGAGCCTGTTAGTGAGCTAAGATCGCACCACTGCACTCCAACCTGGGTGATGGAATGAGACTCTGTCTCAGTAAGTAAATAAATAAATAAATAAGATCCTGGGTGTAATTCAATAAACATTTGTTGGCTACATACAAGGAACTAGAGGAAATATAAAAAAGTGAAATAGATCAGCTTTGCCACAATCAAAAACAGGGTCCATGAAATGATGCTAACACGAACAATGCTGAAAGGACAGTAGAATGAGGTCTGGTCTAGGAAGGGAGTGTTCCTGTCTGGTGGAGAACCCACTGAGGCCACACATGAAAGAGCTTATGTTTGACAGGCAGTAATGAGGTGGGGCACTCCAACTTAGGAAACACTGTGAGTAATAATGCGGAGGAAGGAAAACAGAGGACATGTTTGAGCAAGGGAGTCATCTGGTGTGTTTGAGAGATAAGGTTTGAAAGTTTGCTGAGGCCCTGTTGTAAAAAGAACACCATGGTAAAGGAGGTATTACGTTCTGGAAAACAGAATCCAGACTGTCTTAAGATTCACCTGTAGTTTGTCAGTTGGAATGGAAGGAGAGTGAAATGGGGCTGGAAAGATAAACCACTACTATTATCCAGCCAGGAGGAAATAAAGACTCATAAGAGGGGAACAATGGGCATGGATTTTTTTCCCCTTTACCCTGTAAACACTTTACATATCTCTGTCCCCTAGACATTATAGCATCCTTGAGAAAGGGCAATAATTTTCTTAAAAAATATGCCCATAACCTTTAAACTGCTAACAATTTCTTCAAATGTAGTAAGCACTCAGCAAATATCTTTGGAAGTGAATTAAATGTAAGTGAGGTGTTAAAATGCTAGGGCTCTGTGGCCAAGCAAGGTGGCCCATACCTGTAATGCCAGCATTTTGGGAGGCCAAAGTGGGAGGATGGCTTGAACCCAGGAGTTCGAGACCAGCCTGAGCAACATAGCAAGACCCCATCTCTATTATATTAAAGTTTTTTTAAAATACTGGGGCTCAATCGGGTGCAGTGGCTCACACTTGTAATCTCACCTCTTGGGGAGGCCGAGGTGGCATATCACTTGAGGCCAGGAGTTGGAGCCCAGCTTGGCCAACATGATGAAACCCTGTTTCTACTAAAAACACAAAAATTAGCCGAGCATGGTGGTGAGTGTCTGTAATTCCAGCTACTCAGGTGGATGAGGCAGGAGACTCACTTGAACCTTGGAGGCAGAGGTTGCAGTGAGCTGAGATAGTGCCACTGCACTATCTAAAAAAAAAAAAAAAACAAAAACTAGGGCTCTGTTTACATAGTTTTATTGGGTCATCCCTGGGATTGCAAACACCTACTGTATCACTTGATCACAAAACTGAGCTAGTTTTTATTCAGCACCTTCTGTGTACATCATCATCTCATTGAATTCTTCCATGAACACTTCATAGAAGGTACTAGCCTTATGTCCATTTCACAGATGATGAAAACTGAGGGTCAAGCAGGTAGAGGGACCAACAGTCCAGTTTGCAGGAACTGAAGAGTCAAGATGCAGGACTTTTACTGACCAGGGGAAACTAGGACTCCCTACCCAGAGACCTTGCTTTGCATCACACATGCCAAGGTTTAAACGCAAGTTTGATTAACTCAAACCCCCATGGGATTTTATTCCGGCTTTCTGATCATTGCAGCCAATATAAATGTCTTCTTTGGGTACTTTTAGGATACAATCCAAACATAACCTCGAATCTGGCTCATGTAGTCGGGGCCTACTTGAGACTGAAGTACTTGACAGGCAGAGAATCTCAAAATGGATGGGTTTTCTTCAGCAAGAAAAGGAATCCAGGCTGGGGAATATCATTCCTGGAGGACGTCCTTAAGAACGGTTCGATTATCAGTTGTTCTTTGGCGCCCCTTGGTGGTTGAAATCTGTAACCCCGTTTTTGCCCCCTGGAGCACAGAAGAGGCCGCGCTGGTAAACAACCGAGAGATGGAACTGAACTGAAAGTTCTTATTGCTTGTGGAACAAAAAGATTTTGTTTTAAAAACAAAAACTTGGCCGGGCGCGGTGGCTCACGCCTGTAATCCCAGAACTTTGGGAGGCCGAGGCGGGCGGATCACGAGGTCAGGAGATCGAGACCATCCTGGCTAACATGCTGAAACCCCGTCTCTACCAAAAATACAAAAAATTAGCTGGGCGTGGTGGCAAGCGCCTGTAGTTCCAGCTACTCCGGAGGCTGGGGCAGGAGAATGGCGTGAACCCCGGACGCGGAGCATGCAGTGAGCCGAGATCATGCCACTGCACTCAAGCACTCCAGCCTGGGCGACAGAGCGAGACTGTCTCAAAAAAAATAACAACAACAACAAAAAAAACTTGCAAAATTTTTTTTTTTTCTTAAATGAAAGCTTGCCATGATGTTATAGCCTAGGGTGAGGAGAATCAGACACAAAATTTAAGTGGATGCCAAAAACTTAGCAATTAAGAAAAATAATACAATATTTCAAAAAATCAAAATTAGGCCAGGCGCGGTGGCTCAAGCCTGTAATTCCAGCCTGGCCAACATAGCAAAACTCTGTCTCTACTGAAAATACAAAAATTAGCTGGGTGTGGTGGCGGGCGCCTGTAATCCTAGCTACTCTGGAGACTGAGGCACGAGAATCACTTGAACCCGGGAGGCGGAGGTTGCAGTGAGCCGATACCACGCCACTTGCACTCCAACCTGGGCAATAGAGCGAAACTTGGTCTCAAAAAAAAAAAAAAAAAAAAAAAAAAACAAATGTAAGCTTGGAGCTGCCGGTGGCCATCTAGCTGTCAGAAGGCAAGAACAGATTTGAAAATAAGGCCCAGGCCAGGCGCGGTGGCTCACACCTGTAATCCCAGCACTTTGAGAGGCCGAGGCCGGCGGATAACCTGAGGTCAGGAGTTCCAGACCAGACTGGCCAACATGGTGAAACCCCATCTCTACTAAAAATACAAAAATTAGCCAGGCATGGTGGCAGACACCTGTAATCCCAGCTACTTGGGAGGCTGAGGCTGGAGAATTGCTTGAACCCGGGAGGCAGAGGTTGCAGTGGGCCGAGATCGTGCCAAGAGTGAAACTCCCTCTCAAAAAAAAAAAAGAAAAGAAGGCCAAGTCTACAGCCATATCACCCTGAACACACCGGATCTCATCTGAAAATGAAACCAAATAATAAGGAACAATGAAGGGTATAGAAGAGAGAGGGGCAGAGTCCCCATGATATGATTCAAACCCCTGGATGGAGCAGTGCCTGAAGTCCTCAGCATATGGGGCAAATCACAAAGTTGGGTGGGGAGGTGATAAAGACTCCAGCAATTAGGTGGAACTCTGCACTTTGAGTTGGTGGAACAAGTTATACTGATTTCTCTCCTTACCAAAATGCTACCTGATTAGAACAGCGTTCTGAAGTCATTCGTTTTTTTTGGAGATGGAGTCACCCAGGCTGGAGTGCAGTGGTGCGATCTCTGCTCACCACAACCTCCGCCTCTCGAGTTCAAGCGATTCTCCTGCCTCAGCCTCCTGAGTAGCTGGGATTACAGGCATGCACCACCATGCTTGGCTAATTTTTGGATTTTTAGTAGAGACGGGGTTTCACCATGTTGATCCACCCGCCTTGGCCTTCCAAAGTGCTGGGATTACAGGTGTGAGCCACCGCGCCTGGCTGTGAAGTCATTTTTTTACATGCCTGTTTGTGCTGCCTTCCTACCTACTCATTCTGAAGTGATTATTTTTTCTTGCCTGGATGGGCAAGGAGACTCAATATCCCACTGCACCTGAGTTTTGGAAAACTAGAGTGTGGAAAAAGCAGCTGCAGCTGCAGCAAAAACACTGATGAGAGTCAAACTGAATGATTATATTACACTAATGGTACCAGCTCCCGACAGGTGAATAAAATGTGCCTCATGATAGCAGTCATACAATACCTTACAAGAAACTCACAGAGAAGAGGGGCAGAGCAACTCAGTGGAAAAGCAGGTGTGGTTTCAAAGCCTGGATCTGCCCCGAGCCATGTGACCTTAGGAAATAGACTGTGTCCCTGAGTTTCAATCTTGTCACCTGTAAATTAGGAGTAACCATACAGATCGCAAGTCAACACCTGCCCTTGCACTGCTGCGGGGCTCAGCGGTCTCTGACATGTAGTGAAAAAGTGGAAGTTCTAGCTGGGCGCGGTGGCTCATGCCTGTAATGCCAGCACTCTGGGAGGCCAAGGTGGGCAGATCACGAGGTGAGGAGTTCGAGACCAGCCTGGCCAACATGGTGAAACTTCATCTCTACTAAAAATACAAAAATTAGCCAGGCATGGTGGCATGTGCCTGTAATCCTAGCTACTCTGGAGGCTGAGGCAGGAGAATCGCTTGAACCCCGGGAGGCGGAGGTTGCAGTGAGCCGAGATCGTGCCATTGCACTCTAGCCTGGGCGACAGAGCAAGACTCTGTCTCAAAAAAAAAAAAAAAAAGGAAAGAAAAGTAGAAGTTCCTTTCCCCTCTATCCTGGGTCTTCACTGTCTACGTGCATCCCCTCACTCCCAGTTGCTTGGGGCCACGCTGTGCTTCGGTGTGGGTCAGTACCTGGACCCCTGGCCTGTCCCCTCAAGGTGTGCTTCTTCCTTCCCACAACACCAGGCCAGAGGTTCTTGCTTTCCTTTCTCATCTTGGGTCTCTATTTTCCCACACCGCAGTGTGTCCTAAACTTCACGCAGTGTTGGGGTGAATACAGAGAATGACAACAGAGAACTTATAGCTGTGGCCTAAACCTCATTGTAATGAGATGGAGAAAATTGGGTTCACTGGAACTCCTTTCAGAGGAAGCATTGTTTATTTCTTCAGGAAAAAAAAAATTCTTTGGCCCAGTGCAGTGGCTCATACCTGTAATCCTAGCATTTTGGGAGCCCAAGGTGGGAGGATCACTTGAGCCCAGGAGTTTGAGACCAGCCTGGGAAACATAGCAAGACACGATCTCTACAAAAAATTTAAAAGTTAGCCGAGCACAGTGGCACACACCTGTGGTCCTAGGTACTTGGGTAGCTGAGGCGGGAGGATCACCTGAGCCTGAGAAGCAGAGGCTGCAGTGAGCTGAGACTGCTCCATTGCACTCCAGCCTGGATGACAGAGTGAGACCATGTCTCAAAAAAAAAAAAAAAAAAAAATCCTTGATAAACCCACTTTGGGGAGAAGTTGAGCCCCCCTCCCCCCCCCAATTATTTAATAATAAATTAAACAAATAAATAAAATACCTAGAGGAGGAAAAACTACAACCCAAGGCACGACCTACTGGCACTACTCAAACAGTAAACATAAAGATTTGTGGGGAGCGGGGGATCTCTCTTTAGGCCCAAGCTAGTGAACTGAAACAGTGTGACAGCAAATATCATTGAAGGCCAGGCCATTGTAACCACTTGATTCTACCTCCGCTCAGCCAGTCTAGGCCAGAGTGCTTAGAAGCAGAGCAGGGATGTACAGATGTCCCCAGTTCTCCACTCCTCTTGACCAGTAGGAACCCAGTATGGATGAGATGTAATGATTAGGTCCATAATGTTCAAACTCAGCTTGTGACTTTGAGCAAGTGACTTTTTTTTTTTTTTTTTTTTTTTTGGAGGCAGAGTCTCACTTCTCACTTTGTTGCCCAGGCTGGAGTGCAGTGGTGTGCCATCTCTGATCGCTGGAACCTCTCTGCTTCCAGGGTTCAAGCGATTCTCATGCTTCAGCCTCCTGAGTAGCTGGGATTACAGGTGTGTGCCACCATGCCTGGCTAATTTTTGTATTTTTAGAAACAGGATTTCACCATGTTGGCCAGGCTGGTCTCAAACTCCTGACCTCAGGTGATCCACCCGCCTCAGCCTCCCAAAGTGCTGGGATTACAGGCGTGAGCCACTGCGCCCGGCGCCGGTGACTTTAACAGCACTTTTGCAAAATGCAAGTGATAATGCATTCTGATGGTTATAGATTAAGGTTAAGTAATTTAGCTGAGCTCAAACAGGCAGTAAATGGTAGAGCTGTGATTGGAACACAGACCATCCAGTGCCATAGTCCAGCCTCTTAGCTACAATGCCCTGCTTAGTTGTGGCTGGTCAGCTCTCTGTGGGTCCAGCAAGGGCTGTCACCCAGGCTGGAGTGCAGTGGCGCAATCTCGGCTCACTGCAAGCTCCGCTTCCCAGGTTCACACCATTCTCCTGCCCCAGCCTCCCAAGTAGCTGGGACTACAGGTGCCCGCCACCACGCCGGGCCAATTTTTTGTATTTTTAGTAGAGATGGGGTTTCACTGTGTTAGCCAGGATGGTCTCAATCTCCTGACCTCGTGATCCGCCCGCCTCGGCCTCCCAAAGTGCTGGGATTACAAGCGTGAGCCACCGCGCCCGGCCGACAGTGCAGTGTCTTAACGGTAGCTCTACACAAAGTCACGAATTAGTCACAGTAACTTGTTACTTTGTATTCCTCTCACCTGTTCTGTGAGATTCCACAATTTCTCCTGCCTTCAGTTGCATTGCTTGGTGTATGATACATAGTCAATCTTTTTATCCATATCTCAGGAACAAAATGTAACACAAATTCTACTTGTGGGTATCTTCCTGTATTTGGTTTTACAAAGCACTTGCATGTTGCCTTGTCAGGAAAGAGCAGTTGTTTCTCCAAAGAGAAAAGTTGTTTCACTAATACTAACCTCATTCCCTATAGCTCAGTATCCTTGCCTTTCTCTCTACATAATCACTTTTTATCCAAATGCTGAGTCACTATATAATTTTTTGAAGACATTTTAAATAGCACTTAATTCAGTACACGCAGCACCAACACTGCACCTAACTCAGCTGAAGTTAAGACAATATGAACAGCTATGTTTAATTTATCAAATTTGCAAGCAATGATGATTCCATTAAAATGAAAAAAAAATCATGTTTTAGGATTAGTTAAATGTGGTAGCAAATGCTGGTACTGATTAGAATTCTTACAACTGCAAGTGACAGGAAACAGACTAACTTAAGCAAAAGGACTGCATTAAGCCAGGAAATTCCAAAAGTCCCTGTATTATTCCAGCTTCAGGTATGGCTGGATTCAGGACTCCAGAATATAACCAGGACTCAGTTTCCTGCCATTTCTCTTTCTTTTCCGCAGGGTTTGTGTCAGTGGCAGGTTTCACATGCTGGCAAGCTGGAGCCGGCAGCTCCAGCTCCAGCTCTAGCAACCCTGGAGTTTTGAGTCCAGTGAAAAAAAGGATGAAAGGATTTGTCCCAGACATTTTAGCCTGAGTCTCAATGCCTCTCATTGGCTCCAACAGATCACATGCCCAGCCCTGAGCCAATCAACGTGGCCACATCCGGGTCAGTTACTACTGCCCCGCCCCATGCTGAGGAGCCCGGCTGGAAACCCGGGGGCTGTTGGGTCTTCCCCCGGGAAATGGGGAGAGAGGTTGCGGGGCAGCTGGCACCACATGCGTGCCTTACGGATGGGCTGTGGGGACTTAGGAGGGCTTAGCACCCAGAGCATTAGCCCAGGGCCTGGTCCCGGGTGGCTTCTCCTGGCCGCTGGCTGCTTGGCAGGGCTGGAGGGGAGGAGACCCACAGTTCTGGGCTTGAGTCACCTCCCTCCTGGCCGTGCTTAGGCGGCACTGACTCAGCGCCTGCGTGAGCTGGATGCTGCCTGGAAAGCTAATCAGCCTCTGAGGCGAGTCATGCCTCCTGTGACGTGGGCTTGTGCCGTGAGTGGGCGGGAATGAATGAAGAAGCGTGGGCTCACCATGGTTCCTAGAGTGTTGATGAAGTGACGGGAGGGGGAGGCGGAAGTCAAGAGCAGCCCTTGGAAAAGGCTGCCAGCCTAGGCTGTGGTGCTGTCTGCGGGCCCGTGCAGCCTGGTCCCTGGGTGGGCTCTCTGCAGGCCCCTGCAGCCTGGTCCCGGGGTGGGCTCTCCGCAGGCCCGTGCAGCCTGGTCCCGGGGTGGGCTCTCTGCACGCGGGCCCGTGCAGCCTGTTCCCGGGATGGGCACACAGCTGCCACCTCCCCACACCCCAGCACCGGGGAGCACCCCAGGGCTCTGCTGTGGCCTGCCCTGCGGCTAGCAGGCCCTCCTGCAGTTCGTCCCTGTGTTTCAAACCTAAGTTCCATGAGGCAGGACGGGGTTGCTGGGGTCGGGCGGGAGGGCCGGGGATTGGAAGGTTGGCCAGCTCCACCTCCTGCCCTTCCCACCGCACCCCAAACTTAGCCTTGACAAACGGATCTCTGCACTTCTAGGGGAGAGGGGAGGAGAAGAAATGGTGGTAGAGAAAGAAAGGCAAGGGGAGCTGTGCAGAACCACCCGGAAGCTGGAGATTTCAACACGGAGAACCTGCTCTGTGCCAGGCCCCCAGCTGGGAGGTGTGGGCAACCTTCCTGCCTTCCAGGTGCTCAGAGTCTAGTCTGGAGACAATAAGAAAAATGGTTAATCACCATGGAATGTGCTAGCGCCTTAGCCCGAAGCAGGGGTCTGGTTGTTGAGGTTTGTTGAAGGAAAATGCCTGTAAGGGCTGGGTGCGGTGGCTCACGCCTGTAACCCCAGCACTTTGGGAGACCAAGGTGGGCGGATCACCTGAGGTCAGGAGTTCGAGATCAGCTTGGTCAAATGGTGAAACCCTGTCTCTTCTAAAAATGCAAAAATTAGCCAGGCGTGGTGGTAGGTGCCTGTAATCCCAGCTACTCGGGAGGCTGAGGGAGGAGAAGCATTTGAACCCGGGAGGCAGAGGTTGCGATGAGCCGAGATCGTGCCACTGCACTCCAGCCTGGGTGACAAGAGCAAAACTCCCTCTCAAAAAAAGAAAAGAGGGGGAGGGGAGGGGAGAAGGGGAAAGAGAGAAAGGGGAAGGGAAAAGGGAGCAGGTATCGAAGGAGAAATTGCTGAGTCGGGTCTCAGGTCTAGCCTTGGCCTGGGTTACAGGAGTGGGCTCCAAGCAGAGTGGCCCCCTTAGAAGCAAAGGGAATGGCCTTGTCTGCCTCCTTTCAGGATTTGGATGGGACTGATAGGAGGTGAGGTGGGGGGTGCTTGTCAGCCAAGGGCCCCTCCACATAAGGGGACAGGTGGGGGGCAGCTGCGAATCTGTAGACCCAAGACTTGCAGCAGCTGGAGGACCAGTGAGCAGCCTGGTAAAGCGACCTGGGGAGGCACCAGCAGCATCTGCTGCAGTATGGCCGCGCTAGCTGTTTGGTGGAGGACAGGGTAGGGAGCAGAGGGCAGGGAGCTTCCAGAAGGTCATTCTGCTGCATTGTGAAGAACAGCTGAGGAGGCGGCCAAGAGAAGAAAGGCCCAAGGGGGGCCGGGCGCAGTGGCTCACGCCTGTAATCCCAGCACTTTGGGAGGCCGAGGCGGGTGGATCATGAGATCAGGAGTTTGAGACCAGCCTGGACAACATGGTGAAACCCCGTCTCTCCTAAAAATATAAAAATTAGCCGGGGCATGGTGATGCGTGCCTGTAGTCCCAGCTACTCGGGAGGCTGAGGCAGGAGAATCGCTTGAACCCAGGAGGTGGAGGTTGCAGTGAGCCGAGATTGCACCACTGCACTCCAGCCTGCACAACAGCGTGAGCCTCTGTCTCAAAAAAAAAAAAAAAAAGACCCGAGGGGTCAACATGTGCAGAAGTTATAGGAGCACACAGCCCTTTCTGGAAACCCTAAGATGTTTAAGGGTAACACGGGGTATGGGGGGAAGCAGGTGGTGGTGAGAGAAGAGGCCTGACCCTGAATGGTCCTGTGTGCTCAACAAAAACAGGAGTTCTAAAAGAACCGGATTTTCCTTTCACCCCACCTCAGTTTTTTCTGCAAACATTTGTGCGTGAAATCAGGACCCAGATGCTGCAGAACTGAAGTGGGAAGGGACTGACCACCAGTGGGCAAAAGACTGAAGAGGGTAGGCCAGAGAGGGGCTGTTTCTAAAGGCTAAAAATACAAGGGTTGAGACCAACTGAAGTGTGGCAATTTCCTTGACGTTGGCATTTTGGTTTTGTTTTCCTTTTTTTAAGATAAGAGTTATATAGTAACTCAGAGCTCAGTAACATCAGCATTTGGAAGTAGGACAGGAAGAAAGTCTCATCACAAGGGAGCCCCATGGAGAGGAATGAGCACAGAATTTGGAGTCAGAAGAGTGGAAGGCCTGGGCTTGGGGCCTGGCTGCACCGTGCCAGCTGGATGGTTCTGGGAAAGCTGCCCAACTCTCTGCTCCGCAGTCCCCACATCTGTCACTAGGGATCATATCTGCCTCACAGGATCAGCTGAGATAAGACACGTGTGTAAAAGGCTGTACAAATGTTAGTTACTATAAGGTTATCTCAAAAAAATAAAACCCACAGCAGAGTATCCCAAGGCAGGCTCATTTTACTCCAATTACCATTTGGCACCGAGCAGATCAGGGGACTTACTGGATGACACAGCAAGTCAGTGGCAGAGCCAAGGAGTGCACTCATCCAAGTTACTGATTCCGATGTTGTCAGCAAAACCCACTGAAACCCATCTTCACACTGCAGTTCAGAAGGTGTCCCCAGGAAGTGCCTCTCTGCAAATCATATTCAAGGTGGTTCCCAATGGCCTGCCAAATGGTCAGCAAGGTGTAACTGGATGTTGCTTCCAGGAAGCAGAGTTTTATAGTTTTAGTTCTTACAGTTAGGTCTGTGATCCATTTTGAGTTATTTTTATTTATTTATTTATTTTTTTTAGATGGAGTTTTGCTCTTGTTGCCTAGGCTGGAGTGCAATGGCGCCAACTCAGCTCACTGCAACTTCTGCCTCCCGGGTTCAAGTGATTCTCCTGTCTCAGCCTCCCGAGTAGCCTGGGATTACAGGCGCACGCCACCACGCCTGGCTAATTTTGCATTTTTAGCAGAGATGGAGTTTCACCATGTTGGCCAGACTGGTCTCAAACTCCTGACTGCACATGATCCGCCCACCTTGGCCTCCTAAAGTGCTGGGATTACAAGTGTGAGCCACCATGCCTGGCCAAGTTAATGTTTGTATATCGTGTGAGATAGGCATCCAACTGCATTTTTTTTTTATTTTTGAGACGGAGTTTCACTCTTGTTGCCCAGGTTGGAAAGCAATGGCACAATCTTGGCTCACTGCAATCTCCACCTCCCGGTTTCAAGCAATTCTTGTGCCTCAGCCTCCCGAGTAGCTGGGATTACAGGCATGTACCACCACGCCCAGCTAATTTTGTAATTTTAGTAGAGACGGGCTTTCACCATGTTGGTCAGGCTGGTCTCGAACTCCAGACCTCATGTGATCCACCTGCCTCGGCCTCCCAAAGTGCTGGGATTACAAGTGTGAGCCACAGCGCCAAGTTGCATTTTTTTTTTTAATTGCATGTGGATATCTGGCTCTTCCATATTATTCATTTCCCCAATGAATTGTCTCGGCATCTTTGTAAAAAAAAAAAAAAAAAAAAATCACACAGCTCCTTTTTAAAGAAAGTAGACCAGGCTGGGTACGGTGGCTCACACCTGTAATCCCAGCACTTTGGAAGGCCGAGGCGGGTGGATCACTTGAGGTTAGGAGTTTGAGACCAGCCTGGCCAACATGGTGAAACCCTGTCTCTACTACATAAAAAAATAGCCGGGCGTGGTGTCGGGTGCCTGCAATCCCCGCTACTTGGGAGGCTGAGGCAGGAGAATTGAACCCAGGAGGCGGAGGTTGCAGTGAGCAGAGATCATGCGATTGCACTCTAGCCTGGGCAATGACAGTGAAACTCTGTCTCATAAATAAATTAAAAATCAGTAAATAAATAAAGTAGACCATAAGCAGCTTGTGCAGCTCTTACAATTTCTGGCAAGTGAAACCAAGCCTCGGACACAGGCACTTCAGACCAGTGCCTATAGCCTGAGGTGACCACTGGTGCTTAATGTGGATTCCTAATACTTGATGGAGGCAAAAAAAAAAAAAAAAAATCCGATTCTGTCTCGACATCACAGGAGCGTGGTGCCCACAGGGAAAGCAGATGACCTAGCTTGATCTGGTTCTCCCCACCTGCTACAGAAACCCTTAGCACCTCACTGGATCTGCAAGGCCTTTAGAATCAAGTAGCAGAGCCTTCTCTTCCTCAGGGCTCCACTCAAAGCTGGTAGTTTGTTTTTATTTTATTTTATTTTTTTTGAGACAGAGTCTCACTCTGTTGCCCAGGCTGGAGTGCAGTGGCGTGATCTTGGCTCACTGCATCATGCTCTGCCTCCTGGGTTCACACCATTCTCCTGCCTCAGCCTCCCGAGTAGCTGGGACTACAGGCGCCTGCCACCATGTCCGGCTAATTTTTTGTATTTTTAGTAGAGACAGGGTTTCCCTGTGTTAGACAGGATGGTCTCGATCTCCTGACCTCATGATCCGCCCGCCTCGGCCTCCCAAAGTGCTGGGATTATAGGCGTGAGCCACCACGCCTGGCCAAAGCTGGTAGCTTTTAGGCCATCTAGTAATGGGTTGGAACAGCAAATAGTATATAATGACTCCCAAATCCAAAGAGACTCATGAAATATCACTTCTCTCTCTCTTTTTAATTGTAAGGAATGGGATCTTGCTATATGCCCAGGCTGGAGTGTAGTGTGATTCACAGGCGTGATCATAGCACACTGAGGCCTCAAATCCCTGGGCTGGTGCCCAGGTGTGTGGCACTGCACCTCGCTAATCACACCTCTTTTGTGGTAGTGGGTGTAACGTAAGGTAAACTGTTCTTTACTTTTTTGTTTTTTTGGAGACAGAGTCTTGCTGTGTCATCCAAGCTGGAGTGCAGTGGCATGATCATGGCTCACTGCAGCCTCGACCTCCCAGGCTCAAACGGTCCTCCTTACCTCAGCCCTCTGAGTAACCAGGACCACAGGCATGCACCACCATGCCTGGCTAATTTTTTATTTTTTGTAGAGACGAGGTCTTACTATGTTGCCCACGCTGGTCTTGAACTGCCAGGCTCAAGTGATCCTCTCGACTCGGCCTTCCAAAGATTTGGAATTACAGGCGTGAGCCACCACACCCCGCCTGTTCTTTACTTTGTAGGATAAATCAGGATGTGTTCAGAACACGACCCCAAAACCTTTACTGAGAAATTGGGCCTTTGTGTTTTCATGACATTTCTGTCACATTTAGGATACCTATACTTTTCTGCTCCCCAGGCCCTAGGAGCATAATGTTGTCAGTAGAGTGGAATAGCATTGTGTTTTGTGTAATGAGAATGTGCTAAAGTCTGAGGTTTGGAGAACTGGCGGAAGAGTTCATGGAGTCCCGAGGCAAGATGGTAAAGGTGTATTTGATGACTCTGATGCGTGAAAGCAGGGTGTCTGACCTCTTCTTCTTGAAATAGAGAAATAGCATTTGTCAGCTCAGTAACTGCATACCAGGTGTGGGAGACTGTGTTTATTTTCTCCAGCAATGAGAACATATCTGAAACAGCAGCTGCAGTTGGCGTTATCACATAATTAAGTTTATGGTAATTCACTGTCATTCTCTCAGAGATCCATCTGCCATCTTCACTGGCCAAACTGAAGAATGGGGAAATTGATAAAATCACCACCCCAGAATCTTTCAAGGCCGTGATGATATTATTAATCTCTTCAGTTGACCAGGAGTTTCAGCGTTGCTTTTGGTTTATGTGTTAGGCTGTTTTTGTGTTGCTATTAAGGAATAACTGAGACTGGGTAATTTATAAAGAAAAGAGGTTTAATTGGCTCATGGTTCTGCAGGCTGTATAGGAAGTACGTTGCCTATATATGCTTGGTTTCTGCTGAGGCCTCAGAAAGCTTGCAATCATGGCAGAAGGTAAAGGGGGAGCAGGCACGTCACATGGCAAGAGTGGGAGCAAGAGAGAGGGAGGAGGTCTCAGACTTTTTTTTTTTTTTTTTTTTTTGGAGACAGAGTCACAGTCTGTCGCCCAGGCTGGAGTGCAGTGGCGCGATCTCGACTCACTGCAACCTCCGCCTCTTGGGTTCAAGTGATTCTCCTGCCTTAGCCTCCCGAGTAGCTGGGACTACAGGTATGTGCCATCACACCCGGCTGATTTTTTGTTTTTACTTATTTATTTATGAGACGGAGTCTTGCATGGTCACCCAGGCTGGAGTGCAGTGGCATGATCTTGGCTCACTGCAAGCTCTACCTCCCAGGTTCAAGTGATTCTCCTGCCTCAGCCTCCCGAGTAGCTGGGACTACAGGCGCCTGCCACCATGCCTGGCTAATTTTTTGTGCTTTTTCGTAGAGACAGGGTTTCACCATGTTAGCCAAGATGGTCTCGATCTCCTGACCTTGTGATCTGCCCGTCTCGGCCTCCCAAAGTGCTGGGATTACAGGTGTGAGCCACTGCGCCCAGCCTAATTTTTTGTATTTTAATAGAGATGGGGTTTCACCATGTTGCCCAGGTGGTCTCGAACTCCTAAGCTTAGGCAGTCCGCCCACCTCGTCTTCCCAAAATGCTAGGATTACAAGTGTGAGCCACTGCACGTAGCCAAGGTCCCAGACTTTTAACCAACCAGCTCTCATGTGAAGTAACTGAGTGAGAAGTCACTCATCATCAAGGGGGTGGTGCTAAACCATTCATAAAGGATCTGCCGCCATGATCCAATCACCTCCCACCAGGCCCCACCTCCAAGATTGGGAATCACATTTCAGAATGAAATGGCTACACCTGTAGTCCCAGCTACTAGGGGCGGGGAGCTGGGGTGGGACTGAGGCAGGAGAATTGCTTGAACCTGGGAGGCAGACGTTGGAGTGAGCCGAGATGGTGCCACTGCACTCCATCCTGGGCAACAGAGCAAGACCCCATCTGAAAAAACATAAAAAACAAAAAACATTTTAGTGGCTCCCAGTTGCTTTCAAAATAAATAACCCCTTAACAGAGTGTAGTAAACATTGTGTTTTTTTTGGTTGCTCAGAAGTTGATCCCCCAGAAAACCAAGACTGAGAAATTCTCTGGGAAGGGAAATACCAGTACCTCTGAACAGCCCCTGGTGAGAGCTGCTGGTGGGAATGGCAGCAGCTGAAGTGGGCTTCCTCATTTCAATGGGGATGTGTAGAGCCTGCGGTGATAGAAACTAAGTTGCAGCACTTACTTAATTTCTGGAGGAGAGCGAATGTGGTTATTGTAATAGGCAGGGCCAGTGGAGTTACCCGGATGGTCTGATCTGCAGAGATTGATTTGGCTAATTGACCATGGAGTCTGTAGAACCAAAATATATAAACAGCACATCCACTAAGTTGCTACTTGATGTGTGTATGTGAAAAACTTCAGGCTTGGTCAACAGAGGTCTGACTTTAGCCACCGTGATCGAGAGCACAGTCTCTCACCCAATTTCCAAGCCTGAATCAGCCCCTGTTCCAGAAGTCCTGGAAGAAGTAAAAGCTGGATACCTGCAAGAAAGGACCCTGCAGTTCCACAAGTACGAGCTGGGAATCTGCCTCTAGCTTTCCCCAGGGGTATCTGACACCATCTACCAGGGAACTATACACAATGAAAAGATTAATACCAGACCTTTGATTTTTGTTTCCTCTTTTTTGAGAGGGAGTCTCGCTCTGTTGCCCAGGATGGAGTGCAGTGGCCTGATCTCGGCTTACTGCAACCTCTGCCTTCCAGGTTCAAGCAATTATCCTGCCTCAGCCTCCCGAGCAGCTGGGATTACAGGCGCCCAGCACCACGCCCAGCTAATTGTTGTATTTTTAGTAGAGACGGGGTTTCACCATGTTGGCCAAGCTGGTCTCAAACTCCTGACCTCAGGGGACCCTCCCACCTCAGCCACCCAAAGTGCTAGGATTATAGACGTGAGCCAGCACGCCCGGCCTAGTATGGTAATTCTATATTTAGTTTTTGGAGGAACCTTGCCTCAGCTTTTAAACTGGGATCACACTCTTCTTGGGGTGGTTCCCAGTCACTGACTAGGCAGAGCTGTGGTACAAGGCCCAGCCATTTCTGCCTAATGTTGGACTGCTTTCCTCTGAAGCTTCCTGCTGGGCTGGCACTTTGCTTGGAAGGAGAAACGGCCAGATGTGCGATTATACACTGATTCATGGGCTGTAGTCCGTGGATTGGCGAGTGGTGAGGGACTTGGAAGAAACATGATTGGAAAATTGGTGGCAAAGAAATCTGGGAAAGATGTATGTGGATAGACTGCTCGGAGTGGGCCGAAAATGTGAAGATATTTGTGTCCCATGTGAATGCTCACTAAAGGGTGCCCTCAGCAGAGGAGAATTTTAATAATCAAGTGCATAGGATGAACCATTCTGTGGATACCAGTCAGCCCCTTTCCCTAACAACCCCTGTCATTCTCCAGTGGGCTCACGAACAAAGTGCCCATGGTGGCAGGGATGGAGGTTAAGCATGCTCAGCAACATGGGCTTCCACTCACCAAGGTCAACCTGGCTATGGCCACCACTCAGTGCCCAATCTGCCAGCAGCCAAGACCTACACAGAACTCCCACTAGGGCACCATTCCCCAGCGTGGTCAGCCAGCTACGCGGTGACAGGTTGATTACGCTGGGCGACTTCCATCATAGAAAGGGTAGCGTTTTGTCCTTATTGGAACACACACTTACTCTGAATAAGGACTTGCCTGCCCTGTACACAATGCTGCTGCCAAAACTAGCATGTGTGGGCTTGTGGAATGTCTTATCCACCATTATGGTATTCTACACAGCGTTGCTTCTGACCAAGGAACCCACTTGACAGTCAAATAAGTAAGGTAGTGGGCTCATGCTCATGGAATTCGCTGGTCCTACCATGTGCCCCACCATCCTGAAGCAGGTGGCTTAATAGAATGGTGGAATGGCCTTTTGAAGTTGCCGTTGCAGTACTGGGTAGGTGGCAATACTTTGCAGGATTTATTAATTATTAATTTATTTATTAATTTAAGATTTTTTTTCAACGATCAAAAAGTTGAAATGAGGCCGGGTGCAGCGGCTCATACCTGTAATCCTAGCACTTTGGGAGGCTGAGGCGGGTGGATCACCTGAGGTCAGGAGTTCAAGACTAGCCTGGCTAACATGATAAAACCCCATCTCTACTAAGAATACCAAAATTAGGCTGGGCACAGTGGTTCATGCCTATAATCTCATGATTTTGGGAGGCTGAAGCAGGGGGATCACAAGGTCAAGAGATCAAGACCATGCTGGCCAACATGGTGAAACCCCATCTGTATTAAAAATACTAAAATTAGCTGGGTGTGGTGGTGCACACCTGTAGTCCCAGCTACTCGGGAGGCTAAGACAGGAGAATCGCTTGAACCCAGGAGGCGGAGGTTGCAATGAACCGAGATCACGCCACTGCAGTCCAGCCTGGGCAAAAGAGCAAAACTCTATCTCAAAAAAAAAAAAAAAAAAAAAAAGTTGGCCGGGCGCCGTGGCTCACGCCTGTAATCCCAGCACATTGGGAGACTGAGGCAGGCAGATCACCTAAGGTCAGGAGACCAGCCTGGCCAATATGGTGAAAGCCCGTCTCTACTAAAAATACAAAAATTAGTGGGCATGGTGGCAGGCGCCTGTAATCCAGCTACTCCGGAGGCTGAGGCAGGAGAATCACTTGAACCGGGAAGGCAGAGGCTGCAGTGAGCCAAGATCACGCCACTGCACTCCAGCTTGTGTGACAGGGCGAGACTCTGTCTCAAAAAAAAAAAAAAAGTTGAAATGTATGGAGGGTTTTTTGGTTTGCTTTTGTTTTTGAGACCGAACCTTACTCTGTTGCCCAGCCTGCAGTGCAGTGGCACGATCATGACTTGTTGCAGCCCTGAACTCCTGGGCTCAGGGGATTCTCCTGCCTTAGCCTCCTAAGTAGCTGAGACTACAGGCACATACCACCATGCCTGGCTAATTTTTTAATTATTCGTTTGTAGAGACGGGGGTCTTACTATATTGCTCAGGCTGGTCTTGAACTCCTGGGCTCCAGTCAGCTTCCCGCCTCAGCCTCCCAAAGTGCTGGGATTACAGGCATGAGCCACCAAGCCCAGCCTAAGAATTCTGAATTTTACATCATACTATTCAAGTTATGGAATAATCACAGTAAATATCACTCAAGAACTTTACCTCCTCTTCTGGGGGACCGGATTAGTGTGTTTTCAGTTGTGCACAGGGTAATTGTTTCATTTAGGCAGAATTATGACCTTGTCACTGTCTTTACGTGGGGCGATTAAGTATGGTTTAAGGAGATGTTTATGAATGCCAAGCTGACAAGGAATGGACTTGCCATGGGTAGTATTAGGTGTCAACTTGACTGGATTGAGGGATGCCTAGTTGGCTGGTGAAACATTGTTGCTGGGTGTGCCTGTGACGGTGTTTTCAGAGGAGTTTTTTTTTGTTTTTGTTTTTGTTTTTGTTTTTTTTGAGACAGAGTCTCCCTGTGTCTCCAGGTTGGAGTGCAATGGCATGATCTTGGCTCACTGCAACCTTTGCCTCCTGGATTCAAGTGATTCTCATGTCTCAGCCTCCCAAGTAGCTGGGATTACAGGTGCCTGCTACCATGCCTGGCTAGTTTTTTTTTTTTTTTTTTTTGAGACAGGGTCTCGCTCTGTCGCCCAGGCTGGAGTGCAGTGGCACAATCTCAGCTCACTGCAAGCTCCGCCTCCTGGGTTCATGCCATTCTCCTGCTTCAGCCTCCCGAGCTGGGACTACAGGCGCCCGCCACCACGCCTGGCTAATTTTTTTGTATTTTCAGTAGAGACGGGGTTTCACCATGTTAACCAGGATGGTCTCGATCTCCTGACCTTGTGATCCGCCTGCCTCGGCCTCCCAAAGTACTGGGATTACAGGCGTGAGCCACCGCGCCCGGCACCTGGCTAGTTTTTGTATTTTTAGTAAAGATGGGGTTTCACCATGTTGGTCAGGCTGGTCTCGAACTCCTGACCTCAGGTGATCCACCCCCGCCCCGCCCCCCGCAGCCTCACAAAGTGCTGGATTACAGGTGTGAGCCAAGGCATCCAGCCCAGAGGAGATTGATGTGTGCTTCAGTGGACCGAGAGAGGAAGCCCCGCCCTCAGTGTGGGTGGGCACCATCCCATCTGCTGCCCACCCCCGACCCCATTCCACCACTAGGACAAAGCAGGCAGAAGAATGGGGATACTCAGCTCATGCTCTCCCTCCCTCACTCCTTCCTGAAGCTAGCTGCCTCTATCTCCTCCTGCCCTTGGAAAACAAGACTCCAGGTTCTTCAGCTTTTGGAATCTGGAACTTGCACCAGCAGCCTCATGGGGGCTCTCAGGCCTTTGGTCTCAGACTAGAGGCTGCACTGTTGGCTTGGCTGGTTCTGAGTCTTTTAAATTTGGACTGAGCCTCACTGCTGGCTTCTCTGGTTCTCCAGCTTGCAGACAGCCCCTTGTGGGACTTTGTCTCTGTAACTGCGTGACCCAGTTCCCTCTAATAAATCCCCTTTCATATATATTTTATTGCCTCTGTCCCTCTGGAGAAACCCTGACTAATACAGACACTTATGTTAACTCCATAACTTGGCTATTGTGAGTAATGCTGCAATAAACATGGGATACAGATATCTTCTTGAGATACTGATTTCATTTTCTTTGGATATAGACTCAGAAGTGGAATCGCTGAATAATATGGTAATTCTATTTTTGGATTTTGGAGAAGCCTTGTCTCAGCTTCTGAGCTGGGATCACACGCTTCTTGGGGTGGTTCCCAGCCACCCCAAGGCAGGGCTGTGGTGCCAGGGCCCGGCCACTTCTGCCTAACATTGGACTGCCTTGCTCTGGGGCTTCCCACTGGGCTGGCAGAGCCCTTGTCAGGTCAGCATCACAATCTCTGGACCCCTTCCCAATGTGCTTCCCTTCTTCCTTAGCCAGCGCTTACCCCACAGACGCATTTGGTACTCCTCTCTCCACCCCAGCATCTGCTCCCAGAAAACCCAACCTGTGGCACTTCACTTCATCTGTTAAATGAGGTGAGAAAGAAAAGCAATTTTTCAGCCAGGCATGGTGGCTCACACCTGTAATCCCAGCACTTTGGGAGGCTGAGGTAGGTGGATCATTTGAGGTCAGGAGTTCAAGACCAGTCTACCAATATGGTGAAACCCCATCTCTACTAAAAATACAAACAGTTAGCCGGGTGTTGGCCGGGCGCAGTGGCTCATGCCTGTAATCCCAACACTTTGGGAGGCTGAGGCGGGTGGATCACCTGAGGTCAGGAGTTCGAGACCAGCCTGGCCAACATGGTGAAACCCTGTCTCTACTAAAAACACAAAAATTAGCCAGGAGTGGTGGTGCACGCCTGTAATCTCAGCTACTCGGGAGGCTGAGGCAGGAGAATCACTGAACCCAGAAGGCAGAGGTTGCAGTGAGCCGAGATCACACCACTGCACTCCAGTCTGGGCAACAGAGCCAAATAAATAAATAAAAACCACACGATTAGCCAGGCACGGTGGTGGGTACTTGTAGTCCCAGCTTATATGGGAGGCTGGGGCAGGAGAATTACTTGAACCCGGGAAGCAGAAGTTGCAGTGAGGTGAGATCATGCCACTGCATTCCAGCCTGGGCAACAGAGTGAGACCCTGTTTCCAAAAAAAAGGAAAAGCAACTTTTCATCCTGTTTTTTTTAAAAACTTGAGCCTCTCCTTGGTTCTCTGGAGCACTTCCCAGTGTTTTCCGGGCTGTGAGCCCTCTTTAAATTATCAGGCCCAGAAAGGCATGGAAATGTGACAGCAGTCACGTCTCACTCCCCCTCCAGCTAAGTAATCAGCTCTGGAAGCCACTTGCTGTGTGGGCTCTAGACTGACTGATGCCAAGTAGCCATAAAATACCATACGCTGGACACTGTAGCTCACTCGCTATAGCTCAACAGTGTACAGCTAGTCACTAATCAGTGTTATTTCTTTAAACCAGTGAGCATCCTTGAAACTCAACTTTTGTAATCGCCCCCTCTCCTGATTAATCCTCTTTAAAAACTCAAGCCTCTCTTTTGAGCACTTCTCAGTGTTTTCCAGGCTGTAATCCTCAACCGTGGCCCAAATCACTCTCTATATTAATTTTGTCTCAGTTTCCTTATCTGGATTGACAGAGGATAACAAAATACCTAGTTGTTGACCAGGCACAGTGACTCATGCCTGTAATCCCAGCACTTTGGGAAGTGGAGGTGGGTAGATCACTTGAGACTAGGAGTTCAAGACCAGCCTGACCAACATGGTGAAACCCTGTCTCTACTAAAAATACGAAAATTAGCCGGGTGTGTTGGTACACACTAGTAATCCCAGCTACTCAGAAGGCTGAGGCAGGAGAATTGCATGAACACAGGAGGCAGAGGTTACAGTGAGCCAAGATGGCGCCACTGCACTCCAGCCTGGGCAATAAGAGCGAAACTCCGTCTCAAAAAAAAAAAAAAAAAAAAAGAAAAGAAAAGAAGGTATGTAGCACCTTCCCCTTTGCTTGCTTCCTCTTGCTCCTGCTGTGTAAGATGACCCTGCTTCCTCTCCACCCCAACATGATTGTAAGTTTCCTGAGACCTCCACAGCCACGCTTCCTGCCCAGCCTGCAGAAACCTGAGCCAATTAAACTTCTTTGCTTTATTAATTACCCAGTCTCAAGGAGTTCTTTATAGCAGTGTGAGAACCAACTAATACACCAGTGTCATGTCCAGGCAAAACAAAGTTCAAAGGGGGCAAAAGAGACAATCTCGTCTTGTATCATCTTTGCAAGAACAAGGAATCTTTACCAAATGCCTCTCACCACAACACTCCTCCCCTTTACTGTCACTGGTAAGAATGAGTCACGTGCTGCTTTAGCCTCCGGTTCCCAGAAAACAGAGCCTGAGACAAAGGGGTGTGTCGGTATTTTACTGGGAAGAGCGATCCTGGGAATCAGGAAGGAGGGTAGAGGAGCAAAGCAGAGAAGCAGATAGCAACAAAGCAATGATTTCCAGTTGGCCAGGGCTAAAAGTGATTGGTTGCTGTAACCTATGGGACTGCTGGGAAGCTACATGAAATATGCCTCAGGATGGTATGTCCTGGGGGATCTTGGGGAAAGCATCTATCCATGGCTTCCACCCCACATTGGTCAAAGGTTCCCCTAAGGAGCATTAACTCTCCCTGCACTTCTGGGTTGTTCATGCGAGGGCACTCCGTGGATTCCCAGATTCTAAGTTGTGGCAGCAACAGAGAAGACCCAAGACAGAGGGTGAAAGGCACACGGCACCGTGAGGTCACAGCTGTGTCTGCACCTGTACCTGGACTTGGTTGGGGACTGTGCCAGAGCAGGTCAATGGATGAACTATGAGCTAGGTGTGGTGAAAAGGACCTGAAGAGATGCACACGGGTGTCCAGTAGACATGCTCACCCCTGAAACAGTCACTGGCAAGAGGAGTGAGATTGCTGTTGATTCACTGGTTTAAAGTAATCATTTGTAGTAGAATGGGTGTTGAACATGCAACCTGAACTCTTCAAAGAGGACGTCCTTAACTCCCTCTCTAAAAGACCCCTTCACCCCCAGTCACTCTCATCACCCCATCCATTTCCTCCGTGACACTAACAACAGTCAGTAATCAGCCTGTGTAGCTGGCATTGTGGATTGACTTGCTCAGTGCTCACTCCTCCCGACTTCACTCCTACCAATTCAAAGGCCAGAGAGCTCAGACCCACCCCTCTCTGCTTCCCTTGCTGCTCAGTCTTGGTTTAAGTTCCTCTGGCCAGGCTCAGTCACTTTGGTAGTGCAGATAATGACAGGGATGGCCTAACTCCAGAGCCATGATTTTGTAAGTACCTAAATCCCTTTGTGATTAAGTTACATGGATTTGTCTGGATTTGAACCCTGAAAAGGACACCTCGTTCACTTATTAGCTTGCTTGTCATTATTTGTCTCTCCCCACTTTAGTTTAAGCTCCCTTATGCCAGGCATTTGCTCGTTTTTCCTCACTGTATCCACAGAGCCTAGCACAGTGCCTGGTATGTAGCACATGCTGTGTAATGACTTGTCTGATGGATGAAAGGATGAGTGAATGGAGATAGGAAGGCTATGGCATGTGGAAGAGGAGGAGATACTGGACAGTAATCCTCATTTTCTGAAACTGTAAACTTTGGAATGCCCAAGAGCTCAGTCCTCCCAACACCTTTATTCACACTCACTCCCTAGGTAAGCTCATCCAGTCTCATCAGTTTAAATTTATATCTCTGTGAGCTTTTGAGATTGCTAAATAAAATAAAAAATAAAATGGCCGAGTGCGGTGGCTCACGCCTGTAATCCCAGCGCTTTGGGAGGCCAAGGTGGGCGGATCATGAGGTCAGGAGATCGAGACCATCCTGGCTAACACGGTGAAACCCTGTCTCTACTAAAAATACAAAAAATTAGCCGGGCGTGGTGGTGGGTGCCTGTGGTCCCAGCTACTCAGGAGGCTGAGGCAGGAGAATGGCCTGAACCTGGGAGGCGGAGCTTGCAGTGAGCCGAGATGGTGCCACTGCACTCCAATCTGGGCGACAGAGGGAGACTCCATCTCTAAATAAAAAATAAATAAATAAATAAATAAATAAAATTAAACTTTTTTTATCTTCAGGCACGACTTCTCCCTTGAACTTCTCTTTTTTTTTTTTTTTGAGACAGCGTCTCGCTCTGTCACCCAGGCTGGAGTGCAATGGCACGATCTTGGCTTAAGGCAACCTCCGTCTCCCAGGTTCAAATGATTCTCCTGACTCAGCCTCTTGAGTGGCTGGGATTACAGGCATGCGCCACCACACCTGGCTAAAACTGATTCTTATATCCAACTGTTAACCACCACTTCCATTAGGAAGTGAATAGGCATCTCAAATGTAGCATGTCTAAAATAGAACTTTTTTTTTTTTTTTTTTTGAGATGGAGTCGCTCTGTCGCACAGGCTGGAGTGCAGTGGTGCGATCTCGGCTCACTGCAAGCTCCGCCTCCCGGGTCCACACCATTCTCCTGCCTTAGCCTCCTGAGTAGCTGGGACTACAGGCGCCCGTCACTGCCTGGCTGATTTTTTGTATTTTTTTTAGTAGAGACGGGGTTTCACCGTGTTAGCCAGGATGGTCTCGATCTCCTGACCTCGTGATCCACCCGCCTTGGCCTCCCAAAGTGGTGGGATTACAGGCATGAGCCACCGCATCTGGCCTAAAAGGGAACTTTTTTGTTGTTGTTGAGACAGAATCTTGCTCTGTTGCCAGGCTGGAGTGCAGTGGCACCCTTTTGGCTCACTGCAAGCTCTGCCTCCTAGAGGTGGTTCTCATGCCTCAGCTACCCGAGAGAGAGGGAGGAGGTCCCAGGTTTTTTTTTTTTTAGCGACAGAGTCTCACTCTGTCGCCCAGGCTGTAGTGCAGTGGTGCGATCTCGGCTCACTGCAACCTCCGCCTCCCGCATTCTAGCAATTCTTCTGCCTCAGCCTCCCAAGTAGCTGGAA
This sequence comes from Pongo pygmaeus, assembly GCF_028885625.2. Classification (NCBI taxonomy): domain Eukaryota; kingdom Metazoa; phylum Chordata; class Mammalia; order Primates; family Hominidae; genus Pongo; species Pongo pygmaeus. Next base: position 51,596,158 of record NC_085931.1, read on the forward strand.
CTACAGGCGCATGCTGCCACGCCTGGCAAATTTTTTGTGTTTTAGTAGACACAGGTTTCACCGTGTTGCCTAGGCTGGTCTCGAACTCCTGAGCTCAGGCAATCGACCCGCCTCGGCCTCCCAAAATGCTAGGATTACAGGTGTGAGCCACCATGCCCGGCTGGGAGACATTCTTAAACTTCCTGGGAGGGCCTGGACAAATTGAGCCCCCATTGCCCACAGCAGCAAACTTGGCAATGTACCTTTATCTTGGCTTTTCCTTTTTCCCTGACTCACTCTCTGTTCCCTGACACCTGCTCCTTAAAATCACATCTAAAATAAACTACTGCACACAAGTCCTTGTTTCAAGCTCTGCTTTTAGAAAAAACCAAATTAAGAAAATTGGTACCAGGAGTGACAGTAGAAAGAAGAGGACCTCCCCCACAACTCCATCCAATTGAGTTTCTGGAATATATCAATTACCAGTCAGAAGCCAACAAGGATTCCATTGCTGGTGGTAAATAGGGGGCTTAACAACCCTGGCGTGGTGTGCAGTAGCATCATATTGACACTCTTACCTGTGGTTGGTTGAAATGAAGTGTAAGTGGAAGAGGAAACATTGAACTATGCAGTAGCTGTAGATGTGAACAGTGTGGGAGCTGTGGTAATTATAAGGACTATGGAGTTAGCTGGTTTTTGTTAACTGCTTTGGAAGCCTTGAAGAAAAAAATGGCAGACTCTGCGTGCAGTGGCTCACACCTGTAATCCCAGCACTTTGGGAGGCCAAGGTGGGCAGATCCTGGCAGAACCAGGAGTTCAAGACCAGTCTAGCCAACATGGTGAAACCCCGTCTCTACTAAAAATACAAAAATTAGCTGGGTGTCTGGCAGGGGCCTGTAATCCCAGCTACTCAGGAGGCTGAGGCACAAAAATCACTTGAGCCTGGGAGGTGGAGGTTGCAGTGACCTGAGATCGGGCCATTGCACTCCAGCCTGGGTGACAGAGGGAGACTCTGTTTCAAAAAAAAAAGAAGAGATAAGAAAAAAAAAAATGGCAGTCAGATAGCCAGCTATCAATTCAGGACATACAACAAAAGCCAGAAAGCCTCCAAAGCAACAATTAGAGACCCTCATCTTCTGCAGCAATAAGGCAGACATTGCTGAGAGTAAGACCCAGATTCTAATTGTAAGAGTTGCAGAGTTGCAAGAAAGATGGAATATGGGCAGCCCTAACACATCACCAATGCCAAAGTCAAGTCCCTGATAGGAAAGGATTGGAACCCTGATGCCTAGGAGGGGACATCTGGGTGTACTTGAGAACACTGAACCCCCATATTTCTCTGAACCCCCTGAACATTCCAGGCCAGCAAAAGTAACCCTCTCTCCCTTGCTAGAGGAGAACAGCCTGCCCTTGTCTGGAAGTCATGCTAGGATTCAACTGACTTGCAAGAGGATATTTTTCCTCAGATATGCTCCTCCTTTCCTCTCATTGTTACTTCTGACTCTTAACATTCGGAAGTACAGGGGACTTTTTTTTTTTTTGGCAAAGTATAGGGGACTTCATTAATGGTACATGACAAGGTGTGTCTCCGTAGGCCCCACCCTCTTCAGGGGTCTGACATGGAAACTGTGTCGAGGGGAGATACTCAGTATGGTGGGGGCTGAGTGCAGCAGGGCTCCCCAGCAGCTGAGGGCCCTTCTCTTCCTCTTGTGCTCTCACTGGGATTGGTGGCCTGGGGCTCTTACTCCTTGGAGGCCGTGTGGACCATGAGGTTCACCACCCTGTCACACCAGGAAATGAGCTTGACAAAGTCATTGTTGAGGGCAATGCTAGCCCCAGCATTGAAGGTGGAAGAATGGGTGTCACTGTCAAAGTCAGAGGAGACGACCTTGTGCTCAGTACAGCCCAGGATGCCCTTGAGGATCTCCCTCAATGCCTGCTTCACCATCATCTTGATGTCACTGTATTTGGCAGGTTTCTCCAGATGGCAGATCAGGTCCATGACCAACATGTTGGTGGTGGGGACATGGAAGGCCATGCCAGTGAGCTTCCCATTCAGCTCGGGGATGACTTTGCCCACAGGCTTGGCAGGAATGATGTTCTAGAGACCCCTGCAGCCATCACACTACAATTTCCCAGAGGTACCATCAGTAGTCTTCTGGGTGGCAGTGAAGGCAAGAACTGTGGTCATGAGTCCTTCCACGGTGCCAAAGTTGTCGTGGATGACCTTGGCCGGGGGGTTAAGCAACCGGTAGTGCAGGAGGCACTGCTGATAATCTTGAGGCTGTTTCCATACTTCTCATGCTTCATGCCCATCACAAACATGGGGGCATCTGAAGGGGCAGAGATGGTGACTCTTTTGGCTCCCCCATCTAAGTCCCAGCCTTAGTCCCAGCTCCCCCATCTAAGTCCCATCTAAGTCCCAGCTCCCTCCCCCATCTAAGTCCCAGCTCCCCCAAGTAAGTCCCAGCCTTCTCCATGGTAGTGAAGACACTGGTGGGCTCCATAACATAATCAGCACCAGCATCACCCCCTTTGATTTTGGTGGGATCTCATTCCTGGAAGATGGTGATGGGATTCCCATTGGTGACAAGCTTCCCGTTTTCAGCCTGATGGTGCTGTGGTCAATGAAGGGGTCATTGATGGCAACAATATCCATTTTGCTAGAGTTAAAAGCAGCCCTGGTGACCAGGCACCCAATATGTCCAAATCTGTTTACTCCAGCCTTCGCTTTTCCCTTGGTGCCTCAGGGACGCAATTGGCGCTGCATGAGAAGATGCAGCTGTCAGTCGAACAGGAGGAGCAGAGAGCCTGTCATTGCTTCAGACTCAATAACTGGGGCAGGTCTCAGTGTTATAGCTTGGGATGGGAAATACAGCTTCTGCTTTTGGAGAAAATAGTTCACCCATGAGGACCAGGACCAGCTAATAAGGACTGGGAGAAATAAAGGGACTATGTGTGGGAGTGGCTTTTTTTTTTTTGGAGAGAGGGCCTTGCTTTGTCACCTATGCTGAAGTGCCATGGTGCAAACACTTCTCTCTACAGCCTCAATCTTCTGGGCTCAAGCAATCCTCCTGCCTCAGACTCCCAAGTAGCTGGGACTATAGTCGCATGTCACCATGCCTGGCTAATTTTTAATTTTTTGTAGAGAGGGCCTCGCTGTGTTGCCCAGGCTGGTCTTGAACTCCGAGGCTCAAGCGATTCTCTCACCTCCACCTCCCACAGTGCTGAGTTACAGGTGAGAGCCACCCCATCTGGCCAGAAGTGGATCTTGAGGGTGCTAGACCATGATGCAAATATAAGGTTGAAAGGAGATAGTTTTGGCCAGGCGTGGTGGCTTATGCTTGTAGTCCCAGCACCTCAAGAGGCCGAGGCAGTAGGATCCCTTGAGCTCAGGAGTTCAAGATCAGCTTGGGCAACATAGCGACACCTTGTCTCTACAAAAAATTTTAAAAAACAAAATTAGTTGGGCATTGTGGCTTGTGCCTATAGTACCACCTACTCAGGAGGCTGAGGTAGGAGGATCACTTGAACCAGGGAGTCAGAAGTTGCAGTGAGCTGAAATCTCGCCACTGCACCCCAGCCTGGGTGACAGAGTGAGCCCCTGTCTCAAATAAAATGAGTAGGCCAGGTGTGGTGGCTCACGCCTGTAATCCCAGTATTTTGGGAGGCTGAGGCGGGTGGATCACTGGAGGCCAGGAGTTTAAGACCAGCCTGGGCAACATAGTGAGACTCCATCTCTACTAAAATTAGCCGGGCATGATGGCACATGCTTGTAATCCCAGCTACTCTGGAGGCTGAAGCCAGAGAATCACTTGAACCAGGAGGCGGAGGTTGCAGTGAGCTGAGATCATACCACTGCACTCCAGCATGGGCGACAGAGTCAGACTTTGTCTCAAATGAAAAAATACATACATAAATAAATTAAAAAAGAAAGGAGATAGTTTATTGACAGGGGAGCACTCTCCTGTAATGCAGAATGTAGCTGGAGCCAGTCCTAACATGCTTCTGGGATAGCTCCATGAAATGGTTTACAATAATAAGGTGGGGATGCTGGGATGGCCATTGCAGAGATTTGGGATTTTTTGTGCATAATAAAATGCACATAAAATTTGCCTCTTCACTTTATATATTGTGGTACAATATACGTAACATAAAATTTACCATTTTAACCACTTTTAAGTGTCCAATTTAGTGGCATTAAGTACTTTCACAATGTTGTGCAGCCATTATCACTGTCCATTTCTAGAACTTTTTTTTTTTTTAAGACAGATTTTCGCTATTGTTGCTCAGGCTGGAGGGCAATGGCACAATCTCGGCTCACTGCAACCCTCACCTCCCGGGTTCAAGCAATTCTCCTGCCTCAGCCTCCTGAGTAGCTGGGACTACAGGCACGTGCCCCCATGCCCGGCTAATTTTTGTATGTTTAGTAGAGGCGGGGTTTCACCATGCCACCCAGGCTGGTTTCAAACTCCTGACCTCAGGTGATCCACCTGCCTCAGCCTCCCAAAGTGCTGGGATTAGAGGCATGAGTCACCACACCTGGCCAGCTACACACTTTTAAACAACAAAATCTCATGAGCACTAACTCATTATCACAAAAACAGGAAGGGGGATATCTGCTCCCATGATCCAATCACCTCCCACCAAACATGCTTCCTCACTTCCTTAAGGACTTTTCTGGAAGTGCTTCTCAGTGAGGCCTTCCTCTACTGCAAAGAGCTTCCCCGGCCACAAAGAGCTTCTTGTTTTTGAGACAGAGTCTCATTCTGTCACCCAGGCTGGAGTGCAGTGGTGTGATCTCAGCTCACTGCACTCTCCGCCTCCTGGGTTCAAGCGATTCTCATGCTTCAGCCTCCCAAGTAGCTGGGATTACAAGCGCTTGCCACCACACCTGGCTAATTTTTGTACATTTAGTAGAGACAGGGTTTCACCATGTTGGCCAGGCTGGTCTCAAACTCCTGACCTCAGTCAATCCACCCGCCTCAGCCTCCCAAATTGTTGGGATTACAGGCGTGAACCACTGCGCCCAACCCAGACTGATCCTTTCAAAACATGTCTGATCATGTCTTTTCTCAGCTGAAAACCCCCTGGTGACTCCCATTTCCCCTAAAGGAAAAGCCAAAGTGCTTATACTGGCTGGCAAAGCCTGGCAGAATCTGCCCTTCCTGCTCCTTCCTCTCTGATGTCAACTCCTGCTAATCTCTACTACAGCCATAGTGCTCTCCAGAGTCACCCTGCACACTCCTGCCACAGGGCCTCTGCACTGACAATTTCCATGGCAGGGAATGCTAGTCCTCCAGAATATTTCTAAGCATGCTTCCTCACTTCCTTCAGGACTTTTCTCAGAGAGGCCTTCCTTGATCAATCCTCTATAAAATGGTAACCTCCACCTCTCCTGGTATTCCCGGGCCCTCTCACCCTGTTTTAAGTTTTTTACAGCAATTGCCAATATCGTAAGTTATCTTTATGTGGAGTATATATTTTTTCTTTTTTCTGAGACAGGGTCTTTCTGTGTCACCCAGGCTACAGTGCAGTGGCCCAATCTCAGCTCACTTCAATCTCTGCCTCCTGGATTCAAGCGATTCTCCTGCTTCAGCTGCTTAAGTAGCTGGAATTACAGGCACCAGCCAACACGCCCGGCTAATTTTTGTATTTTTGTAGAGACGGGGTTTCACCATGTTGTCCAGGCTGGTCTTGAACTCCTGAGCTCAAGCAATCCACCCACCTTGGCTTCGCAAAGTGCTGGGATCACAGGCATGAGCCACTGCACCTGGCCTGACACTGTTCTTCAGAGTCACCCTGCCGCACGGCCTTTGCATTGGCGATTTCCACAGCCAGGAATGCTGGTCCTCCAGAATATTTCTAAGCATGGTTCCTCACTTCCTTCAGGACTTTTCTGGAAGCGCTTCTCAGTGAGGTCTTCCTCAATGATCAATCCTATATAAAATAGCAACCTCCACCTCTGCTGATATTCAGGGGCCAGCTCACCCTGCTTTAAGTTTTTCATAGTAATCGCCAATATCATGAATTGTCTTTTGAGGGGTTTTCTGTCTTCCCCCAACTTGAATGCAATCTTCATGAAGACAGGGACTTTATCCCCCACCCCACCCCCCTTTCTTTTTCTTTTTTTTTTTTTTTTTACTGCAAAACCTAGAACAGTGCTTGGCAGGTAGTAAATACTCAATAAATGTTTGTTGGATGAACCCAATAAGTAAACAAGACAGAGGACACATGTAGGGATCTGTCTGTGAACCTCGAGCCCCTGGCTCCTGAGTCCGGTGGTGGGTGCAGTGGCAGCTCCTGTGTGTGAGGGCCCCAGAGGCTGGCAGCAGGATGCCTCCATGGAAAATTCCCTTAACGCCTTTGCCTCTGCGGCTGTTCCTCTGGGATGATCTCTTTGAGGGATCATGCTCAGATATTTTTCTCAAAGAGTCCCAGGCCAAACCTCAGGGACCTCAGAGCGTTTAGAAAAATAATACTTCTGTGAGCTTGGTCCAGGCAGACCCCATGCAGACAGGAGTTTGTCCCCTTCTGGTCCCCAAGGTCCTGGCTATTGCCAGCATGGAGTGACCTATATCACCTCTGAGTGCCAGGCAAGGGTTCAGCAGCCAACGACTCAGCTTCTGCAGGACGCTGGCAGCGTAGCCTGCGAGATGGTTGGAAGCTGTCAGGGCACAGGGAAGGGGCCAAGGGTGCCCTGAGTGTGCGTGGGGGGCAGCCCTGCTGCAGTCCAAGCCTTTGATTCCCAAGCTCTGTGCACAGTTCCCCCTGGACCCTGCCATGAGGCCCAGCCACCCATACCTGGGATAGGGGCTAAGCCAAGCTGCTCTCTCCTCCAAAGGGAGGCAGCCTGTGTGCTTTGTCCATTTGCCTTTGCAGAGACCTCGATCCTCACACAAGGCAAGCAGCAGCCCCTGTAAGCGCACGAGACAATCTCAAGTGTCAGTGGAAAGGAGATCCCTTTCCTGATGGAGCTGCCTGTGTCCAGTCCCTCCCAGCTTCCCCAGGGCCCTGGGGATCTGCAGGCATTCAGAAGTGGAAGCCAGCCACAGCCTGGGACTGAAGAGGTTAATGTGCATCTGCCTCCGAATGTTAATGTGTCTAGGTGATGTCAGTGGGAGCTGCGAAGAAGGGAGTGGGGAGGGCAGTTGGGCTTGGAGGCGGCAGCGGCTGCCAGGCTACCGAGGAAGACCCCCTTCCCGACTGCGGGGCTTGCGCTCCGGGACAAGGTGGCAGGCACTGGAGGCTGCCGCAGCCTGCGTGGGTGGAGGGGAGCTCAGCTCGGTTGCGGGAGCAGGAGACCGGCACTGGCTGGATGGACCTGGAAGCCTCGCTGCTGCCCACTGGTCCCAACGCCAGCAACACCTCTGATGGCCCCGATAACCTCATCTCGGCAGGTGAGTTGACTAGGAGTCCTCCCTCCTCTGGGCTGTGGGTGGAAAATGGGAAGGTTTCACCCCTGAGCCAAACTGCTTGGGAAACTTTATCACAGTTCCTGGGGACAAGATCTGTGGTCTGCTTTGCTCAGAGGGGCAGGGGAAAAGGGGGCAAAGGTCCGCAGGGGCAGACGGACAGGAGCAGAGCAGCGGGTGAAGGCATATTCAGAATGGCAAGGAAGGGGGGCCAGCTGCGAGGCAGCAGGGGAAGGCTCGCTGCTGGGTTCCAAAGATGCTTGGCAGAAAAAAATTCCAGGCTGGAAAAGCAAGTGAGAGAAGCTGGAGGGTGGTATGTGGGAGACAGCTGGGGGCTCACTCCTGCACTGTTAGCCTCAGCTTTTTACTCGCACTTGGGTGATGAGGTCTGAGACATCCTTACTGCCACCTGGGAGAGGCCCTGGGAAGGGAAGACTTCATGGAGCCATGAGGGGATTAACTTTTCTGGTGAATTGAGCTTCCTGACATTTCCAGAGCTGCGGTGCCCTGGGATTCCAGCTTTGAAGGAGAAGGGAAGGAAGGAAAAGAGGAAAGGCTTATGTGGATAATTTTTTCAGGCTGCTGAGCTGCAACAGACAGTTTCTGTCTCTGCTTCACTCAGGAAGCCCAGGCTCAGAAGATACCAATCAAGGAAATCCCCGCTAGGAAGGCTGGGGTAGGGAGAGCTGCTGGCTTGACCGGGGCACAGCCGGCAAAAGCCTCTACAAGACAGTCGCCCACAGAGATGCCCAAGAATCAGTACACAGTTTCCAACCAGAGATCTCCAAAATGAAACACTCAGGGCTACACACAGGAAAAGCACACACACACACACAGACACAGACACTTACTTTTGTGTCCTTCTGGCTATTTTGACGAGGTTTCCTGGTGAAGCCCAGGACGCACAGAGTAATCTCTGCAGACAGCTGTGGTTCTTGCCTCTGGTGCCTGCAGGAAGCAGGCATGTTGTGTCCTTCCAAGACAGATGGCTCAGGGCACTCTGGTAGGATTCACCAGGAAACTCATGGAGAAGGGAAAAGGGACAAGATTAGCAATAGTGAAGGGAGGGAGAATGGTAGGAGAGGATTCCAGATGAACGGTGGGTCGCTGGAGGCTGAGCATGCCAGCAGGATGTCAGTTCTCAGAGCAAAGCCCATGTCAAACAGCCAACGCTTGCTCCTTCTGTCCCCAGGATCACCTCCTCGCACGGGGAGCATCTCCTACATCAACATCATCATGCCTTCGGTGTTCGGCACCATCTGCCTCCTGGGCATCATCGGGAACTCCACGGTCATCTTCGCGGTCGTTAAGAAATCCAAGCTGCACTGGTGCAACAACGTCCCCGACATCTTCATCATCAACCTCTCGGTAGTGGATCTCCTCTTTCTCCTGGGCATGCCCTTCATGATCCACCAGCTCATGGGCAATGGGGTGTGGCACTTTGGGGAGACCATGTGCACCCTCATCACGGCCATGGATGCCAATAGTCAGTTCACCAGCACCTACATCCTGACCGCCATGGCCATTGACCGCTACCTGGCCACTGTCCACCCCATCTCTTCCACGAAGTTCCGGAAGCCCTCTGTGGCCACCCTGGTGATCTGCCTCCTGTGGGCCCTCTCCTTCATCAGCATCACCCCCGTGTGGCTGTATGCCAGACTCATCCCCTTCCCAGGAGGTGCAGTGGGCTGCGGCATCCGCCTGCCCAACCCAGACACTGACCTCTACTGGTTCACCCTGTACCAGTTTTTCCTGGCCTTTGCCCTGCCCTTTGTGGTCATCACTGCCGCATATGTGAGGATCCTGCAGCGCATGACGTCCTCAGTGGCCCCCGCCTCCCAGCGCAGCATCCGGCTGCGGACAAAGAGGGTGACCCGCACAGCCATCGCCATCTGCCTGGTCTTCTTTGTGTGCTGGGCACCCTACTATGTGCTACAGCTGACCCAGTTGTCCATCAGCCGCCCGACCCTCACCTTTGTCTACCTGTACAATGCGGCCATCAGCTTGGGCTATGCCAACAGCTGCCTCAACCCCTTTGTGTACATCGTGCTCTGCGAGACGTTCCGCAAACGCTTGGTCCTGTCGGTGAAGCCGGCAGCCCAGGGGCAGCTTCGCGCTGTCAGCAACGCTCAGACGGCTGATGAGGAGAGGACAGAAAGCAAAGGCACCTGACACTTTCCCTGCCACGCTGGACACCTCCAAGTCAGGACACCACAGCATGCCACCAGGAGAGATGCTGAGAAAAACCCAAGACCTCTCGGGAAATGCAGGAAGGCCGGGTGGTGAGGGGTTGTTGCAATGAAATAAATACATTCCATGGGGCTCACACATTGCTGGGGAGGCCTGAAGTCAGGTTTGGGGTTTTCAGATATCAGAAATCCCCCTGGGGGAGCAGGATGAGACCTTTGGATAGAACAGAAGCTGAGCAAGAGAAGATGTTGGTTTGGATAATCGGTTGCACTATATCTGTGAGCTCTCAAATGTCTTCTTCCCAAGGCAAGAGGTGGAAGGCTGCTGACTGGGTTTGTTTAAAGTCAGGCAGGGCTGGAGTGAGCAGCCAGGGCCATGTTGCACAAGGCCTGAGAGATGAGAAAGGGCCCGATCGCTCTTTCCCACCTCTCACTGGTGGGATGGAAGGTGGCCTTTCTCCCAAGCTGGTGGATAATGAAAAATGAAGCATCCCATCCCTTGACGTTCCAGCATCCTGTCAATTTCCCTTTTTCTCTAGAGGATGCATGTTTATTTGAGGGGATGTAGCACAGAGCCCACAGGAGTAAAAGCCCAGTTTGCTAGGAGGTCCGCTTACTGAGAACGACAAGGAGACCTGGGGTGGGTGTGGTTGGGGGTCTTAAAACTAATAAAAGCCGGGGGTGGGGGGCTTTTGCAGCTCTGGTGACATTCTCTCCACGGGGCACATTTGCTCAGTCACTAATCCAGCTTGAGTGTCCGTGTGTTCTGCATGTGCAGAGGTCATTCTAGTGCCCGGTGTGTTGGCATCATCTTTTTCCTCTAGCCCTTCCTCTCCAAAATAAAATCAAATAAAGGAAAATCTCCACCCACATTACTCTGGATGTTCTTGTGGACTTCGGGGTGGGTGTGGGGTGGGGGGGAAGGTGGGCAGCAGAAAAGAGAAAGAGGGGTCACTTGGTTGTGGAATTTAGATCTTGGTTCACGCTGCATTTTTAGGAAGCATGAAGCCGGGATCTGTTTTTCTGAACCCACAGGGAGGATTCAGTGGCATAAATGGAATTACTGAGGATTCATTAGATTTTGCAGTTCTGCTGCTGGGCTTGTTTTTGGGACTCAGCTTCCTGTCTTCTGCACAAAATCCCCTGGACTTTGTTGTCATCAGTGCTGGCTCCTCAGGCCCCAAGTCCCAACCCCCTACTCCCCCACCTCAACCCCCACCCCCACTGAGTCACCAGCCGCAGAGCCAGCTCTTAGGGCAGCTGAAGCCTCTCTGCTTTCTACAGCTGAGATCTGGTGTGGGCACCTTGAACAGAAGATTACAGCCGGGGCCGCTGGGAGGCAGCCACGACTGCTGCTTGACTGCTGCTTCTTGGCGTCTTCACTGAGAGGGGACTGGGAGCCGTCAGTGCAGTGCTCAGCAGACCTTACTGAGAGAGCGGGAGAAAGCTGCAAGCATCCTTAAAGCAGGGGCACCAGCACAGCCTGTTCCTCCTCAGAGTTGCAGCAGGGAGCCTCTTTAGAAAACTTCTGGGCAGCTTCCTTGGGTCCTGGGGACTTTTTTTTTTTTTTTTTTTTTGAGACAGAGTCTTGCTCTGTTGCCCAGGCTGGAGTGCAGTGGGGTGATCTCAGCTCACTGCAAGCTCCGCCTCCCAGGTTCACACCAGTCTCCTGCCTCAGCCTGCCGAGTAGCTAGGACTGCAGGCGCCCACCACCATGCCTGGCTAATTTTTTGTATTTTTAGTAGAGACGGGGTTTCACCGTGTTAGCCAGGATGGTCTCAATCTCCTGACCTCGTGATCTGCCTGCCTCAGCCTCCCAAGGTGCTGAGATTACAGGCGTGAGCCACTGTGCCCGGTTTTTGTTTTGTTTTGTTTTTGTTTTTGTTTTTTTTTGACACAGGGCCTTGCCCTGTTGCCCAGGCTGAAGTGCAGGTGACACGATCACAGCTCACTGCAGCCTCGACCTCCCAGATTCAAGCGATCCTCCCACCTCAGCCTCCCAAGTAGCTGGGACCACAGGCACACACCATCATGCCTGGCTAATTTTTTATATTTTGTAGAGACAGGATCTTGCCATGTTGCCTAGGCTGGCCAAACTCCTGGGCCCAAGCAATCCTTCCACCTTGGCCTCCTGGAATGCTGGGATTACAGGCTTGAGCCGCCGCATCCGGCCCCTGGGGAGCTCTTTATCACAATCATTAGTATTTCCTCGCCTGTGTTCCCTTCCGCCCAGCACCTGGGGAATAAAGAAGCTGATGGTTATTTTCCTTACTCACTAACAGTAGGGCCTCCAGCTGCCACCGGTAACTTGAAATCTATTTTAGAGCACACTCAATAAAAGAAGATTCTGGCCAGGTGCGATGGCTCACACCTGTAATCCCAGCACTTTGGGAGGCCGAGGCAAGTGGATCACCTGAGGTCAGCAGTTCGAGACCAGCCTGGCCGACATGGTGAAACCCTGTCTCTACTAAATATACAAAAATTAGCCAGGCATGGTGGCATGCGCCTGTAGTCCCAGCTACTTGGGAGGCTGAGACAGGAGAATCACTTGAACCCAGGAGGCAGAGGTTGCCGTGAGCCGAGATTGCACCATTGCCCTCGAGCCTGGGCAACAAGAGCGAAAACTCCATTTAAAAAAAAAAAAAAAAAGGAAGAAGAAAGGATTCTTAGGGAAGCCTTGAGCCAAATCCGAAAAGACCCAACTCCTAGCCACAAACGTGATAAAAGGAGGTCTTCCTGTATCGGGTTTGTCTACTGGAAGTCTTCCCTGGGTGTCCATCAGACCCAGCCCCTGCCTGCTCCTCACTCCCTCTCACCTTCCAGCACTCCAAGGAGGAATCCCAGAGAGGAAATAAGTGAGACAGCCTCTCCCAGGGAATGCAAATCACCAGGTCAACAGCTCACACTGGGTGGGTGGGTGGGCACACGCCCAGCAAAAGCCCCAGCAACTCCTGGGGAAGGGGGCATCCTGTCCTTCAGCTCTTAACCCCACACTGAAACAACTGAAATGGAAGCTGAGTGGGTGGAGTCGTGAAAGTGGGTGGGTAGCAACGTAAACCTTCTAGAGGGGAGAGGAGGAGGGGAGAGATGAGTTAGGGAGAACAAGTGGTCGAGGGGAGAAGTGGGGCAGGGAGGCTTAAAGGGTGGGGGATTTCGATGGGAGCTGCCACCAACACATCTCTCCCCAGCCTGATCCCGCAGTAACCGGGACACACTTGCGATGTGGATGAAGCTAAGCAAAGGCAGAGGTCAGCGCTGGGTTGCTGGCGAGGCATTTTCCTGACATCACTGGTGGGGATGGTGGACCAAGTGCAGGGCTGGGGTCTGAGGCATGAGGGGTACTTTCTTTTCCTCTTCCTTAAGCCTGGGGATGTGGCCAGAACCTTGGGGAGCTGTGGGGGCCACTGTGAGCTGCAGACAGAGTCCAAGAAGCGGGTGAAGACCCTGCGGTCCATCTCTTTGCTCCTTTCCCTCTTCCCACATTTAACAATTAGTTTCTCCCACGGGGGCCCCATCAAGTCATCTCCTCAAACCCGGCCAGTGCTTCATCCACTGCTGCCTTATCTTTTCCCCAGAAAATACTTCCTCTCCAACTGTGAGGATTATGCTCCAAAACTACCCCCCAGCACCCGGTAGACTTTCACAGCTGGGAGACTTTGACTTCAAAGTTTAGGTTGCAAGTGAGTCCACAGAACCACTTCCGCACATTGCTGTTCACAAGAGAAGCAAGAAGAGCACCAAACACGGCAACTGGCCTTGGGTTTGTATTTGCTTGTTCCTTTCTGAATCATCAGTTTTCATTTAATTAATTAACTTATTTTTATTTATCTATTTATTTTGAGACAAGGTCTGGCTCTGTTGCCCAGGCTGGAGTACAGCGGTGCGATCTCAGCTCACTGTAGCCTCGACCTCCTAGACTCAAGCAATCCTACCTCCACTTCAGCCTTCCAAGTAGCTGGGACTACAGGTTCATGTCACCATACCCAGCTATTTTTTGTTTTGTTTTGGTGGAGACGGGGTTCCACCGTGTTGCCCAGGCTGGTCTTGAACTCCTGAGCTCAAGCGATCTGCCCACCTCAGACTTCCAAAGGGCTGGGATTACAGGTGTGTCCCACTGTACCTGGCCTAATTTATTTATTATTATTATTATTTTTTGAGACAGAGTCTCGCTCTGACGCCCAGGCTGGAGTGCAGTGGTGCGATCTCGGCTCACTGCAATCTCCGCCTCCAGGGTTCAAGCAATTCTCCTGCCTCAGTCTTCTGAGTAGCTGGGATTACAGGCATGCGCCACTACGCCTGGCTAATTTTTGTATTTTTAGTAGAGACGGGGTTTCACCATGTTGACCAGGCTAGTCTTGAACTCCTGACCTCAGGTGATCTGCCCACGTTGGCCTTCCAAAGTGTGGGATTACAGGCAAGAGCCACCACGCCCGGCCTCTTTTTTACTGTGGTAAAATACACCTAACATAAAATTTACTATTTTAACAATTTCAAGTGTACAATTCGGTGGCATGAAATACATTCACGTTAATGTGCAGCTCTCACCACCATCTATCTCCAGAACTTTTCCATCTTCCCAAACTGAAACTCCATACCAATTAAACACCAACCGGCCATTCTTCTGTCCCCATAACTCCCGGGCAACCACCGGGCTACTCTCTGTCTCTGTGGATTTGATTGCTCTAGGAGCCTCATATAAGTAGAATCACACAGAATTTGCTCTTTCGTGACTGGCTTATTTCACTTAGCGTAATGTCCTCAAGGTTCATCCACGTTGTCATATGTGTCAGAATCTTCCTCCTTTTAAAGGATGAATGAATATTCCACCACATTTTGTTTATCCATTTATCTGTTGTTTCTACCTTTTGGCTATTGTGAACCTGACTGCACAACTATCTGTTGGAGTCAGTGCTTTCCATTCTTTTCAGCATATACCCATAAGAATTGCCAGATCAGGCCGGGCACGGTGGCTCACGCCTGTAATCCCAGCACCTTGGGAGGCTGAGGCAGGCAGATCACGAGGTCAGGAGATCGACATCATCCTGGCTAACACGGTGAAACCCCGTCTCTACTAAAAATACAAAAAATTAGCCAGGCGTGGTGGCGGGTGCATGTAGTCCCAGCTACTCGGGACGGTGAGACAGGAGAATGGCGTGAACCTGGGAGGTGGAGCTTGCAGTGAGCCGAGATTGCGCCACTGCACTCCAGCCTGGGCGACAGAGTGAGACTCCACTTCAAAAAAAAAAAAAAAAAAATTAGCTAGTTATGGTGGTGGGTGTCTGTAGTCCCAGCTACTCGGGAAGCTGAGGCAGGAGAATCACTTGAATCCAGGAGGCGGAGGTTGCAATGAGCCGAGATTGCACCATTGCACTCCAGCCTGGGTGACAGAGTGAGACTCCATCTCAAAAACAAAACAAAACAAACAAAAAAAAGCCAGATCAGGGGCCGGGCACAGTGGTTTATGCCTGTAATCCCAGCACTTTGGGAGGCCGAGGCGGGAGGATCACCTAAGCTCAGGGGTTCGAGATCAGCCTGGCCAACATGGTGAAACCTCATCTCTACTAAAAATACAAAAATTAGCCAGGCATGGTGGCACATGCCTGTAATCCCAGCTACTTGGGAGGCTGAGGCAGGAGAGTCACTTGAATCTGGGAGGTGGAGGTTACAGTAAACAGAGATCATGCCACTGCATACTAGCCTGAGCCACAGAGTGAGACTCTGTCTCCAAAAAAAAAAAAAAAGAAGAAAAGAAAAAAAGAATTGCCATATCATATGGTAGTTCTATTTTTAATTTTTTGAGAAGCTGCCATAGTGGCTGTACCGTGTTACATTCCCATCAGCAGTGTACAAGTGTTCCCATTTCTCCACATCCTCATCAACACTTACTTTCTTTTTCTTTTTAAAATAAACGACATTCTAATGCACCTGAAGTGGTTTCATTGTGATTTTGATTTGCATTTCCCTAATGATTAGCAATGTTGAGCATCTCGTCATGTGCTTCCTATTTGTATTTCTTCTTTGGAGAAATGTCTATTCAAGTCTTTTGCCCATTTTAAAAATTGGGTTGTTCTTTTGTTATTGTTAGCAACTGTATTTTACTCAATTCAAACTAGTAATAATTGGTTCTGCATGACTTGTTACTAAGAAAAATAAAAATAAATGTCAAAAAATTAAGCTCTTTCTCCTCTGCAGTTCAATAAATTACTTTTTTCTTTTTCTAAATTGAGCACTGGGATGGAGAACCACTTGTTCCTCAAACCTCTTCTTCCTCCCATACCTATGATCTGTAAAAGTCAAACTGACCCAGTAGCTGGAGCTGAGGAGATCAGAAAAAAGCAAGGCAGCAAAACAGTGATGGACAACTGTTCCCAGACCAAACTGAGAGTCGGGCTGCTTATTCTTGCGGCCCAGTAACGACATGTGGATGAGCTGGGAAAGAAGGAAGTTTTTATTTCTGTAACCAGTTTTAGGGAGAAGGCCTGGAAAATATTGCCAGACCAACTCTTAAATTACAAAGCTTTCCAGAGCTTATGTACCTTCTAAGCTATGCGTCTATGTGTAAGTGTGCATTCTTCTAAAAACATATATAGTGATTAACTCTTTTTTTTTTTTTTTGAGATGGAGTTTCGCTCTTGTCTCCCAGGCTGGAGTGCAGTGGCGCGATCTCAGCTCACTGCAACCTCCACCTCCCAGGTTCAAGCAGTTCTCCTGCCTCAGCCTCCTGAGTAGCTGGGATTACAGGTGCGTGCCACCATACCCGGCTAATTTTTTTCTTTTTTGTATTTTTAGTAGAGACGGGTGCTTTACCATGTTGGTCAGGCTGGTCTTGAACTCCTGACCTCGTGATCCGCCCACCTACAGCCTCCCAAAGTGCTGGGATTACAGGCGTGAGCCACCGTGCCCGGCCCTGATTAATTTATTTTAATCTATAACTAAGGTCTAAGTCCTGAAGACCTTCCTCTGGAGCCTCAGTAAATTTACTTAATCTAAATGGGTCCAAGTGCGAGGTGATTACCCTTATCTTGTCTCCTGCTAAATCATGGAGGTTTGGGGAGTTCCTTCAGACCCCTAGTAAACTTGTTTGTGGAGGCCTGGGGTGTTTCTTCAGACCCACAATAAAATTTGTTTAATCCTAAATGGGTCCTATTAAGAATTCCTTCATTATTTTGTCATGCTTTAAGGCCCAGGAAAGGCCTAGGCAAAACTCTTGGTGAACTTTTGTTACATTCCAGCCTTTGTATAAGCACACTGGCTCTTTCAGCAATTTTTTTTTTTTTTCTGAGACAGAGTCTCGCTCTGTCACCCACAGTTGGAGTGCAATAGTGAGATCTTGGCTCACTGCAATCGCCGCCTTCCAGGTTCAAGAGATTCTCCTGCCTCAGCCTATGGAGTAGCTGAGATTACAGGTGCATGCCACCACACCCAGCTAATTTTTATATTTTTAGTAGAGATGGGGTTTCACTATGTTGGCCAGGCTGGGCTCGAACTCCTGACCTCAGGTGATCCACCTGCCTTGGCCTCCCAAAGTGCTGGGATTACAAGTGTGAGCCACTGTGCTCGGCCAGCTTTTAATATTTAACTTAACCACTCAGTCAGTACTGAAACAGTTGTTATGGAGACCTGCGTGAGTGAGATCTGGCCTGCCACACAACCTCACCCGGGTACACCAACCTCAGATCTAATCCTGAGGACAGCCGAGGGAGGAACTTTCCAGATGGTCAGAGATGGGATGGATAAGCCACTCACTTAATTCTCTGCAAAGCAGTCTCCTCCATTTGTGATGAATGGTGGCGATCTTAGACTACACAGAAGGCAACACCTAAAAGAAAAGAGTCACTGATGCCTCTTGAATCCGTCAAAGCAGATCAGGCTTCCATCCCCTGGCTGGCTGCCTCTCTTCAAAGCTTCCTCCTCTCAGGGCTCTCCCCATCAGAGATCCTGTATCCCTTCTCTCCCCAGAAGGGCAGGGAAATCCCTAGACTTGCACCTTGATATCACGTAGCTCGGGAGGGGGGGTGTGTGTAAAATCAGGATGATTAAATGAGATGTTGCAAGTGCAACCCAAGTGCTCCCAGGGACATCTTAACCGGAAATAACATTCATATAAACCCACTTAAGTCTCCATCCTGCGAGGCGGTGGGCCAGCCAATGCCTTCCCAAATATCTCTGTGTGGTCACCTGCTGCCTTGGGCTCAGGTCACTGCTTGTCTGGTCACTACCTCTCCAAGCTGCTGTACCTCTCTGCAGGTGCTTCCCCCCAAGGCAGCCAGTGCTAGTGCAAGCCCAAGGCTGGGGCTCGGGGGTTGTCAAAGCAGGGAAGGTGGGGGGTGGGTGAGAGTCCAGAATCGGATAGCACTGGAGTTGGCTGGCAGTCCTCACAATCCCTGCAGTCTGCCTGTTGCATTCTGTCATTGTGGGGAGACGCCTTCCTGCCCTCCCGGGCCTGGCCTGCTGTCCCAGGTCCGAGCCATAGACACTGGGCGAGACCCCTTTTCCCATTTCCCATTTCCTCTCTCCTTCCAGTTCCAGGATCTCCAAATCTCCCCTCTTCTGGCTAAGCTGGAGAAAATCCACAATTCAGTGTAAAAGGCAAAATAGTTCATGCCAAGGAAGACGCCCCTTCACTGTATTACGCACCGCAGCGTATTCCTCTGTGCCTCAGTTTCTCTTACTGGGGGAAGGGGGAGAAGAGACGCTTTATCTTTGCACACCACCCTCAAAAAAACCTGTTCAATGCTTGTCACACGAAAGTATTAGTAATTTTTCTGGCTGAGCACGGTGGCTCACTCCTGTAATCCCGGCACTTTGGGAGGCTGAGATGGGTAGATTGCATAAGTTCAGGAATTCAAGACCAGTCTGGGCAATATGGGAAAACCCCGTCTCTACGAAAAATACAAAAATTAGTTGGGCATGGTGAGAGCATGCCTGTAGACCCAGCTACTTGGGAGGCTGAGGTGGGAGGAGGATCACTTGAGCCCAGGAGATAAAGCCTGCAGTGAGCTGAGATTGCACCACTGCATTCCAGCCTAGGCAACAGAGTAAGAGCCTGTATCAAAAAAAAAAAAAAAAGAAAGAAAGAAAAAAGAAAAAGAAAAAGTATTAGTAATCTTCTAACAGAAGTTCTGTCCAGGATCTTTAGAGTATAGAGTAGAATCCAACATTTGGCTGCTGAGAAGTTCATCCAACCCACAGATGTGGTCTTTTGTTTTTCTCTTGCATGGTATAAAAAAGATTGTGAATTAGTTGCCAGCTTTTGAATCCATAGCTTTACTTAAAAATCTGGGTGACCAGCTTCTCTTGAAATATCAGAAGATCTGGCTACAGGGTTTACCTTCCCATGTGCCAACAGTCTGCTGGATGCAAGAAGCTACACTCTTAGGCAGTCACGCGCTCCCCAGTTTGCCACAGTATCCATTCCTCCCTATCGTCCCCTTGACTCAGCCAGCTTTATTTAAGTCACTTGCCTGTACCATACAGACATTTAATTTCATATCCCTGGGTCCAGCTCATCAAATAGAGCTTTGTGAACCACATCAATGATTTTGGATTTTATACCAAAGCCAAGAGAAATCATCAAAAGGCTTTTCACATAGGAATGATATTGTTATTGTTACTGGATAGAAGGTCTTGACTGTGAGTTGTCCAGATTCTTGGCACATTGAACAAAGAATTAAACAAAACACACAAAGCAATGAAAGAACGAAGCAGCAAAAGAAGAAAGAAGCAACGAAAGCACAGATTTATTGACGTGAAAGTACAGAGCGTGAGCCGGCTCAAGCAAGTGGCTCAAAAGTCCCGATTACAATGTTCTTTAGGGTTTTTATTAAGCTAAAAGAATTTGGTTGCTGGGCGAGGTGTCTCACGCCTGTAATCCCGGCAATTTGGGAGGCCAAGGCGGGCAGATTACCTGAGGTTGGGAGTTCAAGACCAGCCTGGCCAACATGGTGAAACCCAGTCTCTACTAAAAATACAAAATTAGCTGGGCGTGGTGGCGCATGCCTGTAATCCCAGCTACTCGGGAGGCTGAGGCAGGAGAATTACTTGAACCAAGGAGGCGGAGGTTGTGGTGAGCCAATATCTCGCCATTGCACTCCAGCCTGGGCAACAAGAGCGAAACTCCGTCTCAAACAAAAAAAAAAAAAGAAAAAAAAGAATTTGGTAACACCCCTAAGTGCCCTTTAGAGGCCTCCAATTGCTTACACCCTATGAAGGATTGGCCCACTACCAATCAGAGGCTGAAGTGGAAACTTCTGTCTTGTTATCATAGGAGTGAGGGTGTGGCCTGTGTGCAGCCCAGTCTTGCCTAGAACTGGCTGCACCTGGTGTTCTTTTGCTTCTGCCTTAACCCATGGTTACCCTAATTCCCTATTATCCTGCCTCAGTATGATTAGATTTTCATCCTTAGATCATCACTATAGATTCTGTATAGAGAATGGGATAAAAGCCTGTGGAAAATGAAAGCAAGGAGACCCAGTGACCCTGGAGACCAGGCAACCCTGTACAGCAGCAATGGTAATGGCTTGGATTAGGGTGGTGGCAGTGGAGGTGGCGAGAGGTGGACACATGAGATGTGTTTGTAAAGCAGAAGCCACAGACATTGGGAAGAGCTGGATGTGGAGGGTGAAGTGGAATGTGTTGATGGCATGTGTGATGGAGGATGGAGGCGCCATTGATTGAAATAGGGAAACTGAAGGGGAATCAGATTTGTGGGAGGAGATTTATTTATTTATTTATTTTTTTGAGACCGAGTCTTGCTCTACTGGCAGGCTGGAGTGCAGTGGCACGGTGTCGGCTCACTGCAACCTCCACCTCCCGGGTTCAAGTGATTCTCCTGTCTCAGCCTCCCAAGTAGCGGGGACTACAGGCGCCTGCTGCATGCCCGGCTAATTTTTTGTATTTTTAGTAGAGACGGGGTTTCACCGTGGTAGCCAGGATGGTCTCGATCTCCTGACCTCGTGATCTGCCTGCCTTGGCCTCCCAAAGTGCTGGGATTATAGGGGTGAGCCACCACGCCTGGCCCAACTGCCTCTTTTAGGGGAAGCAAATGCTCCCTAGTTTGCTATAGTCGCCACCACTCCCTATGGTAACACTTGGCCTGAATCACTCCCTCATCCTTGTCTGACATTTATACTTGCGATTTTGGCCTGGAGCAATAAATACTATTTGTAGCTTGATTTTTAAAGGGTGATTTTTTTTTCTCCCTACTAAACATGGACAGCACTTAATACTATGCCTAAAGCACTTAATAAATGTTAGTTTTTTATGTTCTCTGTTTTTTTTTTGAGATGGAGTCTCGCTCTGTCACCCAGGCTGGAGTGCAATGGCTCGATCTCAGCTCACTGCAACCTGCACCTCCTGGGTTCAAGTGATTCTTCTGCCTCAGCCTCCTGAGTAGCTGTGATTACAGTCACCTGCCACCACGCCCAGCTAATTTTTATATTTTTAGTAGAGACAGGGTTTTGCCATGTTGGCCAAGCTGGTCTCAAATTTCTGACCTCAAGTGATCCTCCAACTTCGGCCTCCCAAAGTGCTGGAATTACAGGTGTGAGCCACCAAGCCTGGCCTAAATGTTAGTTTTTAATTCTCTCTCTCTTTCCAGGCCTGTCCTCCATTAACTCCCATGGGATGCTCTGGAATCTTTTCCTTCTTCTTTGGTTGATTGTAAATAACTTAAAAGCCCTGTCCCTACCCTGCGGTTTTTTCCACCTGACTTGGCCTCCACTCCACTGGCCTCCTTAAGTCCTCCCCACCCTTCCACTCCAGCTTGGTTCTCTGCCTCTCCATGAAGCCCTCCCAGCCTCATCTATCCTCAAATGAATCCATCATTCTCTGGATTCCCTACAAACCTTCCTAGCTCTGCCACTTATTAGTAGATGAATCTTGCCCTATCATGTAATTTGGATTTTTGTTTGTTTGTTAGTTTTTTGTTTTTTGTTTTTTGTTTTTTACTTTTCATGCACTATTGCCTTGTCTCTCCTAACTCCATTGTGAGCTTGTGGTTAGGGAGGTATATTTCTTCATATCTCAGCAGCTTGCACACATTGCTTTGAACACAGCAGGTACTCACTACATAGTGGTTGATTGATACCTTGTTCACACCTCCCTATAAGTGGATACCTATTGTCTTGCCTGCCAAGCGCATCTTCCTTCTCTGGAAGCTGTTCCCTGTCTCTCCACCCCACTCTCCCCCAACTCATTATAACGATGGAAGACTTACTTCTCTACAGCCCCCGCCCTGCCATGCACGTCTCTCTCAGCTCCAGAGAGGAAGCTACAGTGTCTCACCAAGCTCTTGGAGGACAGCAGCAGTTACAGCCAACATTTATTGAACATGTGCCAGAGACTGTTCCAGATGGTGCATAAACTCTTAATTCAAGCTCATTAAACCCTGACAAGATCCCTACAAGGCAGGCAATATTTTTATCCCCATTTTACACAGGAGGAGACCAAGGCAGAGGCCTCCCAGCTGCTGCGTCTCCCATGCAGTACACAGGCTTATCACACTCCAATCTCTGTCTTCTTCTGTCACCATCAAATCCCCACTTTATTCTCCTGCCAGCCACATCCACAGCACAGTCCAGACTGTTTCCCAGCTCCGTGCCTTGGCTTGTGCAGTTCCCCTCACCTGGGAACACTATATCCCACCTTTTTTTTTGTCTGAGTGCCTCCTTAATCGTTAAGACTTAGGTCGGGCATTGTCTCTTCCAGGAAGCCCTCCTTGCACAACCTCTTGGCTCTCAGGTGGGGGGAATCGGTACCATCTCTCCATCACACTTTATTTATTTATTTTTCTTTTCTTTTTTTTTTTTTTTTTTTTTTTTGAGACGGAGTCTCACCCTGTCATCCAGGCTGGAGAGCAATGGGGCGATCTCAGCTCACTGCAACCTCCGCCTCCTGGGTTCACACGATTTTCTTGCCTCAGCCTCCAGAGTAGCTGAGATTACAGGCGCCTGCCACCATGCCCAGCTAATTTTTGTATTTTTAGTAGAGACGGGGTTTCACCATGTTAGCCAGGATGGTCTCCTGACCTTGTGATCCGCCCGCCTCGGCCTCCCGAAGTGCTTGGATTACAGGCGTGAGCCACCGCGCCTGGCCTATTTGTTTATTTATTATTTATTTATTTTTCAGACATAGTCTTGTTCTGTCACCCAGGCTGGAGTGCAGTGGCATGATCTCAACTCACTGCAACTTCCTCCTTCCGGGAGGAGGCCTCAGCCTCCCTAGTAAGTGGGATTACAGGCGTGCACCACTACACCCGGCTAATTTTCTTTCATTTTTAGTAGAGACGGGGTTTCACCATGTTCACCAGGCTGATCTCAAACTGACCTTGAGTGATCTGCCCGCCTCGGCCTCCCAAAGTGCTGGGATTACAGGCGTGAGCCACCACGCCTGGTCCCCCTTTTTTTTTGAGATGGAGTCCCGCTCTGTTGCCCAGAGCGAGACTGAAGTATGCAGTGGCGTGATCTCGGCTCACTGCAACCTCGGCCTCCCAAAGTGCTGGGATTACAGGCATGAGCCACCTGTAATCCCGACCCATCACACTTTAATAATAATGCCCTGGGCTTCCCTCTGGAGTCGTGCTCACCGCATTGCAATTGGACACTTTGTTGACTTATTTGTGCCTCCATAGACTCCAGGCTCCATGAAGACGTGGGCTTCAGGGCTCAGCCCCCAGCCTGATGCAAAGGAACCTCAGAGTTTTTCCCAAATCCAGCGTCCCCGCTGATGCTGCCAGTGGAGAAACCATGCCTCTTATGCCAGCCTCAAAGAACCTCAGGGAAGCCAGTGCCCTGGAGAGCTTCCATCCAACAAACTGAATACCCATGAGGCACACAGTTACTGGGAGAAAAGTGGCAGCATTGGACAGACAATGGCAAGAGTTGTCAGGGATGTGCAGAAATTGGAACCCTCAGACACAGCTCATGGGAATGTCAAATAGCGCAGCCACTGTAGAAAACAGTTTAGCAGTTTCAAAATGTTAAATATAGAGCTACTATAGAATGCAGTACTTCCAATCCTAGATATATACCCAAGAGAACTGAAAATATATCCACACAACTTGTACACAAAGGTTTATAGAAGCATTATTCTTAATAACCAAAAGATGGAGATGGCCGGGCGCAGTGGCTCAGGCTTGTAATCCCAGCAATTTGGGAGGCCTAGGCAGGCAGATCATGAGGTCAGGAGTTTGAGACCAGCCTGGCCAACATGGTGAAACCCTGTCTCTACCAAAAATACAAGAATTAGCTGGGTGTGGTGGCACGTGCCTGTAATCCCAGCCACTCAGGAGGCTGAGGCAGGAGAATCGCTTGAACCCGGGAGGCAGAGGTTGCAGTGAGCCAAGATCGTGTCACTGCATTCCAGCCTGGCAACAGAGCAAGACTCTGTCTCAAAAAAAAAAAAAAAGAAAAGAAAAGGTGGAGGCATCTACAAGTCCCTCAACTAATTAATAGAGAAATAAAATGCAGTAAATCTATGCAATGGAATTATTCAGCCACAAAATAGAATAAAGTACTGATACATGCCACAACATGCATGAGCCTTGAAAACAGGCTAAATGAAAGCCAGTCACAGAAGATCTCATATTGTGTAATTCCATGTACACAAAATAGCCAGAATAGGCTGAGCATGGTGGCTCAAGCCTGTAATCCCAGCAGTTTGGGAGGCTGAGGCGGGAGGATCACTTCTGGCCAGGAGTTTGAGACCAGCTTGGGCAACATAGCAAAACCCCATCTCTACAAAAAAATTTAAAAATTAGCCAGGTGTGGTGGTGCACACTTGTAGTCCCAACTCCTTGGGAGGCTGAGACACAAAGGATCGCTGGAGTCTAGGAGTTTGAGGCTGCAGTGAGCTGTGATCATACCACTGCAGTCCAGCCTGGGTGACAGAGCAAGACCCAGTATCTCTCTCTCTCAAAAAAAATAAATAAATAAAAAGTCCAGAATAAGCAAATCCATAGAGACATCAAGTAGGTTAGTGGTTGCCAGAAGCTGAGGGGAGGGAGAGATGGGGAGCAACTGCTAACAGGTACAGGATTTCTTTCAGGGGTGATAAAAATGTTGTGGAATGAGATAGTGGTGATGGTTGTACATCTTTGTGAATACACCAAAAATCACTGAATCATACACTTTAAAAGGTATGTGAATTTTATCTCCATTTTAAAAAGTGTCAGAGCATGCAGAGCTGAGGAAGGCAGAGACTGTGAGGGAGGCGATGGGGCGAACAGAGCAGTAATGACCATAATAACCAGGATGGCTAACAATCAGCAAGTGCTGGCTATATATCAGCACCAGGCTAAGTAGTTTACACAAATTATCCTACTTAATCCCCACAACAACTCTCTGAGGCAGGATCTAATAGTACCCTCATTTTATAGATGGGGAAATTGAGACCCTAGAGAGGGTAAGTGACCTATCAAAGGTGCACCTGCAAAGTGGCTGAACCAAAGGTGGTCTATGCCCAACGCTGTGCCACAGCGCAACGCTGCCTTGTGCAAATGACCACACACAGGACAGAATGTAAAAGGCAGAGTCAAGGTTACAAGGTGCTGGGAGAGGCAGAAGAAGTCTTCATATTCCACTGGGGATCCAGGACATTGGAAAAGGATTTTGAAGGGTAGATAGGACTTGGATAAGCAGAGATAGAGAAGAGCAAGTTTTAGACAAGTGGCAATAACTTGAGTAAGTAGGTAAAAGTGGGAAGGTTGGGTGTATTTATACCAGGTGCCATGGCTCATGCTTGTAATCTCAGCGCTTTGGGAGGCCGAGGCGGGCAGATCGCTTAAGCCCAAGAGTTTGAGACCAGCCTGGGCAACAAAGCAAGATCCAGTTTCTACAAAAGAAAAAAAATAAAATTTAACCAGGTGTGGTAGCATATGCCTGTAGTCCCAGCTACTTGGGAGGCTGAGGCAGGAGGATCGCTTGAGCCTGGGAGGTGGAGGCTACAGCAAGCTGTGATTGTGACATTGCACTCCAGCCTGGGTGACAGAGTGAGACCTTGTCTCAAAAACAAACGAATAAACAAACAAAAAAAACCCACACACATTTTTTTGGTGACATTATGGGCGGCCACCTAACACACATGCCTCCTTCCTCTTGACTACCAGAACCCCCAGGCGATGGACCATGAGTAGTCTAAGCCCTATCAGGACAATCCGGCTTCCAGGGTTCCCTGCCTTCATTGCAACTGAGAGTGATCCACAGGACCTAAGCAGAGAACTACCGTGGGAACTTCTGGAAAAAGGTTTTCTTTTCTCTCTCTCTTTTTTTTTTTTTTGAGACAGAGTTTCGCTCTTGTCGCCCAGGCTGGAGTGCAATGGTGTGATCTCGGCTCACTGCAACCTCCACCTCCCAGGTTCAAGCGATTCTCCTGCCTCAGCCTCCCCAGTAGCTGGGATTACAGACGCCTGCCACCACGCGCAGCTAATTTTTTGTATTTTTAGTAGAGACGGGGTTTCACCGTATTGGCCGGCTGGTCTTGAACTCCTGATCTCAGGTGATCCACCCGCCTTGCCCTCCCAAAGTGCTGGGATTACAGGCATGAGCCACCGTGCCCGTCCCAGAAAAAGGTTTTCTTTCCTCATAAAAGAAAACAGATAAGGTTGGTACTAGCCGAGCTCTTCCTCCTTTCTCCCTGTCTTGAATGCAGACGTAGCATCTGAAGCTGCGCATATTGTCTTGGGACCTTAAAGAATACAAACCGAAATACTAAGGTCGATGAGGCAAGAAGGCAAAGAACAGAGGTACTGGCCAGGTGCGGTGGCTCACACCTGTAATCCCAGCACTTTGGGAGGCCGAGGCGGATGGATCACCTGAGGTCAAGAGTTTAAGACCAGCCTGGCCAACATGGGGAAACCCTGTCTCTACCAAAAAATACAAAAATTAGCCGGACGTGGTGGTGGGTGCCTGTAATCCCAGCTACTCAGGAGACTGAGGCAAGGAAAATTGCTTGAACCGGGAGATGGAGGTTGCAGTGAGCCAAGATCATGCTACTGCACTCCAGCCTGGGCAACACAGCAAGACTCCGTCTCAAAAAAAAAAAAAAAAAAAAAAAAAAGAACAGGGGTACCCAAGGCATCACTGATTTGTGGAGCAGTGGAACAAACACCATCTTCTAGGCTTCCTGTTATGCAAGAAAAATAAATCATAAATCTGTATTTGTTTAAGCAACTTTTCTGTTAATTGCAAGCCAAAGGCAACCCCTAACTTACACAGAAGTGGTAAATATACTACTTTGGCTGGGGTGCAATAAACTTGTCTCTTATTCTTCCTCTAATTATTCCATTAGATAAACTCTTAGCAGTGGAATTAAATCTAATCAAATGGTATAGTGGACATTCAGTTTTGTCTTCCTAGACTCCATAACCCATTCCTGGCAATATCCTGAACTTCCAACCTTGTGGTTTAGAAAGTACTGACTTCATCCCAGCTCCAGGGATGGGCCCTCACTGGCTTTAACCAGTCACCTCAGCCTCCCAAGTAGCTGGGACTACAAGCATACACCACCACCCCTGTCTAATTTATTTTAAAAGCTGTTTGAACTCTGTTTTCTGTTACTTGAAATGAGGATGCCCTAAGTGTTAAGAAACTTATACACATTTTAGGATCAGGTCGGTGTATTGGTGCTGTGGACTGAATTGTGTCCTCTAAAAATTCCTAGGTTGAAGCTGAAGGAGTGAAGTATGTGCCACCCCAAAATATGCCAAATTGGTATGTTGATTATTTCATTGAAAACATTGGAGGGGTCAGGCGTGAGTGCCTGTAATCCCAGCGCTTTGGGAGACAAAGGCGGGAGGATCACTTGAGATCAGGAGTTCGAGGCCAGCCTGGGCAACAAAGAGGAAACCCTTTCTCTATATTAACAACAACAACAACAAAAGACACCTGTAATCCCAGCACTTTGGGAGGCCGAGGCAGGTGGATCACCTGAGCTCAGGAGTTGGAGACCAGCCTGGCCAACATGGTGAAACCCCGTCTCTACTAAAAAATACAAAAATTAGCTGGGCGTGGTGGCATGCACCTGTAATCCCAGCTATTCCAGAGGCTGAGGCAGGAGAACCACTTGAACCCTGCAGGCGGAGGTTGCAGTGAGCCGAGATCATGCCACTGCACTCCAGCCTGGACAACAGAGTGAGACTCTGTCTCAAAAAAAAAAAAGGAAAGAAAAAGAAAATGTTGGAGAAAATGTGGTTTCACAAAGGGTGAGCTGACCTGTCTCTTCCTGCATGCAGCAAGCCATAAAGATTCCTCGGGGTGGGGGGTACACTCCCCTCATCAGGGGGTGAAAATATCCCTTATCACCAGAGACTGGAAGTTGGGGGCTGCAGTGCAGTGGACCTGAACAACTATACTTCCTGAAGTAACCTTTCTTTTCTTTTCTTTTTTGAGACAGAAACTGTTTCTCTCACCCAGGCTGGAGTGCAATGGCACAATCTCGGCTCACTGCAACCTCCGCCTCCTAGGTTCAAGTGATTCTCCTGCCTCAGCCTCCCGCGTAGCTGGGATTACAGGCATGCACCAACAGGCCTGGCTAATTTTTGTACTTTTAGTAGAGACGAGGTTTCACCATGTTGGCCAGGCTGGTCTCGAACTCCTGACCTCAGGTGATCCGCCTGCCTCGGCCTGCCAAAGTGCTGGGATTACAGGTGTGAGCCACTGCACCTGGCCCCCGAAGTGACCCTTCTATTCTGCTGGTTGTATACCCTCCCATACGTCTCCCGGTGACTCCCTTAGAAATTTACTGCCCGTAACCAGATCCCTTTTGCCCTGTTATTTCTTCTCAATTGTATTGTTCTTTGTCTAAAAAGTATAAATGCATCTTACTTTGGCCACTTCTTCAGACTTCACTCTCTTGTGAAGATCCCTGTGTACATGGAAAACTAATAAAGCTTATACGCTTTTATCTTGCTACTCTGCCTTGTGTCAATTTGGTCTGTAGATATAGCTGAGAGCCCACATAAGAGGTGCGTGAGGTTGAAGGTGATCTCTCAGTCTGCTGCAAAACAAAGGCTTAACCCCCAAATGTGTTAGTATTTGGAGATGGGGCCCTTGGGAAGCGATTGGGTTTAGATGAAGTCTTGAGGGTGTGGCCCTTATAAGAAGAGACATCAGAAAGCTTGCTTCCCCTCTGCCTCTCCACCTGCACACGCTGAGGAAATGCCATGTGAGGACACAGAAGACAGATGTCTGCAAGCCAGAAAGAGTCTTTTATTTAATTATTTATTTTTGAGATGGAGTCTCACTCTGTCACCCAGGCTGGAGTGCAGTGGCACGATTTCGGCTCACTATATTTTCTGAAGTAATCTTTCTTTTTTTTTGAGACAGAACCTCCTTTCACCCAGGCTGGAGGGCAATGGCACAATCTCGGCTCACTGCAACCTCCACCTCCCGGGTTCAAGCGATTCTACTGCCTCAGCCACCTGAGTAGCTGGGATTACAGGTGCGCACCACCAAGCCCGGCTAAATTTTGTATTTTTAGTAGAGATGGGGTTTCACCATGTTGGCCAGGCTGGTCTTGAACTCCTGACCTCAGGTGATCCACCCACCTCAGCCTCCTAAAGTGCTGGGATTACAGGCATGAACCACCACACCCGGCCATGTCTGGCCAGGAAGAGAATCCTTACCAGGAATGCAATTGGCTGGCATCTTGATCTGGGACTTCCCAGCCTCCAGAATCAGGAGAAATAAATGCCTGTTGTTTAAGCCACCCAGTATTTTATTATATCAGCCTGAGCTGACTGAGATGATTTGTGAGAGCTTTTTTTGTTGTTGTTGTAAATGTTAGAAATTTAACTCTGATTTGAGCAAAAAGGGGAAATGTATTGGCTTATTAAATGGAAACGTTGAGGACTAGATCTGGCTTTAAGTCATGACTGGATCCAAGGGCTCAAGGCCATCGGGACAGACATTCCCTTTCTCTCTTCCTCACATTTTATTTTATTTTATTTATTTATTTTTTGAGATGGAGTCTCACTCTGTCATCCAGGCTGGAGTGCAGTGGTGCAATCTCAGCTCACTGCAACCTCTGCCTCCCGGGTTCAAGCAATTCTCTGCCCCAGCCTCCCGAGTAGCTGGGATTACAGGCCCTTGCCACCACGCCCAGCTAATATTTGTTTTTTTGTTTTTTGTTTTTTTTGTATTTTTAGTAGAGACGGAGTTTCGCCATCTTGGCCAGGCTGGTCTTGAACTCCTGACCTTGTGATCCACCCACCTCAGCCTCCCAAAGTGCTGGGATTACAGGCGTGAGCCACCGCGCCTGGCCTCTTCCTCACATTTTATCTCTCCTCACTGTCTGGCTCAGTTTTCTTCTCTGTTGGCTTCCTTCTCATAGGGGATGTTCTCCCAAGTGGTAGCAAAGAGGGTGCCCAGCAGGCATGTAAACTTGCCTTGTTCCTACTGGCAGCAGCTCCAGGAATTAGCATATCTTCTTTCCTGCTACCCAGTACTCCTTGCCACCTTTCTCCCCAGTGTCTGTTTCAACCCTGAATAAGCCTCTGATTGGTCCTGTATGAGTTAGATATCTTCCCACTTCCACCCAACCAAGCATGAAAACCAGGGAAGTGGGACACACTTATTGGCTAGTAGCAGTCACATGGGTATCCCCACTGTGTCCCCTTGTCTGTGTCTCAGCTTGATGCATTCTGTGTTCTCAGATCCTCCTGGAGTCTGTTTTGCAACACGTGACAAGAAAGTAATCCGGGCTTGTTGAAGTGGCTCACGCCTGTAATCCCAGCACTTTGTGAGGCCGAGGTAGGAGGATCACTTGAGCCCAGGAGTTTGAGACCAGCCTGGACAACATAGGAAGACCCCATCTCTATTAGAAAGAAAGAAAGTTTAAAGTAGATTTAGAGGTTTGAAAAAAAAAATAAGAAGAAAGAAAGTAATCTGGTTGCAATTACGTGGTTGTAACAGCAGCCTGGAGATGAACCAATTCATTGCAAAAGGGAAAAACAAGAGAGTTTGGTTCATAGCAGTTCTGCTGTCTCTCTACCCTAGTCTCTCCTGGGTCTCACCAGGAAAAAAGGCCCAAAAGCTAAATGCTGGCAACATTACCAACCCTGGACAAAGCTCTGACTTGCCAGACAAATGGACTTTGGGCACATGCTGCCTGGCACCTCTGCCTTACATGGTGTCCCCTCAGGTCAGCCCACCCTCCCTGCACTAACCATCTGAGACCAGCTGGCTGGCACGGCAGGCCCACCCGAGCCTGGAGAGTGGCTGCCCCGCCTCAGCCTGGCCGCCAGGCAATAAGAGCTTTGCCAGAGCTTATACATTTCTGGTGGCCTCCCCAACTCTCTTTCCTTCCTTCCTTGGGAAATGGAGTAAAGAGCAAGAAACCAGAAATTAAGAAAAATCTTCTGAAGGAGATGGGGAAGGGAATCTTAAATGCCATCCATCTTTTAGGTAAAGCACTCCTAAACGTGACCAGTCCCCTGCTGTCTCCATATCCGTGACCACTCAGTCGACCACTCTCTACTTTATGTATGTATGTACTTATTTATTTATTTATTGAGACAGAGTCTCACTCTGTTGCCCAGGCTGGAGTGCAGTGCCACAATCTTGGCTCACCGCAACCTCCACCTCCCTGGTTCAAGCAATTCTCCTGCTTCAGCCTCCCAAGTAGCTGGGACCACAGGCACGTACCACCACACCCAGCTAATTTTATATATATATATATTTTTTTTTAGTAGAGATATATATCTATATTTATATATATATATATTTTTAGTATATATATATTTTTAGTAGATATATTTTTTTTAGTAGATATATATATATTTTTAGTAGATATAGATATCTATATATAGATATATATATAGATATATATAGATATATATTTAGTAGAGACAGGGTTTCACCATATTGGCCAGCCTGGTCTCGAACTCCTGGCCTCAAGTGATCCTCCTGCCTTGGCCTCCCAAAGTGCCGAGATAACAGCATGAGCCACCTCTTTACTGATGCCTCTCAAATCCTTATCTCCCTTTCTGACCCCCCGGTTCAATATTTCCTTCTGTTCACATGACATCTCTATCATCCCAGACTCAATAAGGTGAAACCATTTTCCATGATCTTTCTACCACTTACCATCCACACTAACTTACTCTCTAAAATTCCCCATTTCTAGGCCGGGAGCAGTAGCTCATACCTGTAATGCCAGCACTTTGGGAGGCCGAGGCAAGTGGATTGCTTTGAGCTCAGGAGTTCGAGACCAGCCTGGCCAACAAGGTGAAACCCTATCTCCACAAAAATACAAAAATTAGCTAGGCATTGGTGGCTTGTGCCTGTAGACCCAGCTACTTGGGAGGCTGAGGCTGGAGAACCACTTGAGCCTGGGATGTGGAGGTTGCAGTGAGTTGAGATCATACTGCTGCACTCCATCCTGGGTGACAGAGTGAGACTCTGTCTCAAAAGAATAAAATTAAAAACAAAAAATCCCCCATTTCCATTCAGGACATTCTGTCCCTTGCTCTACATTCCTAAAAAGAACAAACTATTTTTCTCTACACACTCACTGTAGTTTCTCTACCATACTTTGCTTCTGACACCAAATTTGTAAGAAGTTCTCCACATCAAACAATGCTCCAATTAGCATCAGAGGATGCTGACCAGGTGTCTTACAATTAAACTCGAAGTGCCTGGAGTTAGTGGAGACCCCACAGGTTAAGGGCTCAGTCCCACAAGACTCCTCCCAACCTCGATGCCAATTGATAGTGGCTGGGCCCGCGGTTACTCACAACCTCTACCTGACTTGGCTACAAATCAGAGGTTCCCTCAATCCCTCTCTTCCGGTTCAGTTATTTACTAGAACAGCTCAAAGAACCCAGGAAGTTTACTTCCTATTACAGATTTTTTACAAAGGCTATTTTATTTATTTACTTATTTATTTTTGAGACAAGTTCTTGCTCTGTTACCCAGGCTGGAGTGCAGTGGCGTGATCTTGGCTCACTGCAACCTCTGTCTCCTGGGTTCAAGCAACTCTCCTGCCTCAGCCTCCCAAGTAGCTAGGATTACAGGTGTGACACCACACCTGGCTAATTTTTGTATTTTTAGTACAGATGGGGGTTTCACCATGTCAGCCAGGCTGGTCTCGAACTCCTGACCTCAAGTGATTGGCCCTCCTCAGCCTCCCAAAGTGCTGGGATTATAGGTGTGAGCCATCGTGTCCAGCCTACAAAGGATATTTTAAAGGTACAAATGAACAGCCAGGGGAAGAGATACCCGGGATGAGGTCCAGAAGGGTCCCAAGCACAGGAGCTTCCATTCCCTTGGAGTTTAGGGTACACCACCCTCCCCACACATGGATGCCTTCTTGTTCATCAACTTAGAACCCTTCAGGTTAGGGTTTCTATGGAGGCATGATTGATTAAATCATTGACCATTGGCGACCAACTCAACCCTTCGGGAGGGTGTGGCTGAGAATTGCAACTCTGTAATCATTTGGTTGGCTCCCCCAGCTCCCAGCTTTCATCCTTAAGGACTTCCCTAAGTCACCTCATTAACATAAACTCAGGTGTGGGCCAAAGGTGCTTGTGATGAATAACAGAAGATTCTTCTTTCACTTTTATCCTTCTGGAGCTATTTCAGGAACTGGGAACAGAAAGCGAATATGATAACACCAGATGCTCCTTTTGGTTTCTATCACTTAGTAACAAAGGTATTAGGATCTCTGGCCAGGAGCCTTATATTACATTATTTCACACATTTATTCCTTCCATCTGATTTCTGGTCTCAGAAATACCTAGGTTTATGCCCCAGGATGGCCATAGACTTGCTGTGTGACTTTCAACAAGTCACTTAACCTCTCTGAACTTTTTAAAAAGTCTGTAAAAATGGAAATCTGAATACATTCCTTGTAGGGTTGTTGTGAGAATTGACGTGTATATAAAGTAGCACAGAATAGGTGCCCCCCAAAAAACCTTCATTCTCCTCTTCCCTCTCTTTCTTGGTAGCATCCTAGTCTAAGCCCTCCTCATTATATACTGGATTACTACAGTAAATCCCCAAAGGGTCTCTGGTTTTCTAGTCTCTTTCACCAATCCAGTCCATCTCGAACACCAAGACTGGAGAAATCTTCTTAAAATAATGTATTCCTCTTTTTTTTTTTTTTTTTTAGATGGAATCTCACTGTATCACCCATGCTGGAGTACAGTGTCATGATCTTGGCTCTCTGTAACCTCCACCTCCCAGGTTTAAGTGATTCCCCTGCCTCAGCCTCCCAAATAGCTGGGATTACAAGAGCATGCCACCATGCCCGGCTAATTTTTGTATTTTTAGTAGAGACAGATTTTACCATGTTGGCCAGGCTGGTCTCGAACTCCTAACATCAGGTGATCCACCTGCCTCGGACTCCCAAAGTGCTGGGATTACAGGCCTGAGCAACTGTGCCTGGCCTTAAAATACTGTATTCCTTTTGTCACTTTTCTGACCTTTTGTAATTGCCCAATGGGTGCTTCCCGTCTGCTGCACAGACCAAATTAATTTTTTTGAATGGTGGTATTGCAGTAAAGCAAGAGTTTAATTGACACAAGGCTGGTTATACAGGAGAACTGGGATTATCACTCAAATCAGTCTCCCTGAAGGATCAGTGGTTCGGGTTTTTCAAGGATAGTTTGGCGGGCAGGGACTAGGGAATGGGTGCTGCTGACTGGTTAGGGATGCAATTGTAGGGGTGTGGAAAATGGTCCTCGTGCACTGAGTCCACCTCTTGATAGGGCCACAGTCTTGGTCATGGGTCACGAGTCTGAAAAACATCACAAAGGCCAATCTTAGGTTCTACAAGAGTGATGTTATCTATAGGAGCAACTGGGGAAGTCACAAATCTTATGGCCTCTGGCCTCATGACTCCTGAGCAATAAGGGATTACAGAAACTACATCCGCATTTTGACAGAATTGAGCCTCCCCTCATAATCCTAATCTTTTGGCCTTTCACTAGTCTTACAAAGGTGGTTTCAGCTCTCAAATTAAAAGGGACTGTTATCATCCTTGCTTCAAAGTTAAACTATAAACTAAATTCCTCTCATGGTTAGCTTGGCCTATGCCCAGAAATGAGTAAAGACAGCCAACCTGTGAGGCTGGAGGCCAGAGGGAGTCACCCATGTTAGATTTCTCTCATTGGAATTATCTTTGCATAGGCAGTTTCACTTTTCCCATTGCCATCAGGTTACATTGTCAAAGACCCATTCTAGCCCTAAAATCTGCAATAACATGGACTTTTTCTTTTTTTGAGACAGAGTCTTGCTCTGTCGCCCAGGCTGGAGTGCAGTAGTGCGATCTTGGCTCACTGCAAGCTCTGCCTCCCGGGTTCACACCATTCTCCTGCCTCAGCCTCCTAAGTAGCTGGGACTACAGGCACCCGCCACCACACCTGGCTAATTTTTTGTATTTTTAGTAGAGACAGGGTTTCACTGTGTTAGCCAGGATGGTCTCGAGCTCCTGACCTCGTGATCTGCCTGCCTTGGCCTCCCAAAGTGCTGGGATTACAGGTGTGAGCCACCGCACCCGGCCAATAATATGGACTGTCATATCCAGGATGACTCCCTTGTGTCTTTGTTGAAGACCATGGGAATGAATGCAATGGCCCAACCAAGAGAAGAAGAAGAAAGAAGATGGAAGAAGAAGAAGAAGAAGAAGAAGAGGAAGAAGAGGAAGAGGAAGACGAGGAAGAAGGAGGAGGAGGAGGAGAAAAGAAAGAAGAGGAAGAAAGCTCACGATAGAATCTTAGAAACCTTCACTGTTCAGGGCTGGGTGGGAGAAGAGGAATCAGCAGAGGAGCTTGTGTCGGATCATCCAGACAGGCAGGAGGGAAGCCAGGGGAGCACGGCATCCTGGAAGCCAGTGGAAAACATGGTTTCCACAAGCGAGCGACCCAGCAGGTCAAATGCTGCAAAAAGTCAGGATGAGGCCTGGCAAGGATGTGTGGTGGATGAATAGTGTCCTCCCAAAAGATACGTCCAAGTCTTGACCCTGACACCTGTGACCGTGACCTTATTTGGAAATTGAGTCTTTGCAGATATAATCAAGTTTAAGGTCTTGTGTTGAGGTCATATAGGTCCATCCTAAATCCTATAGCTGATGTCCTTGGATTTTTTTTTTTTTTTTTTTTGAGATGGAGTCTTCCTCTGTCGCCCAGGCTGGAGTACAGTGGCACAATCTTGGCTCATTGCAACTGCCGCCTCCCGGGTTCCAGAGATTCTCCCGCCTCAGCTTTTTTTTTTTT
Source organism: Pongo pygmaeus (assembly GCF_028885625.2). NCBI lineage: Eukaryota > Metazoa > Chordata > Mammalia > Primates > Hominidae > Pongo > Pongo pygmaeus. The sequence goes on from NC_085931.1 coordinate 51,631,956, forward strand.
TTTAATATTTATTTATTTGTAGTTTGGTGGGGTTTTTTGTTTGTTTGGGTTTGTTTGTTTGTTTGTTTTATAGCTCTGCTGGAACCAATATATATCTTTTCTTAAAGCAACATTCCTTTAGTTACTGCCATAGCGCTCCTCCTCTTGAAAGTCAAGCTTCCTGGAAAAGTTGCTCCTACTGGTTTAGAACCCACCAAAGTCAACCAATGACCTCTTTATTTCAAATCCAATGTGCCCTGTATTAGTCTCCTAGGCTGCCATAACAAAATACCACAAAGTTGGCAGGTTAGAAACTGTGAAATAATGTATTATCTCACAGTTCTGGAGGCCAGAAATCCAAAATCAAGTTCTCAGGTAGGTTGGTCCCTTCTGGAGGCTCTGAGGCCCACAGAGGCACCACTCCAATCTCTGCCTCAGTCTTCCCCGGCTCGCTTTCTATGTCTCTGTGTCTCAAATCTCCTTCTCCTTTAATAAAAATTCAAAGACAGCAGGGCACGGTGGCTCACGCCTGTAATCCCAGCACTCTGGGAGGCTGAGGCCGGCGGATTGCTTGAGCCCAGGAGTTTGAGACCAGCCTGGCCAACATGGTGAAACCCTGTGTCTACTAAAAATACAAAAACTAGCCAGACCTGGTGGCAGGTGCGTGTAGTCCCAGCTACTTGGGAGGTTAAGGTGGGAGGATCGCCTGAGCCTGGGTGACAGAGTGAGACTTGGTCTCAAAAAAAAAAAAAAAAAAAAACCCCAAAAAACAAAAAAAAACCAGACCAAAACAAACAAACAAAAAACAAGCAAGCAAACAAACAAAAAGCACACTGCTAATGAAAAAAGGGTTCTTATGTCGATAGGCTTGAAAGGTGAGGATTCACAGATTCACAGGATGTCAGGGCTGGAAGGAACCTTAAACACTGCCAAGTCATAAGCACAGGGCCTGGGTGCATGATATTAACGTGCTTTCCTCTTTTTCACTCCCTTTTGTGTGATCTCCTTCCCCTTCTGCCAGAGGCATCTGTTTGCCTCAGAGACGATTAGGATTGCAAAGAGAAACAGAAAGCCAGTACGCAGCTGTGGACATCCAAAAAAATATTCCTCTGTGTAAGGCAAAGTAATAGCTTTGAAAGCCAGTCTTTACCAAGAGAGAAAAGGATTTTCTAAACAATTTAGGCACGTGTTAACATATCAAGAGCCAGGCCTGTTGCACTAGATCACCGAGTTTTGCTGTGTGTGCCTGGGGTGGAAGGAATCCAGATGTGATGCAGTGGCTGTGGCCCCAGGATGGCTGCGAAAGGAAGCAGAGGCAAGGGACACAGGCCGTCCCACTACTGCCTCTTAAGCTCCTCCTCCAGGCCAGAGGCAGGGGTTGAGGGAGGTGTGTGTTAGAAGGGTTGAGGGACAGCTAAAGGCACAGGATCCTCAGCCCTCTGTCTTTTTTTTTTTTTTTTTTTGAGATGGAGTCTTGCTCTGTCACCAGGCTGGAGTGCAGTGGCACGATCTTGGCTCACTGCAACCTCCGACTCCTGGGTTCAAGCAATTCTCCTGCCTCAACCTCCCAAGTAGCTGGGATTACAGGCGCCCGCCACCACGCCCAGCTAATTTTTTGTATTTTTAGTAGAGACGGAGTTTCACCATGTTAGCCAGGATGGTCTCGATCTCCTGACCTTGTGATCTGTCCGCCTCGGCCGCCCAAAGTGCCGGAATTACAGGCGTGAGCCACCGCACCCAGCCTCCTCTGTTTTATTTGGAGCCCTAGGAAGCATCCCATAGTGGTCTGGACACTGCGTCCAGCAATCAAGAGGACAGGAAGTAACAATGAGCTGGGAAATGGCTGCACAGGTGAGCCTAGCCCCACACTTGGCTCCCCACAGCCACAGGGCATCCTGAAATCCCTCCAGAATCTGACCAGGGGACTTGGAAGAGCTGAAGGGGCTTGAGATTCCCAGAGTGTGAGGGCAGGAAAGAGACCAGTATATGTGCAGACCTCACGACAGGAACTCAGCCATGAGGACTCACCAGGCAGGGAGTGTCAGCAGGGCACTTCAAAAGGCCCACATGGGGGCTGGACGCAGTGGCTCACGTCTGTAATGCCAGCACTTTAGGAGGCCGAGGCAGAAGCATCGCTTGAGCTCAGGAGTTCAAGACCAGCCTGGACAACATAGTGAGAGCCAGCCCCTACAAAAAAAAAGTTGTTTATTTTTTATTTTTTTATTTTTTTAGACAGAGTTTTGCTCTTATTGCCCAGGCTGGAGTGTAGTGGGGCAATCTCGGCTCACTGTAACCTTCGCCTTCCAGGTTCAAGCAACTCTCCTGCCTTAGCCTTCCAAGTAGCTAGGATTACAGTCATGTGCCACCACACCCAGCTAATTTTTTATTTTTAGTAGAGATGGGGTTTCACCAGGTTGGCCAGGCTGGTCTCGAACTCCTGACCTCAGGTGATCCACCCACCTCGGCCTCCTAAGGTGCTGGGATTACAGGCGTGAGCCACCGCACCCAGCCTCTAAAAAAAATTTTTTTTTAATTAGCTGAATGTGAAAAAAAAAAATTAGCTGAGTGTGGTGGCGTGTGCCTGTGGTCCCAGCTACTTGGGAGGCTGAGGCAGGAGGATCACTTGAACCCAGGATATTGAGGCTACAGTGAGCTATGATCGTACCACTGCACTGTAGCCTAGGTGACAGAGCAAGACTGTGTCTCAAACAAATAAAAAAGAAAGAAAAAAGAAAGAAAGAAGGAAAACCAAACCAAACAGAAGGCCCACTTGGGACCACTTAGTAGACCTGGCCACATCATCATGGAGAGCGGCAGTGGAAAGAAGAGGCCACTTAAAAAACTGAGTATTTAGGCCGGGCGCGGTGGCTCACGCTTGTAATCCCAACACTTTCGGAGGCAGAGGTGGGTGGATCACCTAAGGTCAGGAGTTCAAAACCAGCCTGACCAATGTGGTGAAACCCTGTCTCTACTAAAAATACCAAAATTAGCTAGCCCTGGTGGCATCCACCTGTAGTCCCAGCTACTTGGGAGGCTGAGGCAGGAGAATTGCTTGAACCTGGGAGATCGTGCCACTGCACTCCAGCCTGGGTGACAGAGTGAGACCCCATCTCAAACAAAACAAAACAAAAAACCAGAGTATTTACAGAGACTTGAGTCATCGAGAGGCTATCTAAACCGAGATAAGCTGCAGTGCAGTGATGACGGTTTCTTTCCACTTCCCCACAGGGGCTCATGGCTCAGCAGATCAGCTGCAGGAAATAGAGAAACATCATCTCTCCGTGCGCCTTTCCTTGTATATTAATCTGCGATCCCGCTACACATGCCACTGTCACCTAGGCCATGCCGCAAAGCCTGGAGAGAACAGGGCAAGATTTCTGAGGCCTGGCCGGAGGCAACAGGCATGTAGAAAAGGGGTATGGGGTCTGGAAGGTGAAGAGTAAATGTGTGAGTGGGGCAAGATTTCCCCAGGAATGGCTCCAGGCACAGTTGCCTCTAGGATGGGATGTAGAGAAATAAAATTCAAGGGTACAGGTAAATATCTTTATATACCCTGGGGGCGACAGAAGGAAGCTTTTTGTAGGAGAACCCAGAAAAAAGAGCTTAGAAGGAGAAAAGTCTCCTAAGCTGCTGGGTAGAGACGAGCTGTTTGAGTTTTTTTTTTTTTTTTTTTTTTGAGACAAAGTCTTGCTCTATCACCCAGGCTGGAGTGCAGTGGCACCATCTCTGCTCACTGCAATCTCTGCCTCCCGGGTTCAGTTGATTCTCCTGCCTCAGCCTCCTGAGTAGCTATAATTACAGGAGTTGGCCACCACACTCGGCTAATTTTTTTGTACTTTTAGTAGAGATGGGGTTTCATCACATTGGCCAGGCTGGTCTCGAACTCCCGACCTCAAGTGATCCTTCCACCCCGGCCTCCCAAAGTGTGAGAATTACAGGTGTGAGCCACTGCGCCTGGCCTGGGCTGGTTGAGTTTAATACAAAAGTCAAGGATCCTTCTCCTCGGTTCACTTAGTCCTCTCCATGGCCCTCGGCGTTTGGCGTTCTCTCTTTTACTTTTTTTTTTTTTTTGAGACAGGGTCTTGCTCTGTCGCCCAGGCTGGACTGGAGTACAGTTCGCCATCATGGCTTACTACCTCCCCAGCTCAAGTGATCCTCCCACCTCAGCCTCCTGAGTAGCTGGGACCACAGGCGCGTGCCACCATGTCTGGATAATTTTGTTTATTTTTTTGTAGAGATGTGGTCTTGCCATGTTGCCCAGGCTGTCCTCGAACTCCTGGGCTCAAGGAGTTCCACCTACCTCAGTCTCCCAAAGTGCTGGGATTATAGGCGTGAGCCACCGCACCTGGCAGTCCTCAGCATTTTTCAAACAAAACAAGGGCTGGGCATGGTGGCTCATGCCTGTAATCCCAGCTCTTTGGGAGGCTGAGGTGGGAGGATCACTTGAGCCCAGGAGTTCAAGACTAGCCTCGGCAACATAGTGAGACCCTGTGTTTACAAGAACAAAACAAAACAACAGAGTCGCTGTTTTCCCGCAATTCTATAGCAAGGACGAAATCAGGGTGTCCACAGTGCGCATGGATTTGAACCTGGGTCTATCTGGCTCCACACTATGCTTTCCCTGCTATATCCCACTGCCTGGTTGAAGGAGAGAGGTGGGACTTCTGAGGACAAGGGGACCTTCAGGTGAGGCTGGAGGTCAAGTCCCTAAAGCCTTCCTTGCTTAGGGGGAGATTTAATGATTGGCTGCCATCATCTCAAGAAAAGAGACGATCCCTCACCTGCCTGGTTTGCTTGATCGAACGACCTCACTGTGGAAGGTAGTGGTGGGGGACATGACCTTGAGATGAGGTGGACCTGGGTTCATATTCCCGCAAAGATCTTAGGCAAAACACTTAAGCTTGTGGAGCCAGAGCCTTAGATTTCATTCTTATAAAAATGGGATAACAATTTCCACCTTACTGAGCCGTGAAAAGCATTACATGAAGGGGAATGTAAATTGTGTGCCTACCACAGAGCCCGATGCAGAGAACAGGTGAAAAGAATTGAATTTAACTCTATCCACCCATCTGTCGTCCCTCCTGCAGCTCTATTCCAATCGGCATTTTCTTTCTTTCTTTTTTTTTTGAGAGGGACTCTTGCTCTTGTCGCCCAGACTGGAGTCAATGGCACGATCTCCGCTCACTGCAACCTCTGCCTCCCAGGTTCAAGTGATTCTCCTGCCTCAGCCTCTTAAGTAGCTGGGATTACAGGCACCTGCCACCATGCCCAGCTAATTTCTGTATTTTTAGTAGAGACAGGGTTTCACCATGCTGGCCAGGCTGGTCTCAAACTCCTGACCTCAGGTGATCTGCCTGCCTCGGCCTCCCAAAGTGCTGGGATTATAGGCGTGAGCCACCATGCCCCACCTCAATCAGCATTTTCAAGTTTAAATGCCCTGGAAGAAGCCAGGCAAAATGACTTAAAACCTGAGCAGTTTTAAGAGGCTTGCTCAAGCAAGCTCACTGGGCCCTTGAACTTTGGTGGTTTTTTTTTGTTTTTTTTGTTTTTTTTTTTTGTAAAGACAGGGCCTTATTATGTTGCCCAGGCTGGTCTTGAACTCCTGGCCTCAAGCGATCCTCCCACCTCTGCCTCCTGAAATTCTGGAATGACAGGCATGAGCCACCGCACCTGGCCAGAACTTTGGCATTCTTAAACCAAAATCTAGAAAAGCTTTTCTTGTAAAGGAAACAGAACAGTCTCCATGGGGGCTTGGCCTACCTGGCACCTCTGGGGAGTATCAGAAAAGGCAGCCCAGGTTGGTGTGGCCCATGACGTCAGTGTTATAGTCCAGACACCGGGTGCATTCTGTCCACCCACCACGGGACAGGGCTCGGCCAGGTCTGCACCTGTCGGGGGCACATGCTGTCTCAGTAATGGCTGGCCACCGACAGAAACAGCACCGACCTCAGTAAAAGAATGCCAAACTCTGTCTTTCTTTCTCAAGTAATGTGGAGGAAAAGGAGCTCTGCCAGGTGCAGAAGAAAGAAGAAAACCCGTTCTTGGCAGCAGGGGAATCAGGTTGCCATAGCAACGAGCTTCTTCCAAGTCCACTCATTATGCGGCTTTTGAATTAGACTTCCTCCTGTACATCTCGCTGCACCGATTCCCTCGTCTTCGGCCGGCTCATTTCCTGAGCTTCTCCTGGGGAAATCACCACAGAGGGGAGTCTGACCCCTCCTTTCAAGGCTTGGTCCTGCTTGTCCCTGGGATTACACAATATTTACTTGTTGGTTTACATTGGGAAGAACCTGATTGCTGTGCAGAATGAAGAGCCCCTCCTCCTCTGTGGGTGGGAGCGTTGACTGGTACAACTTCTTTGAGCAGCAATTTGGCCCAATACAAGTGCATACCCTTTGATCTCACGGTTCTGGGGCTTAACCCTGGCATGACAGCATTTTTGTATAATAACAGCAAAAAGCTGGAAACGACCTTCACATCACTGATGGGAGATGGGTTAAATATCAGCTAAGCCACTAGACAGCTGAAGGAATAATGAGCTAGAGCTTATGTACCCATATGGAAAGATGTACTGTTAAGTTAAAAAAAGCAAGTTGTTCAAACTCATAGAAACAGAAAGGGGAAGGGTGGTTGCCAGGGGCTGGGGGGAGGGAGGAATGAGGGATTGTTTAATGGGTACAGAGTTTCAGCTTTGCAAGATGAAAAAATTCTGGAAATTGGTTGTACAACAATGTGACTATAACTACCGAATTCTAAACTTAAAAATGATTAAGGCCAGATGCGGTGGCTCACACCTGTAATCCCAGCACTTTGGGAGGTTGAGGTGGGAGGATCACGAGGTCAGGAGATCAAGACCATCCTGGTCAACATGGTGAAACCCCTTCTCTACTAAAAATACAAAAATTAGCAGGGTGTGGTGGCGGGCACCTGTAGTCCCAGCTACTTGGGAGGCTGAGGCAGGAGAATCGCTTGAACCCGGGAGGTGGAGGTGGAGGTGGAGGTTGCAGTGAGCCGAGATCATGCCACTGCACTCCAGCCTGGGACAGAGCGGGACTCTGTATCAAAAAAAAAAAAAAATTAAGATGGTAACTTTTATGTTATATGTTCTTTACCACACAAAAAAAGTCAAGTTGCAGAATGGAATTATACTTATCGCATTTGTGTGTGTGTGTGTGTTTTAAAAAGGGCTAAAACAAGTTTGTGAGGAGACAAAATAAGCTGTTATCAGTGCTTACCTTTGCAGTTGGGGGGCATTAAAGGGGGAAAATATGTTATTTTTCATATTTTTCCCGTCTAAGGAGGTTTTTTTTTTTTTTTTTTTGGATACAGAGTTTCACTCTTTCGCCCAGGCTGGAGTGCAGTGGCAGGATCTCGGCTCACTGTAACCTCTGCTTCCCGGGTTCAAGCAATTCTTGTGACTCAGCTCTCGAGTAGCTGGGACTACAGGCGCCGGCCACCACACCCGGCTAATTTTTGTATTTTTAGTAGAGATGGGGGTCTCCCAATGTTGGCCAGGCTGGTCTTCAACTCCTGGCCTCAAGTGATCCGCCCGCCTTGGCCTCCCAAAGCGTGGAGAGCTTTTTAAAAATATATAATTAATTTTGACAAGCCAATAAAGATAAGGAGATGAAATTACTATGCCTGATCTATAGAAAGTTAGCATTAATTCAGCAGATATTTACTGAGTATTAACTTACTATGTACGAGGCACAGTGCTAAGGACTGCAGATACAAGGGCAAGAGAGGCAGGATGGTCCTTGCCCTCCCAGATCTCACATTTTATGGGAAGACAGTCATTAAACTGGCAGAGAGACAAATGAGCAATATGTATAGCTGGTGGTAAGAGCCCTGAAGGAAAGACACGGGTCTGCGACAGAAAACACTGGTAGGAGCTGGGCGCGATGGCTCACGCCTGTAATCCCAGCACTTTGGGAGGCCAAGGCAGGCGGATCACCTGAGGTCAGGAGTTCGAGACCAGCCTGACCAACATGGAGAAACCCCGTCTCTACTACAAATACAAAATTAGCTGGTCATGGTGGCGCATGCCTGTAATCCCAGCTACTCAGGAGGCTGAGGCAGGTGAACCACTTGAATCTGCAAGGTGGAGGTTGTGGTGAGCCGAGGTTGCACCATTGCACTCCAGCCTGGGCAACAAAAGCGAAACTCCATCTAAAAAAAAAAAGAAAAGGAAACAAAATTTCAGGACCCTCTAAATTTATTTTGCCAAAGGAGAAGCCCTGGAGACTGAGTCACATAGCACGTTTGCAATTCTACTTCTTAGACCACAGATTAAGTCTCTTCCCATTGTTATTATTATTATTGTTATTATTATTATTTGAGACAGAGTCTTGCTCTGTTGCCCAGGCTGGAGTGCAGTGGTGTGATCACGGCTCACTGCAACCTCCGCCTCCCAGGTTCAAGCAATTCTCCTGCCTCAGCCTCTTGAGTAGCTGGGATTACAGGTGTATGCCACTATGCCTGTCTAATTTTATATTTTTGTTAGAGATGGGGTTTCACCAAGTTACCCAGGCTGGCCTTGAACTCCTGGCCTCAAGTGAGCCTCCTGCCTCAGCCTCCCAAAGTGCTGGGATTACAAGCATGAGCCACCGTGCCCAACCTATTTTAAATGTTTTGAGGAACCTCCATACTACTTTCCATAGTGGCTGTACAAATTTAAATCCACTGTTAAACAGCAGTGTACAGGGCTCGCTTATCTCTACATCCTTACCAGCACTTGGTGTCTTTTGTTTTTTTGATGATAGCCATTCCAACACACATGAGATGATAGCTCATTGTGGTTTTGATTTGCATTTTCTTGATGGTTAGTGATACTGAACACTTTTTAATTTATCTGTTAGCTCTTGGTAAGTCTTCTTTTCAGGAATGCCTACTCAGGTCCTTTGCCTGTTTTTAAATCAGGTTATTTGTTTTATTACTATTGAGTTGTTTGAGTTCCTCATATATTATGGTTATTAATCCTTTATCAGATGTATGGTTTGCAAATACTTTCTCCCATTCCATAGGTTGTCTCTTCACCCCATTCATCTTTTTTTGTTGTTTTGGTTGTTTTTTGTTTTGTTTTTGAGACAGTGTCTCACTCTGTCACCCAGGCTGGAATACAATAGCTCGATCTTGGCTCACTGCAACCTCTGCCTCCTGGGCTCAGTTGATTCTCCCACCTCAGCCTCCCGAATAGCTGGGATTACAGTCATGCGCTACCATGCCTGGCTAATTTTGTATTTTTGTTTTATTTATTTATTTATTTGAGACAAAGTCTCACTCTGTTGCCCAGGCTGGAGTGCAGTGGCACGATCTTGGCTCACTGCCACCTCTGCCTCCCAGGTTCAGGTGATTCTCCTGCCTCAGCCTCCCAAGGAGCTGGGATTGCAGGTGCCCACCACCATGCCTGGCTAGTTTTTGTATTTTTAGTAGAGACGAGTTTTCACCGTGTTGGCCAGGCCAGTTTTGAACTCCTGACCTCAAGTGATCCGCCCGCCCAAAGTGCTGGGATTACAGGCATGAGCCACTGTGCCTGGCTCCATTCACTTATTTTTTTTTCTTGAGCTTTGGGATTACATCTAAAAAAAAAAAATCATTGTCCAGACCAATGTCAAGAAGATTTTCCCCTATGTTTTCTTCTAGTTTCACATCTTATGTTAAAGTCCTTAATCCATTTTGAGTTGATTTTTATATAAGATGTGAGACGAGGCTCCAATTTAATTCTTCTGCAGGTGAATGTTTTCCCAATACTGCGTATTGAAGAGTCTGTCCTTTCCCCATTGTGGGTTCTTGGCCCATTCACAGAAGATTAGTCAAGTGTAAGAGACCTAAAAAAAGAAGCCCCCCAGGCAGCTTGAGACATGAAAGCAGAAAAGAGCAGGTAAGAAAGTACATCTCTGGCTCAGGCCACCAAAAGGAAGAGGAGGTCACCCAGCTCTTCACGTCACAAGCTCACCACTTCTCAGGGGTATCTCATGGCTCCAGTGCTAAAAGAAGAGAAAATGTTTATCACCTAGTATATATCAAGAACTATGTTAAGTGCTGAGATATGGGAAGGAAGAATCACTGGCAGGCAATCGGGGAGACAAACACATAAACAGAGCATTGTAACCCAAGCCCAAGATTCTAGGTGCGTGGTTGGAGAAACCACCCAGAGTGCTAAGAAGGGCCCTGATGTGGGGAAGGGAAAGGTAGGATTACAGAGAATCAGCCTCTGTAGAGCTCGCCCCCCAAGTCAAGCTAGGATCAGTGGCTTGGATACCGGTAACAATGATTTACCTTTAAATGTGTGCCTGCTGGGTGTCACTTTGCAGACCTGTCATAGTGCCTAAGGGCACAGACTTTGGGACTGGATAACTTGGGTTCAAATCCTAGCTCTGTGACCAGCTGTGTGAACTCCGGCAAATTACTTATATGCTCTCTGAGCCTCAGTTTCTTCCTCTGAAAAATGGGGATAATGATACCTAAGGGTGTTGCAAGGATTAAATGAGTTATCATATGTAAAGCGCTTAGAATGATGACTGGCATGTAATAAGACCTTTTTGATTATTATTATTATTTTTTGGAGATGGAGTCTCGCTCTGTCACCCAGGCTGGAGTGCAGTGGTGCAGTGGCGCAATCTCGGCTCACTGCAACCTACGCCTCCCTGGTTCAAGCAATTCTCCTGCCTCAGCCTCCTGAGTAGCTGGGAGTACAGGCGAACATTGCCACACCCGGCTAATTTTTTGTATTTTAGTAGAGACAGGGTTTCATCATGTTGCCCAGGCTGGTCTCAAACTCCTGAGCTCAGGCAATCCGCCCACCTTGGCCTCCCAAAGTGCTATGATCACAGGCGTGAGCCACCGCACCTGGCTACTAAGAGCTTTTAAAGCACTAGCTATTACTATTTAAGCCTTATGTCAATTTTGTAAGCCCAGTACAATTAAACACCCAGTTTGCAAAGGACGGGAAAGGTCTCCCACAGCTCTGGAAGAGAACTTGGCTCTGCTCTCCCGGACAGCTTTTCATCCCAAAGGGGGAGCCCCGGAAAAGAGCAGCGCCCTGGGTGCTTTTCTGGGTCCCAAATTCCATTTCCCACAGCACTACTCAGGCTAATGCCCCAGGCACCCCAAGCCCACCCCAGATATTGCAAACAGAACTGGTCCCTCCCTCTGACTTTAAACAGCTGCCCCTGGCAGGAGGCTCAAGTGTGTTTAGTCCTCAGTCTGCAGCAATCCCAGCTGTTCACTTACTGGGCATCTCTCAGGCAGATGAGCCACAAATCTGAAATCCAGCCTGCAGGGGCCACATTAAAACAAAGCGCTCCAGCTGGGTGTGGTGGCTCATGCCTGTAATCCCAGCACTTTGGGAGACTGAGGTGGGCGGGATCACCTGAGGTCAAGAGTTCCAGACCAGCCTGGCCAACATAGTGAAACCCCGCCTCTACTAAAAATACAAAAATTAGCTGGGTATGGTGGTAGGCACCTGTAATCTCAGCTACTCGGGAGGCTGAGGCAGGAGAATTGATTGAACCCAGGAGGCAGAGATTGCAGTGAGCCGAGATCACTCCGTTGCACTCCAGCCTGGGTGACAAGAGCAAAACTCCATCTCAAAACAAACAAACAAACAAACAAAAAAGCGCTTCATCTGCCCTCTGCATAGCAGCCTCTGCAGGATGAAAGGTGTTCATGAGGCGGGAAGGCCGGCTACCTCCATCTATCTTACTTAAGCCTGTTGGTGGGATGCAAATTTCTTTCTCACATTGAGGCAGAAGTACCTGCTGAGTGGAATGAAGCGACTGGGGCATTCAGCTTCGGATGCTGCAGGGACACCAGAGCCAGTCCCTGAGGCAGGGCAGGTGCAGCCTGCTTTCTCTCTTCCCCCGGCCCCTGCTCTGGGGCAGGTTTTCCAGGATATGGGAGTCCAGATCACCCTTTCTCCTTAGACTTGGTCACGGGCAGAAGGACCTGGAAACCTCATGATGAACTGGAATATCTCCGGGAGTCACCAGAAACAGCTGCTGGGCCACAGGGGCAGCAGGGAGGGGGCAGCTGAGGGATCTCCCAGAAGGCCAGTGTGTTGCTCTGGGCAGCTAGGGAGAGGGGAGGTCAAGCTGGTCTCTGGACATTTGATTCAATCCATTGGATGGGCATTCAAGACCAGCCTGGCCAACATGGTGAAACCCCGTCTCTACTACTCCACTACTTGGCCAAGATGGGTGGATCACGAGGTCAGGAGATCGAGACCACCCTGGCTAACACGGTGAAACCCCATCTCTACTAAAAATACAAAAAATTAGCCAGGTGTGGTGGCAGGTGCCTGTAGTCCCATCTTCTTGGGAGTCTGAGGCAGGAGAATGGTGTGAACCCGGGAGGCGGAGCTTGCAGTGAGCCGAGATCGCACCACTGCACACCAGCCTGGGCGACAGAGCTAGACTCCATCTCAAAAAAAAAAAAAAATACAAAAATTAGCTGGGTGTATTGGCACATGCCTGTAATCCCAGCTACTCGGGAGGCTGAGGCAGGAGAATCACCTGAGCCCAGGAGGCAGAGGTTGCAGTGAGCTGAGATCGTGCCATTGCACTCCAGCCTAGGTGACAAGAGCAAGACTCCATCTCTAAAAAAAAAAAATAGAATTACCACATGATCCAGCAATTCCACTGCTGAAAGCAGAGACTTGAACAGATATTTGTACACTCATGTTCACGGCAGCATTATTCACAACAACCGAAAGATGGAAGGAACCCAAGCGTCCATCGACAGACGTGGATAAATGCAGTACAGTGTACACACTGGAATATCATTCAGCCTTCAAAGAGAAAGAAATTCCGACACACACAATGTAGGTAAACCTCGAGGACATTATCTAAGTGAAATAAACCAGTCAGAAAAGGACAAATAGCGCATGATTCCACTTATGTGAGGGACTTAGAGTAGTCAGGTTCATTGAGACGGAAATAGAATGGTGGTTACCGCAGGCTGGGGGTGTGAGGCAGTGGGAAGTGATTGTTTAGTGGGTGTAGAGTTTCCGTTAGGGAAGGTGAAAAATGTTCTAGAGATGGATGGTGGTGATAATAGCACAACAATATGAATGTACTTTAATGCCACTGAACTATATATTTTAAAATGATTAAAATGGTAAATTTTATGTTTTATATATTTTATGACAATTTAAAAAATCTGTTCCCTGTTTATCTTTGGCCATCATCCCTGCCCGTTGAGGCCTTTAGGATCTGGGAGATGTATCCCAAACCCTATTCTAGTATCAGAGTCCCCTGCATGATCCTTTCCTCCCATTTTTTTTCTATTTATTTATTTATTTTTTAGTTTTTTGAGGCAGAGTCTCGCTCTGTCGCCCAGGCTGGAATTCAGTGGCACGATCACTGCCACCTCTGCCTCCCAGGTTGAAGTGATTCTCCTGCTTCAGCCTCCTGCATAGCTGGGATTCCAGACGTGTGCCACCATGCCCAGCTAATTTTTGCATTTTTAGTAGAGATGGGATTTCGCCATGTTGGCCAGGCTGGTCTTGAACTGCTGACCTCAAGTGATCCATCTGCCTCGGCCTCCCAACCTGCTGGGATTACAGGTGTGAGCCACCATGCCCGGCCCCCTTTTTTTTTCTTTTTTTTTTTTGAGATGGAGTCTTGCTCTGTCACCCAGGCTGGAGTGCAGGGGTGCAACCTTGGCTCCCGCAACCTCTGCCTTCCGGGTTCAAGTGATTCTCCTGCCTCAGCCTCCCGAGTAGCTGGGATTACAGGCGCCCGCCACCACACCTGGCTACTTTTTTGAATTTTTAGTAGAGATGGGGTTTCATCATGTTGGCCAGCCTGGTCTCGAACTCCTGATCTCAGATGATTCACCCGCCTTTGCCTCCCAAAGTACTGGGATTACAGGCATGAGGCACCGTGCCCGGCCGCTTTTCTTTTTCTTTTCTTTTTTTTTTTTTTTTTTGCTGGGAACCCTTTCTCAATAAATCCCTTGCACAAAGATCTCTGACTCAGGTTCTGCTTCTATATGGCTGATGACGACATGTCATCTGCTTTCTTTCTTTATAAAATCATGGGATGTAAAGGGTCCCTCCATGCAGGAGTCTGCTCCATTTTTGAAGCTTTCCAAGCAGCATCCCCTTCTCCACATGACTGTGGACGACTCTTACCATGTGCGCAGGAGGGCTCCAGAGGGCATGTGAGTACGGATGCCGCGATCCCAGCATCCCAAGTAGCTCTGTCCATGTCATGTCTGCGGCGCGACATCAACAGGAAAACCACAGGCTCAGCAGGCCAAAGTCTGAATCCCGCCTGTATTTGTTTTCCAGGGCTGCGGTAACAAAGTATCTTTGTTTAAGTAACTGGGTTACTTGAAATGACAGAAATGTGTTGCCTCACAGTTCTGGAGGCTGGAAGTCCAAAATGAAGGTGTTGGCAGTGTCATGCTTCCCCCAAAACCTGTAGGGAAGGAAGATCCTTCCTTCAATCTTCCAGCTTCTCGTGTTTGCCAGTGATCCTGGCTTCTCTAGCCAGTAGGAATTGCATCGCTGCTATCTCTGCCTCCACTGTCGCATAGCTACCTGCCCCGTGTGTCTCCTCCCTTCTCTTCTTCCTTCCTCCTCCTTCTAGACAGGGTCTCACTCTGTCACCCAGGCTGGAGTGCAGTGACGCGATCAAGGCTCACTGCAGCCTCCACTTCCCAGGCTTAAGTGATCCTCTCACCTCAGCCTCTCAAGTAGCTGGGACTACAGAAGTGTGCCACCACACTCAACTTATTTTAAAATTTTTTGTAGAGACAGGATCTCACTATGTTGCCCAGGCTGGTCTTGAGCTCCTGGGCTCAAACAATCCCCCCACCTTGGCCTGCAGAAGTGCTGGGAGTACAGGTGCGAGCCACTGCCTGGCCCCCACTTCTTTTTTTTTTTTTTTTTGAGATGGAGTTTTTCTCTTGTTGACCAGGCTGGTGCACTCCAGTGCAATGGCGAGATCTTGGCTCACTGCAGCCTCCGCCTCCCGGTTCAAACAATTCTTCTGCCTCAGCCTCCCAAGTAGCTGGGATTACAGGCATGCACCACCATACCCAGCTAATTTTTTTTTTTTTTTAGTAGAGATGGGGTTTCACCATGTTGGTCAGGCTGGTCTCAAACTCCTGAACTCAGGTGATCCACCTGCCTCGGCCATCCAAAGTGCTGGGATTAGAGGCACACGCCACCTTGCCCAGCCGGCCCCCACTTCTTATAAGGACACCAATCATCTTTGATTAAAGGCTCCACTCACTCCAGTATGATCTCATCTTAACTAATTGCATCTGCAATGACCCTGTTTCCAAATAAGGTTATAGTCTGAGATTTCAGCATATCTTTTTTAGGGGACAGAATTCAACCCATATCAGCATCTCTGCCATTAGTTAGCAGTGGGATGCCTCAAGTCATGTAACCTCTGCTTCAGGTTTTTCAGCTGTAGGAATGAGAATACCAGGGTGATACGGGTAGGGAGTAGAACACGTGGGATTGTGAACTTTCCACTGCGGTACTTGGCCCATGGAGCTAGATGCACATCAACAGTGACGCTCTCCTCAGCAGCATTCTCCTGGGTGCCCAAAGGCTATCAATACAGCCCCCTCATCCTTCCCCCACCCCACCAAGCTGCCCCCACACTGACTGCCCTGTAGGAGAGCTTAGCTCTTCCCTAGAGATCTAGTTTGTATTAACAAAAGACAACCGGAGCCTTTCAGGTAGGCTTAAGGGTCCATTATTTAAGTGCCATTGCCTGTGATGAGTCTATGAGTAATAGGAGTGCTAAGTGCATATTGGGCAGGACAACCCGGGTGAGTCGAACATGCAAAAAAGATTCAACACACAGCCCCTTCTGACCTCACAGTGACTTTGCACTAAGTGCAAATCAATCTTCCCGAGGCAATTTCCTGTTGCCAGGACAGAGCTGTCTCCCCTCTTCTCGCCCTCCTGCTGCTGTGCTCCTGCTTCATGCTGGCTCCGACAAAGGGGTGAGTGTTCAACATTTCTCTTAATTGATGCTGTGACAGGTCCATTTGCTGACATATCCTGGCATCTGTCTGCCTTATTCACTGCAGCACAACATCAATCTGAAACTGTCAGCTGTTTCCAGAATAATAGGATCTCTTCCAGATCTAAGCCTCAAAGCTTGCATTGATTTTATTCATTCTAGGATGTCAGTAGGTTATTTCAATTATTTTTTATTTTTATTTTTGAGACAGAGTCTTGCTCTGTCGCCCAGGTTGGAGTGCAGTGACATGATCTTGGCTCACTGCATCCTCTGCCTCCTGAGTTCAAGCAATTCTCCTGCCTCAGCCTCCCACGCACCTGGGATTACAAGCGTGCACCACCACGCCCGGCTAACTTTTGTACTTTTAGTAGAGACGAGGTTTCGCCATGTTGGCCAGGCTGGTCTCGAACTCTTAACCTCAAGTGATCTGCCTGCCTTGGCTTCCCAAAGTGCTGGGGTTACAAGCATGAGCCACCATGCCCAGACTACAGTAGGTCATTTCAATTGGCTCTCTTCGCCCACTCTCACCCCAAGCTCTCCCAAACTACGGCAATGAAAAGTATGTGAACTTTGAAATCTCTTGTCCCCTCACCTTGCTGATGCTTCTCTTCAGTATTCAGTGCTTCTCAAATTTTAAAGTGCAAACAAGGCCGGGAGCGGTGGCTCACGCCTGTAATCCCAGCACTTTGCGAGGCAGAAGCGGGTGGGTCACCTGAGGTCAGGAGTTGAAGACCAGCCTGACCAACATGGAGAAACCCTGTCTCTACTGAAAATACGAAAATAGCCAGGCATGGTGGCACATGCCTGGAATCCTAGCTACTTGGGAGGCTGAGGCAGGAGAATTGCTTGAACCTGGGAGGCGGAGTTTGTGGTGAGCCAAGATCACGCCATTGCACTCCAGCCTGGGCAACAAGAGCAAAACTCCGTCTTACGAAAAAAAAAAAACGTAAATAAATAAAGTGCAAGCAAATCACTTGGGACTTTATTAAATGCAAATTAAAATTCTTTTTTTTTTTTTTTTTTTTGAGACTGGGTCTCTCTGTTGCCCAGGCTGGAGTGCAGTGGCACAATCATAGCTCATTGCAGCCTCCACCTCTTGTGGCTCAATGATCGTCCCACCTCAGCCTCCTGAGTAGCTGGGGCTATAGGCATGCACCACCATGCTCAGCTAATTTTTGCATTTTTTTGTAGAGATGAGGTTTCACTATGTTGCCCAAGCTGGTCTCAAACTCTTCCTGCCTCGGTCTCCCAAAGTGCTGGGATGACAGAAGTGAGCCACCGCGCCTGGCCGGATTTTGCCTTCCTAACAGGCCCTTATGTGCTGCTGAAGCTGTGGGTCCACACGTCTCACCTTGCATGGCCACACCTACGTGTTTCCTCTCCTCAAAGTTGATAGATGTGCCAGGGATGTGACCAAGGTTTGCCCTGGTAATGTGACCAAGGTTTGCCCTGGTGCTAGAGGAGCCGGAGGGGGCGACCACCTAACTGCCCAGGGGAGGTAAAGGAGACCTCCCTGAAAGGTAAGCCACTGGGAACAGGGCCAGCACAATCTGTGCTTCTAGAAAAATCACTCTGGTGCCGGGCGTGGTGGCTCATGCCTGTAATCCCCGCGCTTAGGGAGGCCAAGGAGGGTGGATCGCCTAAGGTCAGGAGTTTGAGACCGGCCTGGCCAACATGGTGGAACCCTGTCTCTACTAAAAATACAAAAATTAGCTGGTCGTGGTGGCGTGACCCTGTAATCCCAGCTACTTGGGAGGCTGAGGCAGGAGAATTGATTGAATCTGGCGGGTGGAGGTTGCGGTGAGCCGAGATCATACCACTGCACTCCAACGTGGGCAACAAGAGCGAAACTCTGTCTCAAAAAAAAAAAAAAAAAAGATCCCTCTGGGAATGGCCTGCTGTGTGGAGAAGTGTGGAGAAGGAAAGGAGGGCCTAGACTGCAGGCGGAGGGGGGCCGAGGAGGCTCATGTAATATCAAGATCAAGCGTGATAAGGTCTGAAGTGGGACAGTGGGACAGAGGCGGTGGGGCTGGAGAAGAGGGTAGGGCCAGGGAGGCTTCGTGTGGGAGGTGGAACAAAGGGGTAGTCAGCTGGTTGTGGGAGGTGTTGGAGGAGGAGGCAAATCGCATCCCTAGACCTCTAGGTCTGAAAGGCGTGAATGAGAAATAGCCTTCCAAGACCGATACCAGGGGGGCGGTGTTCCAAGGGAAGAATGAGGACCGAGAGAGTATTCAGGGAGTAGAATGAGGAATGAGGTTTGCCATTGAAAGGGACTCCAATGAGAAGGGTTCAGAAGAGGCTCCGGGCGGGAGGGAGGTAGAAAACGATGCAATGGGCAGCATTCGGAGCGGGAGCCCTGGTGGGCGGGAGCACTTGGGGCTCCTGGCAACATGACGTTGATATGACGGTAACCATCTTTTTTTTTTTTTTTTTTTTTTGGTATGCAATGCTAGGAATCTTTTTTATGTATACTTGCTTCACGAATTGCCCCTAAAGCTCTTAGGTGAGGGCCACAGGTAGGTCTTCCTCTTTTAGGAAACCTAATATTGTATAAATCAGTGTAGCCTGGCCGGCGGTTCATCCCACGGTAGCAGCTAGCAACAGACAGGCGGCGTCCAGGACACTCACCATATGTTAAAAAGCAACAGCCTGGGTAATCATAGGTACAGAGTAAAGATTTTCTTAAATTTAAAATAAATAAGAATTTTATAATTAAAAAAAAAAAAGTGGCCGGGCGCCAGTGGCTCATGCCTGTAATCCCAGTGCTTTGGGCTGCCGAGACGGGTGGATCACCTGAGGTCAGGGGTTCGAGACCAGCCTGGCCACCATGGTGAAACCCCATTTCTATGAAAATACAAAAATTAGCTGGGTGTGGTGGTAGGCGCCTGTAACCTCTGCTCACTGCAACCTCCACCTCCTAGGCTCAAGCAATCCTCATACCTCAGCCTCCCGAGAAGCTGGAATTACAGGTGCGCACCACCACACCCAGCTAATTTTTTTATTTTTAGTAGAGACAGGTTTTGCCAAGTTGCCCAGGCTGGTCTCAAACTCCTGACCTCATGTGATCCACCTGCTTCAACCTCCCAAAATCTCTCATTAACCTTTAAGCCTTTCTTCTATAAGCATTTAAGGCCATACCTTTTCCTTTGAGTATGACCTTAAGGCATCTCACAAGTTTTGATATGAGGCATGTTCATTATCACTTAATTCTAAATAATTTAAATATCCATCATGATTTCTCCTTCCACCCATGAGTTATTGAGAGAAGTGTTTCTAAAGTCTCAAGCATGTTTTTTTTTTTTTTGAGACGGAGTCTTGCACTGTCACCCAGGCTGGAATGCAGTGGCGCGATCTCGGCTTACTGTAACCTCTGCCTCCCGGGATCAAGTGATTCTCCTGCTTCAGCCTCCCAAGTAGCTGAGATTACAGGCGCCTGCCACCATACCCAGCTAATTTTTTGTATTTTTAGTAGAGATGGGGTTTCACCATGTTGGTAAGGCTGGTCTCGAACTCCTGACCTCAGGTGATCCACCCGCCTCAGCCTCCCAAAGTGCTGGGATTACAGGTGTGAGCCACTGCACCCGGCCCAAACTGAGATTTTTTATATGCTGGGTTTGGTTGAAGCCTTCACTTCAACCATAATGTTTTTGCCCTAATGTATGCATCTTTTGGTCCCCTTTCTTCTGCCACCCTCATCTTCCTTCTCCTTTAGTTTTCTCGCCCTTTCCTTCCCCCATCCTTAACTTGCCATCTGCGCCATGGAACCGGCTCAGTCCAGGTGAAGCAATGGCTGGCCCCTGGCCCTGAGGCTTCTGGTGAGATTCGGACCAGGTGTCACCATGAAGCCTTTCATCGTTGCATCTTGAAAACTGACCCAATCACAGCAACCAGATCAACGAGAGATGTCAGAATTTACCAAGGTCAGAGCCATAAAAATGTTTTTTTCAAAATGAGTAATTCACCTATTATACTAAATATGGGTCTCCAGATGTCACAGTATCATAGTGCAACATTTAAGTCTTTGTTTTTTATTTTATTTTTATGTATTTATGTATTTTTTTGGAGACAGAGTCTCGCACTGTCGCCTAGGCTGGAATACAGTGGCGTGATCTTGGCTCACTGCAACCTCCGTCTCCCAGGCTCAAGCAATTCTGCCTCAGCCTCTGGAGTAGCTGGGATTACAGGCGTGTGCCACCATGCCTGGCTAATTTTTGTATTTTTAGTACAGACGAGGCTTCACCATGTTGGCCAGGCTGGTCTCAGACTCCTGATCTCAGGTAATCCGCCTGCCTTAGCCTCCCAAAGTGTTGGGATTACAGGCATGAGCCACTGCGCCTGGCCAATTAAGTCTTGTTTTAAACATGCCATTGGTATGACTGTAACCATCATTTTTTTTTTTTTTTTGGTATGCAATGGTAGAGATTTTTTATTGTAAACTTGCTTCATGAATTACCCCTAAATCCCTTAGGTGAGGGCCACAGGGAAGTCTCCCTCTTTTAGGAAACCTAATATCATATAAATCAAGACTTCTAGCCACGCCAAGGTAAACCATTAGGGATGCTTGATTTTGCAAATCTGTTAAAGGTATGGGCTTGGGAAGAAAATACTTTCCCAGCTGGGCACAGTGGCTACACCTATAATTTCAGCACTTTGGGAGGCCAAGGTGGGTAGATCACCTGAGGTCAGGAGTTCGACACCAGCCTGGCCAACACGGTGAAACCCTTGTCTCTACCAAAAATACAAAACTTAGCCAGGCATGGTGGCACGCACCTGTAATCTCAGGTACTCGGAAGGCTGAGGCAGGAGAATAGCTTGAGCCCAGGAGGCAGAGGTTGCAGGGTGGCAGTGAGCTGAGACCATACCACTGTACTCCAGCCTGGGCAACAGAGACCCTGTCTCAAAAAAAAAAAAAAAAAAAAAAAAAAAAAAAAAAATATATATATATATATATATATATATATATATACTTTCCATTTCTTTCCTACTCGTGTGAAAGAGACCGTGAAAGTGAAAGGAAAAGATGGTCCAATCGCAAGATGAGCAGGCCCTGTAGACAAAGCAGACAGTTCAGCTACTAATGCAGTGTGGAAGGAGAGCCCTGGAGGCCAAGCGCTAGTAATAAACTCAACACTTTATGAAATTGCTAGGGTCTGAATGAGGAATAATTGTAAGTGAAGAAGCCAGTGTGCTGGCTGTTCGGAAATAAGTGATTTTTTTCTTTTCTTTTTTTTTTTTTTTTTGAGATGGAGTCTCGCTCTGTTGCCCAGGCTGGAGTGCAATGGCATAATCTCGGCTTACCGCAACTTTTGTCTCCCGGGTTCAAGCGATTCTCCTGCCTCAGCCTCCCGAGTAGCTGGGATTACAAACATGCGCCACCACGCCCAGCTATTTTTTTGTATTTTTAGTAGGGTTGGGGGGGGTTTCTTCATATTTGTCAGGCTGGTCTTGAACTCCGGGCCTCAGGTGATTCACCCGCCTCGGCCTTGCAAAGTGCTGGGACTACAGGCGTGAGCCACTGCACCTGGCTGCTAAGTGATTTGTAAGCTAAGACATACTCTTAAATTCCTTCAAAGCAAGGGAAGCAGTGACTGTTTTAAGAACAAATACTGTCTTTGAAATTTGAAATACAGGATAGACAGGGGCTCCTTAAACCTAGTAATCCTTTTGTCCCTTTTGGTCCATCTCAACCACAAACCAAGCAAACACGCACACGCTTGTCAAAAACAAGTCAATTATTTTGAAAATCAATTAAATTATTCATACCCTTTGAAATTTCAAAGGAAAGTCTAAAGAGAGAGAGTCAGTTAGAAATCACGGGTATTGAAGTGCTTATTAGTTAAATCGGGTTCTTTGTCTCTCTACTTTGCTAATGGCTGGACTTTTGACTTTTCTGATGATTAGCCCTGGCTATCAAGTCAGATTCCATGGGGCTTGGTTTGTTCATACTCTTCTGAGTGACATTTTCCCCATTCTAATAGCCTAAAAGCATAATGAGGTAAATGAATCACAAGTAATAATGATTTTTTTAAAAATCTAGGCAGGAACAAAACTGGCTCATTACCATGAAGAAATAGCATTCTGATGAGGACAGGAAATCACTGAGGAACAGGAGAGAATACATAAACTACCACTTATGTGTATTGCTAATAATATGTCAGACATGATTCTAAGCGCTTGCCTGACGGTCTCATTTAATACCAATGCAAAGATTCTACAGATGAAGAAATGGGGGCTCAGAGAGATTAAGTAGTTTGCTTAAGGTCACACAGCTAGGAAATGACCAAATTGGCATTTAAATGAGACAGGCTGGCTGAAGCCTGTACTGCCTCTGCCTTTTTTTTTTTTTTTTTTTTTTTTGAGTTAGGGTCTCACTCTGTCACCCAGGTGATCACGGCTCACTGCAGGCTCGAACTCCCAGCCTCAGGTGATCCTCCCACTTCAGCCTCCTAAGTAGCTGGGACTATAGGAGAGCCACCATGCCTGGCTAATTTTTTTTTTTTTTTGAGATGGGGTTTTGCTATGTTGCCCAGTCTGGTCTCAAACTCCTGGGGTCAAGCGATCCGTCCACCTTGGCCTCCTAAATTGCTAGGATTACAGGCATGAGCCACTGTGTGCAGCCTGCCTCTGTCCTTCTGAAAAAAAGGAAATAGCAAAGGCATGGGGAAAAATTAAACATATTAAAGAAAGGGCTGTAAATATTTCCATAGGCATGTTGATTCATGTATTAGTTTCCTAGCACTGCTGTAACAACCATAACCAAGTGGCATTGGTGATATAGTAGTGAGCATAGTTGCCTTCCAAATAATCATAACTTTGGTGGGTATTTTTGTTGTTTTTTTTTTGAAAAGAGTTTCGCTCTTGTAGCCCAGGCTGGAGTGCAGTGGTGTGATCTCGGCTCACTGCAACCTCCTCCTCCCAGGTTCAAGCGATTCTCCTGCCTCAGCCTCTCGAGCAGCTGGGATCACAGATGCCTGCCACCACGCTCAGCTAATTTTTGTATTTTTAGTAGAGACGGGGTTTCACCATGTTAGCCAGGATGGTCTCAAACGACTGGCTTCAGGTGATCCACCCTGTTGGGTGATCAGACTCAACACCAGGCTGTGGGGGCAACGAAGTCCGGGGGAGTCAAAGGAATGAGACAAGACAAGAGTGAAAGTGGGACCGGAGGCCAACGCTAGTATGGAGGCTGCGAAGGCCCTGAGCTCTGGGAGCCCACACTATTTATTGGTGATCAAAGAAGCAGGTGGTGAGGATGTGGGGGTTGAAAGAAAGCAGTGCATCAAGCGCATGATCTACAGCTGTGACGGTTTAGCATTTTTGTTTGAAGCATATGGAACATGTTTTGCTACTTGAAATAATGGGAGTGCTAGAAGCAAGGAGCCAGCAAGTCTAGACACATTCCAGAGGTCACGAGGGTTTTTAATGCCCTGAGCCCTGGATTCCATCCAAGCCACGAGAGCTTTTATGCCCTGGGCTTAGATTGTGGTGTGGCAGGGCAGCCTTCTACCCTTTAGCACAGAGCTTGGTGTTCCAAAGGCCACGAGGGGTTTTAGACCCTGGACCCCAGACATGTTCCAAGACTCTTTTACATTATGTCAGACATGCAAGCCCTGCCTCAGCTTTTTTCCCAACACTCAGCTTTTACCCAACATACCCGCCTTAGCCTCGGCCTCCCAAAAGTGCTGGGATTACAGGTGGGACCCACTGTGCCCGACCCCACTTCAGTGGTTTAAAAGAGCAGATATTTTCTCTCTCACAGTTCTGAAGGCCGGAGTCTGCAATCCAGGTGTCAGTAGGGATATGCCTTAGGGGAGGAGACTTCCCTGCCTCTCCCAGCTTCCGGTGGCACCACGTGTCCCTTAGCTTGTGGCTGCATCACTCTCATCTCCGTCTCCATCTTCACATGGGCTTCTGCTCTGTGCGCCTCTCCTCCATGTGTCTCTTATAAAAATACTTGTCATACGATATAGGGCCCACCTGTATAATCCAGAGTGACCTCATCTCAAGATCCTTAACTAGATCTAAAAGGACAACTTTGGGAGGCACGGTGGCTCACACCTATAATCTCAGCACTTTTGGAGGCCAAGGGATCACTTGAGCCTAAGAGTTTGAGACCAGCTTGGCTAACATGGTGAGACCCCAACTCTATTTTATTTAAAAAAATAAAATAGGGCAGGGCGCAGTGGCTCACGCCTGTAATCCCAGCACTTTAGGAGGCCGAGGCAGACAGATCACAAGGTCAGGAGATCAAGACCATCCTGGCTAACATGGTGAAACCCCATCTCTACTAAAAAATACAAAAAAATTAGCTGGGCGTGGTGGCAGGCGCCTGTAGTCCCAGCTACTTGGGAGGCTGAGGCAGGAGAATGGCATGAACCCAGGAGGCAGAGCTTCCAGTGAGCCGAGATCATGCCACTGCACTACAGCCTGAGCAACAGAGCAAGACTCCGTCTCAAAAATAATAATAAATAAAATAATAAAATAAAATACAATCTCTCCTTATACACAGTTTAATACGATCTGTCCTTAGACACAGTTTAATGGCTATTAATGCTTTCGTTCTAACAACTGTTAGACTCTCAGCATTTTCTGGAAAACTTGGCTGAAAAGTGATATTCTTTCTTTATTTTTGATAGGATCTCTCTTTGTTGCCCAGGCTGGAGTGCAGTGGCACGATCTTGGCTCATTGCAGCCACGATTTCCTGGGCTCAAGCAATCCTCCCACCTCAGCCTCCCGAATAGTTGGGACTATAGGAACACCACCAGGCCTGGCTAATTTTTGTATTTTTTTTGTAGAGATGGGGGTCTCACTATGTTGCCCAAGCCAGTCTTGAACTCTTGGGTTCAAGCGATCCTCCCGCTTCGGCCTCCCAAATTGCTGGGATTACAGGCGTGAGCCACAGAATCTGGCTGAAAAGTGATATTTAATATATTAATTTCTGTTTTCTCCATTGTATCAATGAGAAAATTAATTATCTTTGGGACCACTGGATCCTCACCCCCTTGTCATTTGCTCTGTCAGAGGCAAGTCAAGAACTCTGCTACCACTGGGGCAGGATCCAGTCCTGGGGTTGGCGGGATGGAGTTGGCCTGCAACAAGAAGTTGTGATTTTTTATAAAATTGCAGAACCTATTGTTATAGGAGGAGCTTTGCTTTAATGGTTTTTCAGTTTGTCCCTTTACTTACCATAGGGATTCCTTCTGTTGCCAGTCCCTTGGGGGCAGGGACTGTGTCTTCCTCCCTGTATTCTGAGCCCTGCATAGGGCCTGGCCCTTGCATAGGTATTCAATCAATGTCTGTCAAATACATGAGTGAATGGACAAGCACACCTTTTCTTTTCTTTCTCTTTTTTTTCTTGAGACGGAGCCTCGCTCTGTCGCCCAGGCTGGAGTGCAGTGGTGTGATCTCAGCTCACTGCAAGCTCCGCCTCACCGGTTCACGCCATTCTCCTGCCTCAGCCTCCCGAATAGCTGAGACTACAGGCACCCGCCACCATGCCCAGCTAATTTTTTTTTTTTTTTGTATTTTTAGTAGAGGTGGTGTTTCACCGCGTTAGCCAGGATGTTCTCGATCTCCTGACCTCGTGATCCACCCGCCTCGGCCTCCCAAACCTGCCGAGATTACAGGTGCGAGCCACCGCGCCTAGCTTTTTTTTTTTTTTGAGACGGAGCCTTGCTCTTGTTGCCCAGGCTGGAATGCGTGATCTCAGCTTACCACAACCTCTGCCTCCTGAGTTCAAGCAATTCTACTGCCTTAGCCTCCCGAGTAGCTGGGATTATAGGCATGTGCCACCATGCCTGGATAATTTTGTATTTTTAGTAGAGATGGGGTTTCTCTGTGTTGGCCAGGCTGGTCTCGAACTCCTGACCTCAGATGATCCACTCACCTCGGCCTCCCAAAGTGCTGAGATTACAGGCGTGAGCCACCGCATCTGGCCTCAAGCACACCTTTTCTGGTGCACATAAAACTAGGTCGGGTTCTTAGGGACTGGGTCACCTGACTCACACTAATCAAATACACACAAACAAAACCACAAAGAAACTGCTCTGTCAAGCAGGATGTCAACAGTTTCCTTTGCATGAAGGAGGGTGGGGAGGGGATGTTGTAAGGTGGGTGTCCAGAATGATGGAATAGGGTCGCTATTGGGAAGAGGCTGAAAACATTACTGTGATATTTTGTTTTATAAAATTCTTTTTGTTTTTTCTTTTTTAGAGACAGGGTCTTGCTCTGTTGCTCAGGCTGGAGTGCAGTGGTGTGATTATGGCTCACTGCAGCCTCGACGTCCTGGGCTCAAGTGATCCTCCTACTTCAGCCTCTTGAGTAGCTGGGACTATAGGCGAACACCACTGTGCCTGGATAACTTTTAGAATGTTTTGTGGGCCAGGCGCAGTGGCTTACACCTGTAATCCCAGCACTTTGGGAGGCCGAGGCAGGCGAATCACGAGGTCAGGAGTTTAAGACCAGCCTGGCCAACATGGTGAAACCGCGTCTCTACTAAAAATACAAAAAATTAGCTGGGTATAGTGGCGAGCGCCTGTAATCCCAGCTACTCAGGAGGCTGAAGCAGAGGTTGCAGTAAGCTGAGATCGTGCCACTGCACTCCAGCCTGAGCAACAGAGTGAGATTCGGTCTCAAAAAGTTTTGTGGAGATGCAGTCTCATTATGTTGCCCAGGCTGGTTTTGAACTCCTGGTCTCAAGAGATCCTCTTGCCTTGGCCTCCAGAAGGGCTAGGATTCAAGGTGTGAGCCACCACACCTGGCCTGGTTTATAGGATTCTTGTATAAATTCTCTCTCTGGGCCAAGCCTGGACTAGAACATTGCCCAACTTCCTTTGCACAGCAAAATGGATTTCATAGGATCAGTTAAGAGTATTTGGACCAAACAAGTATCTCTCTTACTTTGTTAGCCTGGATTGCAGGAGTCACAATTACTTACAAGTCAAAAAGATGAGGAGAGGGCTGTGGTAGTTGTGGTCTTAGGCCTGCAGTCGCCTTTTGCAATATTGAGTTACCCTGTGGGCTTTGTGAATTTGGAATCACAGGCTCCTCTGAGGTTGTGCCTTGCCCTCCCCAAAACGTGAGAGGCGAGGGCAGAGCCTACCTACCTTTCACCTCCTAGCACCTGATCCGGAGCACCTGGTTCACAGTAAGCACTCAATCTGTGTGTGCTGAATAAACAAGTAACTGCCTGTTCCTGCCTCGGGGCAGGACGCACCGCTCTAGTGACTGCCCCCAGATTTGGCAGCTCCCCTCCCTTACACAACCCTGGGGAATTACTGCTCATTTCTTTCTTTGGTGTCCTTTCTCTAAAGTGCAAATAGACAGTTCCTTCTGGACACATGGTCTATCTGCAGCCTGCCAGTATCATTTATTAGACCCTTGCTTGCTTTTACCTTCTGTTTTGTCTTCCTGAGACAACATTCTTGTAATGATAATTCCAGCAAAGTCAAAGTTTTTTTTTCTTTATTTTTACTTTTTTTATCCACCCTTGCACACTCTCACCCTTTACTCTCTCTTTTTCTTTTTCTTTTTTTTTTTTTTTGAGACAGGGTCTTCTTGTCACGCAGACTGGAATGCAGTGGTATGATCTCCACTCACTGCAGCGTCAATTTCCTGGACTCGAGTGATCCTACCGCCTCAGCCTCCGGAGCAGCCAGGACTACAGGTGCTCAGCACCACGTCCGGCTAATTTTTGTATTTTTTGTAGAGATGGGGTTTCGCTATGTTACCCAGGCTGGTCTTGAACTGCAGACCTCAGGTGATCCACCCGTCTCAGCCTCCCAAAGTACTAGGATTATAGTTGGGAGCCACCCTGTCTGGCCTCTTTATTTTATTTTACATATTTCTTTTCCTAATCTCGAGGACCTGTGAAACAAAATCCTACTCTGATTTAGAAGATACCAGGTGCTGCTGGGCTTGGGGGCTCACGCCTGTAATCTCAGCACTTTGGGAGGCCGAGGTGGGAGGATCACTTGAGATCAGGAGTTCAAGACCAGCCTGGCCAACACGGCGAAACCCCATCTCTACTAAAAATACAAAAATTAGCCAGGCGTGATGGCATGTGCTTGTAATACCAGCTACACAGGAGGCTGAGGCAGGAGAATTGCTTCAACCTGGGAGGTGGAGGTTGCAGTGAGCCGAGACTGCACCACTACACTCCAGCCTGGGTGACAGAATGAGACCCTGTCTCAAAAATAAAAATAAAAAATCTTCTGAGTTTTACATCTAATGCTACAGAAGGGCAAAAGACACAGTTGGGGCAGAAGGGGAAGGGGAAGCAGCTTTCAGTTATTTCAGCAATGTCCCCAGGTATTTTGAACCACAATGAAGAGGAAAGAAATCAACAAAGTCAGCGCTACCCCTGCCACACCATTGGCTACACAAGGTTACAGTTTCTATAGCTACAAGCCTGTCTCTTAGGGAACACAACGCACCACAGAGCGGCCTCCCTAAAAAGGCCACTTAGTCATGTGAGATGTAGATCTCTGCTGAAATAGAGATGTTTTCTCTTGGAACTTACAATTAATAAGGTGACACTCAGTAGTGCGAACGTGAGAGAACGGGATACAATAAGAGAATGAATCTGCTTCCCTCAGATGGAAATAAACAGGCTGGACTGTGATGAGAGCCAATAGAAAACGCAAAGCCTGGCTGGGCGCCGTGGCTCACACCTGTAATCCCAGCACTTTGGGACACCAAGGCAGGCAGATCACAAGGTCAGGAGTTCGAAACCAGCCTGACCAACATGATGAAACTCCGTCTCTACTAAAAATACAAAACTTAACCGGGCATGGTGGCGCGCACCTGTAATCCCAGCTACTAGGGAGGCTGAGGCGGGAGAATGGTGTGAACCCGGGAGGCGGAGCTTGCAGTGAGCCGAGATCGTGCCACTGCACTCCAGTCTGGGCGACAGAGCGAGACTCCATCTCAAAAAAAAAATGAAAACACAAAGCCTGACCCTGCAATTCTCTGTTCATTGTGATATGATGTCAGCTGTTGGACTTGGCGTGCTTCGTGCTGGAATTACAAGCATGAGCCACCGCGCCTGGCTATTTATTTTTAATTTTTTTTTAAATTTAATTGAATCCTCTAACATCTTTCCAAGATTGTTACGTAAAGCACCCACTGTATAGGAGAGAAAACTAGGCCAGATGTGGTGGCTCATGCCTGTAATTGCAGCACTTTGGGAGTCTGAGGCAGGAGGATCACTTGAGCCCATGAGTTCAAGACCAGCTTGGGCAACAAAGTGAGACCCTATCTTTACAAAAAAAAAATTAGCCGGGTGTGGTGGCACATACCTGTAGTCCTAGCTACTCAGGAGGTTGAGGTGGGAGGATCACTTGAGCCCAAGAGTTCAAGGTGCAGTGAGCTGTGATTGCACCACTGCACTCCAGCCCAGGTGACAGAGCAAGACCCTGTCTCAAAAAACAAACAAAAAAGCAACAGAAAAAAAAAGAAAGAAGAGAAAACAAGCTTCAAAGATGTGACACAACTGCCAAAAGCCACCAGACATTCAAGTAAAGAACGAAGGAAACAACTAAATAGGACTTGATCCCAGGTCTCCTGAGGCCACACCCAGGGAGCTTGCTACTTGAACTAGTGATGATTTAAAAAAATAACTCGGCTGGGCGCAGTGGCTCACACCTGTAATCCCAGCACTTTGGGAGGCTGAGGCAGGCAGATCACATTCAAGACCATCCTGGCCAAGATGGTGAAACCCCGTCTCTACTAAAAATGCAAAAAATTAGCCGGGCATGGTAGCACGCGCCTGTAGTCTCAGCTACTCAGGAGGCTGAGGCAGGAGAATCGCTTGAACCCGGAAGGCGGAGGTTGCAGTGAGCTGAGATCGCACCACTGCACTCCAGCCTGGGTGACAGAGTGCGACTCTGACTCAAAAAAAAAAAAAAACAAAAAAACTCACATTCCTCTCTGAACCCTTGGAAGAGCAACTTGGATGAAATTATTTTTCTAGTATGCAAAGATCTTGGGTGTAATCACAGAGCTACACGGAGGACCATGTGAGAGGGTTTTACAAACCTCAGAGCCCTAGGAAAGCTCTCTGGACCATTTATCAAGAGGAATCAGGCTTTTGGCATTTTTGAGGAAAAAGTAATAAATGACATGCTAAGTTTATGAGAAGATATTTTTTCCCTGAATTTATTCTCTTTCCCATCGGAATTAAATTCTAATATTCATACAGAAGCAACACATTTGTTCCTAAGTCAAATAAAGAACCCTATCTAAAGGCATAAAAAACTGTTGAATTATAGCAGAGGCATATAAAATAATATAGTTCCCTCTGCCATAGCTAAGAAAAATAGCCAACACTTTCAGAGCACTTAGCTAGGCTGGGCGCTGGTCTGTACACGAATTTTAACTCTTTTCTTTGAGACAGAGTCGCGCTCTGTCGCCCAGGCTGGAGTGCAGTGGCATGATCTCGGCTCACTCCAACCTCCACCTCCCAGGTCCAAGCAATTCTCCTGCCTCAGCCTCCCAAGTAGCTGAGATTACAGGTGCCCGCCACCAAGCCAGGCTAATTTTTTGTATTTTTAGTAGAGATGGGAGTTCACCATGTTGGCCAGGCTGGTCTTGAACTCCTGACCTCAGATGATCCACTCACCTCAGCCTCCCAAAGTGTTGGGATTACAGGCGTGAACCACTGTGCCTGGCCTGAATTTTAACTCAATTAATCTTTCCAAAAACCGTACAAGGAAGGAACTATTACCATCTTGACTTTACAGATGGGAAAAATAAAGGGATACAGCTTGCCTGAGGTCATACTGCTAGTAAGTGGTGAAGCTGAGAGCGGGCGGGGCCTGGGCAGCCTTGGGGCCAGTCCCCGCTCCGAACCACTAGACCGAGTCTGAGATGACTTTGATCCTTCTTCCTGAAGGGAAACATTTGGACAGAAGAATTCTGGGTTTTCTCCCTAACCTCTATCCTCCGTCCCACTGAAGCTCCTAATTTGTGAGATGTAGAGATCCCCAGTATTCACTGGGCTATACCAACAATGGGGAATGCTCAACACCACTAGTCATTAGGGAAACGCAAATCAAACCCACAATGAGATATGCCTCACACCAGTCAGAATGGCCTTCATTTATTTATTTGTTTATTTCTCTATTTATTTTTAAGACGGAGTCTTGCTCTGTTGCCCAGGCTGGAGTGCAGTGGTGCGAACTCAGCTTACTGCAACCTCCGCCTCCCGGGTTTGAGCGATTCTCCTGCCTCAGCCTCCCGAGTAGCTGGGATTACAGGCTCCTGCCACCACACCTGGCTAATTTTTGTATTTTTAGTAGAGATGGGGTTTTGCCATGTTGGCCAGGCTGGTCTCTAACTCCTGACCTCAAGTGATCCGCCCGCCTCGGCCTCCCAAAGTGCTGGGATTACAGGCATGAGCCACCGTGCCTGGCCAGAATGGCCATTATTAAAAAGTCAAAAAATAATAGATGCTGGCAAGGTTGCAGAGAAAAGGAATGCTTACACACTGTTGGTGGGAATGCAGATTAGTTCAGCCACTGTGGAAGCAGTCTGGAGATTTCACAAAGAACTTAAAATACAACTACCATTCAACCCAGGAATCCCACTACTGGGTATAAATCCAAAGGAATATAAATCATTCTACCATAAAGACACATGTACGCATATGTTCATGGCAGCACTATTTACAGTAGCAAAGACATGCAATCAACCTAGATTTCCATCAGTGGTGAACTGGATAAAGAAAACATGGCATGGGCCAGGCATGTTGGCTCACTCCTGTAGTTCCAGCACTTTGGGAGGCCAAGGCGGGTGGATCACTTGAGGTCAGGAGTTCGAGACCAGCCTGTCCAATATGGTGAAACCCCACCTCTACAAAAACACAAAAATTAACTGGGCGTGGTGGTGCACCCCTGTAATCCCAGCTACTCGGGAGGCTGAGACAGGGGAATCACTTGAACCCGAGAGGCAGAGATTGCAGTGAGCCAAGATTGCGCCGCTGCACTCCAGCCTGGGCGACAGAGCAAGATTCCGTCTCCAAAAAAAAAAGAAAGAAAGAAAAAAGAAAGAAAACATGGTACACATACACTATGGAATACTACACAGCCATAAAAAGAATGAAATAATGTCCTTTGCAGCAATATGGGTGGAGCTAGAGGCTATTATCCTAAGTGAATTAACTCAGGAACAGAAAACCAAACACCCCATGTTCTCACTGATAAGTGGGAGCTAAACATTAAGCACACACTGATACAAAGAAAGGAACAACAGACCTACTTGTGGGTGGAGGGTGGGAGAAGAGTGAGAATTGAAAAACTACCTACCAGGTATCATGTTGATTACCTGGGTGACAAAATTATCTGTATACTAAACCCCCATGACACACAATTTACCCATGTAACAAACCTGCACATGAGGCCAGGTGAAGTGGCTCACACCAGTAATCCCAGCACTTTGGGAGGCCAAGATGGGAAGATCACTTGAGGCCAGGATTTTGAGACCAGCCCTGGCCAAAACGGCAAAAACTAGCCTGGCCAAAATGGCAAAAAAAAAAAAAAAAAAAAAATACAAAAGTTAGCCAGGTGCGGTGGCACATGCCTGTAGTCTCAGTTACTCAGGAGGCTGAAGCATGAGAATTGCTTGAGCCTGGGAAGCAGAGGTTGCAGTGAGCTGAGATCGCACCACTGCACTGCAGCCTGGGTAACAGAGCAGGACTTTGTCTCAAATAAATGAATAAACAAATAAATAAAAGTTGGAAAGAGAATAATTATGCTTTCAAAACCACTTCATAACATGGGGAGCTGGATATGTTCTGATGTAGAATAACAAAAACAGGATGCAAATGTGCTTATTACACTGATTTAAATGATATGCATCACAATCGTGGTTTATAGACATACACTACGCACAGACAAATAAATGAGGAATACATTAAATATTAACAATGGTTGTTTGGAGGTGGGAGAACTCTGGGTGATATTTTCTTCATCCATTTGTCTAATTGATCCAAGTTTTCTTCAGTGAGGAAACTTGTATAAATGAGGGCATACAGGCCGGGCGCGGTGGCTCACGCCTGTAATCCCAGCACTTTGGGAGGCCGAGGCAGTCAGATCGCTTGAGTCCAGGAATTCAAGACCAGCCTGGACAACATGGTGAAACCCCGTCTCTACAAAAAATACAAAAATTAGCTGGGTGTGGTAGTGTGTGCCTGTAGTCCCCGATACTTGGGAGGCTGAGGTAGGAGCATTGGTTGAGCCTGGGAGGTGGAGGTTGTAGTGAGCTGAGATTGTGCCACTGCACTCCAGCCTGGGTGACAGAGTAGACACCCTGTCTCCGAAAAAAAAAAGGGCAAAAAATTTAAATCATGTCACGACTGGGAGTAATTTAGGCAAAACTTGCCTGGGAGCAAGGAGTATAGACTAGAAAATTGTTCGAAGTTCATGCTTTTGTAACAAGGGCCGGTGGTAGAATTTGGCGTTAGACAGGTAGCAGCTTTGGAAGGAAGCATAAGAAAGGGACACGTGAGGACTCCACACTGCCCCAATTGTCACTTTCCACCACCACATATCCTCTTTAATTCTGAGAGTATTCGAAAGAGTTTAACTGTTCAGTGGATGATACAATTATCACAGTGGGCATAGCCAGTTGTCCTGTTAACAGCCATCACATGTGACCCTGGGGAGCCCAGGCTTCTTTCGTGGTCAGACCTAAACCTGCTGAGAGAGGGTGGTTTCACGTAAGTCACTGACAGAGCACATCTCCAGCTCTCACTGCGGAATCCAGGTTTTCCTTTCGCCTTCCTGCCTCATTTGGTTCTGCCCATTTGCTTGGAGCCAGAAAGGGAAAAGGAAGAAGCCAAGACATCCTCTCCGCTCTGCAACTGACCCAGGTCTGTCTATAACGCCTCCTGACAGTGCCCAGAAATCCTCCCATTAAACAATTGGCCCCTGATGCGATTTCTTTTCCAAATATGCTCATAGATCATTGCAGAGACAATGTTAAACTCGAGAGCATTATCATCTGTATGAATCAGTCTCATCTTTAACCGTAACTCAGAGCTTCCATGTAGGAATGTGCACTGAAACACAGGCTACTGTCTGCGTTCTCACGGAGCTTACGATTTAGCTGCACTGATAGGATATTTACACATGAAGAAATAACAATGTAAGAAGATTCATAGATACTAATTTTTAGGGACAAAGCAAACTGTCTTTTTTTTTTTTTTAGACTGAGTTTCTTTCTTGTTGCCCAGCCTGGAGTGCAATGGTGCGGTCTTGGCTCACTGCAACCTCCGCCTCCTGGGTTCAAGCGATTCTCGTGCCTCACCCTCCCAAGTAGCTGAGGTTACAGGCACCCGCCACCATGCCCAGCTAATTTTCTTGTGTTTTTAGTAGAAACAGGATTTCACCATGTTGGCCAGCCTGGTCTCGAACTCCTGACCTCAGGTGATCTGCCCACCTCGGCCTTCCAATGTGCTGGGATTACAGGCGTAAGCCACCACTCCCAGACACAATCTTGTATGGATGGCTATCATCCAAAATAATTGCAAGCTTCCTGTGGGGGCTGGGATTGCTTCATAGTCCTCCATACACCCCTCAGGGTCCCCACAATGCCTTGAACACCATAATGCTCTGGTAAATGTTTTGGACTGGAAATTCTATGTCATTCTAAGTCCATAGTCCTTGTCTAGTTAGACACTGGTGCTTCTATCCTAACGAAGGTGAGTCGTCCTCTCTGCAGATGGTACAGTCAAGATGACCTAGCTGTAACCTGGCTACTAGAGGACCAAGGAGAAAAATAAACTTCTACCACACTTTCGAAAACAAGCACTCAAACTCAGGAGATACTTGATTGAAGTTGAAAGAGCTGTGCATTGCCCAAGGCAATACCCTCATGAATGGGATTAGTGTCCTTTAATAAAAGAGACCCAAAGAGAGGTCCCTTGCTCCTTCCAGCATGTGAGATTACAGCAAAAAGATGCTGTCTATGAACCAGAAATTGGGCCCTCACCAGACACTGAATCTGTCGGCACCTTGATTTTGGATTTCCCAGCTTCCAGAAGTGGGAGAAATAAATTTCTCTTGTAAATAAGATAAACAGTTTATCATATTTTATTATAGCAGCCCCAAGGGACTAAGACAGAAATCCAGTTGTACACCAGATGATTGTAACATGTTCAGTGGCATGAAAACCTTGCCTCTTGGCAGGGTGCAGTGGCTCATGCCTGTAATCCCAACACTTTGGGAGGCTGAGGTGGGAGGGTCACTTGAAGCCAGGAGTTCAAGACCAGCCTGGGCAACATAAGGAGATGTCCAGATAGCCGGCAAAACAGTGTTCCTGGGTAGGCCTGTGATGGTGTTTCCAGAAGAAATTAGTGCTGTGAGTCGGTAGAGTGAGTTAAAAAGAGTCTCTTAAAAAAAAAAGTTGGCCGGGCACGGTGGCTCACGCCTGTAATCCCAGCACTTTGCGAGGCCGAGGCAAGTGGATCACTTGAGGTCAGGAGTTCGAGACCAGCCTGGCCAACATGGTGAAACCCCATCTCTACTAAAAAATACAAAAATTAGCCGGGCATGGTGGCGCGTGCCTGTAGTCCCAGCTACTCAGGAGGCTGAGGCACGAGAATCACTTGAACTCAGGAGGTGAAGGTTGCAGTGAGCCGAGATTGTGCCACTGCACTCCATCCTGGGTGTGGTGGTATGCACCTGTAGTCCCAGCTACTCAGGAGGCTGAGGCAGGAAGATCGCCTGAGCCCAGGAGATTGAGGCTGCAGCACTCCAGCCTGGGCAACAGAGCAAGATCTGGTTTCCAAAAAACCCCAAAAAACCTTGTGTCTTCATGTGGAGATTAAGTGTGGTTTAAGGAGATGTGTATGAATGACAAGTTGAAAAGGGATGGTCGTGTGATGGTTAATTTTATGTGTCAATTTGACTGAGCTAAGGGATGTCCAGATAGCTTGGCAAAACAGTGTTCCTGGGTAGTCCTGTAATTATGTTTCCAGAAGAAATTAGCACTGTGAGTTGGTAGAGTGAGTGAAAAAGATCCTCCCAGGTGGATCGCGAGCTCAGGAGATCGAGACCATCCTGGCTACCACAGTGAAACCCCATCTCTACTAAAAATACAAAAAATTAGCTGGGCGTGGTGGCGGGCGTCTGTAGTCCCAGCTACTCGGGCGGCTGAGGCAGAAGAATGGCATGAACCCGGGAGGCAGAGCTTGCAGTGAGCGGAGATCGCACCATTGCACTCCAGCCTGGGCGAAAGAGTGAGACTCCGTCTCAGAAAAAAAAAAAAATGGGTATCATCCACTGTTGAGTGGACAAAATGTGGAGGAGGGGCGAATCTGCTCTTTCTGGGCTGACATCCATTTTCTCTTGCCCTTCGAGGTCGGTGCTCCTAGCTCTTGCTTTTGGGCTTAGACTGCGACTTACACCATTGTCCCTCTGGTCCTCAGTCTTCAGATTCAGACTGAATTATACCACCAGCTTTCCTGGTTTTTCAGCTTGCAGATGGCAGATCCTGGGACTTCTTGGCCTCCATAACTGCATGAGCCAATTCCCATAATAAATCTACGCTTGATCTTAGCCACAAGGCCAAGAAGCGATCAATTCATATAATAAATCTCTCTTATAATATCCTGTTGGTTCTGTTTCTCTGGAGAACCCTGACTAACACACCTTTTTTTTCTTTCTTTCTTTTTTTTTTTTTTTTTTGCTTGAGACAGTCTTGCTCTGTTGCCCAGGCTAGAGTACAGTGGTGCCATCACAGCTCACTGCAACCTCCATCTCCCAGGTTCAGATGATTCTCCTGCCTCAGCCTCCCGAGTAGCTGGGCTTACAGGCACCTGCCACTACACCTGGCTAATTTTTGTATTTTTAGTACAAATGGGGTTTCACCATGTTGGCCAGGCTGGTCTCAAACTGCTGACCTCAAGTGATCTGCCTGCCTCAGCCTCCCGAAGTGCTGCAATTACAGGCATGAGCCACTGCACCTGGCCCTAATACACCTTTTAACCTAAAATTTCAGGACTTCCTTTATTTAGAAAATTATGTGTGTGTATATAAATATATATATATATACGTGCGTGTATATATATACACGTATATATATATATAACTGTGATTGTGCCACTGCAATCCAGCCTGGGCGACAGAGCGAGACCTTGTCTCAAAAAAAAAAAAGTTTGGTATATAACCTTCCAATTCCTTTCTATGAATTTAAATGTTTATTTTCTACCTAGTAATCTTATTTTTTTTATTCTTTATTTCCTAGATAATGTTCATTGAACCTTTTTGTATTGAGAAATTTTAAGGCACATTTAAAAAATATATTCTGACCAGGCACCGTGGCTATCTTAGCACTTTCGGAGGTTGAGGTGGGTGATCAATTGAGGTCAGGAGTTCAAGACCAGCCTGGTGGTGAAACCCCGTCTCTAAAAAAAATACAAAAATTAGCCAGGCATGGTGGCATGACCCTGTAATCCCAGATACTGGGGAGGCTGAAGCACGAAAATTGCTTGAACCTGGGAGACAGAGGTTCTTGCAGTGAGCCAAGATTGCACCACTGCACTCCAGCCTGGGCAACAGAGTGAGACTCTGTCACCAAAAATAATAAGAAGAAAGAAAGAGAGAGAGAGAGAAAGAGAGAGAGAAGCAAACAAACAAACTGGGACAAAATTAATATAAGTAGCATTTTTTGTTATTGTTGTTTTCTTCCTGAGCGGAGTTTTGCTCTTACGCCCAGGCTGGAGTGCAATGGCCGTGATGTCCGCTCACCGCAACCTCCGCCCCCAGGGTTCAAGCGATTCTCCTGCCTCAGCTGGAGATTACAGGTGCCCACGCCCAGCTAATTTTGTAGTTTTAGTAGAGACAGGGTTTCACTATGTTGGACAGGCTGGTCTCGAACTCCTGACCTCGGGCGATCCACCCACCTCGGCCTCCCAAAGCGCTAGGATTACAAGTGTGAGCCACTGCGCCCAGACCCGTTTTTTTTTTTTTTAAGTAGGGTTTGTTTGGGCCAAATTTGAAGACTGCAACCCAGAAGACATAGATTCAAGTTTCCCTGAATATATGCTCCAATTAGCAGCAGCTATACATGGGTTTTTAAAGGAAAAAAGAAGGGGTAGTTCTTACATTGGTTCATTAAAATAACATAAGCTATTGATTGGCTATACATTGTTTTTTTGTATCATGAATTCTAGGAACATGAAGATAATGGGTAAGGGTCACATTCTGCAACTTGTGATAACATTTTATGTCATTTATCAGCTAGTCTGGAAACTACAGGTAAGGAAAGAAAGAAGAAAATGCTTTTAAACAATTGCCTGGGTGCAGGTATGTATGTGTGACTGAAGTATACTCATGACTCTCTGGGTGTGATAAATTTTGCAAACCTCACATAGCTCAGACTGCTCTAAGCTACTTCTCATTCTCAATGTACAGGGATTTCTTCCCACATATAACCAAGCAATTATTATTATTATTACTATTTAGACAGTCTTGCTCTATAACCCAGGCTGGAGGGCAGTAGTACAATCTCAGCTCACTGCAACCTCTGCCCCCAGGGTTCAAGCAATTCTCCTGCCTCAGCCTCCTGAGTAGCTGAAATTACAGGCGTGCACCACTATGCCTGGCTAATTTTTGTATTTTTAGTAGAGATGGGGTTTCGCCATGTTGGCCAGGCTGGTCTCCAACTCCTGACCTCAGGTGATCCACCTGCCTCAGTTTCCTAAAGTGCTGGGAATACAGGCGTGGGCTACCGTGCCTGGCCCAAGCAATTCTTTAGCAGAGTCTCCTGTGGACAACCGCTGGGTGTCCTCCAATTCAATAGCATCACATCTCACAGGTTGAGTGCTCAGTTCCACAAGACTGCTTCTCACTTCAGAGGTCAATTGCAACCCCCAGGCTGTAACCTGATCTTCTCACTGGCTGGCTATAAATCAGGGCTCCCCCACAACCCCCTCTTTGAGTTTGATTAACTTTCTAGAGTGGCTCACAGAGCTCAGGGAAATTATTTACAGGTACACATTTATTTTATAAAGGATATTACAAAGGATGCAGATGAACAGCATGATGAAAGAGATACATAGGGCAAGGCATGAGGGAGGGGGATGAACTTTCAGGCCATCTCTGGGCACACCACCCTCTAGGCACCACCACATGTTCTGCAATCCAGAAGCTCTCTGAATCTAATCATTTTAGTTGTTTTTTTTGTTTTTTTTTTTTTTGATACGGAGTTTTGCTCTTGTTGCCCAGGCTGGAGTGCAATGGCGCGATCTCGGCTCACCGCAACCTCCACTTCCCGGGTTCAAGAGATTATCCTGCCTCAGCCTCCCAAGTAGCTGGGATTACAGGCATGTGCCGCCATGCCAGGCTAATTTTGTATTTTTAGTAAAGATGGGGTTTCTCCACGTTGGTCAAGCTGGTCTCGAACTCCCAACCTCAGATGAGCTGCCCGCCTCGGCTTGCTTCCCAAAGTGCTGGGATTACAGGTGTGAGCTACCACGCCCGGCCCGTTTTAGGTTTTTACAGTCTTCATTATGTAGGCTTGATTATGTGAAAACAAGTAATTCAAACTCTAAGTGGTTGTGAAAGCAGCAAGAGACAGACAAATTCCTAGGCAGACAGGAACAGGTCCCCGGTGAAACCCAACCTTCAAGCCAAAGACAGCCTGAAGCCTGAAAAATGGGCTGCCTGTTCCATATAGATTCCACAAGCAGAGTAAGAACTTCCTCAATGCCTTTTTAGCCAGTCGAATGGTGCTTTTTCCAGGCCTGCCCATGGACCAGTCAGCATGCACGCCCCCATCTTGAGCCAATAAAAACCCTGGACTCAGCCACATGTTGGGACTACCTACCTTCAGGCCCCCTCTTACACAGAGGGCTACCCACCTCAGGTCCCCTCTCATGATGAGAGCTGTTCTGTTGCTCAACAAAAGCTTCTCTGCCCTGCTGACTCTCTGGTGTCCACGTAACCTCAGTCTTCTTGGACATGAGACAAGAACCTGGGACCCACTGAACCATGGGTGCGAAAGGAGCTGTAACACGGTAGCCCACCCACCCTCTGCCAGTGTCAGGCGGCCACCTCACGTGACGGGAAGAGGCGGCGGTGGGGCTGGGGCAGCCCAGGAACCGCAGGCCAGAGTGGGGCAGCAGGATTGACACCCCATTCACTGAAGCATGTGGATGGCAGGAACTAATGAGCTGTAACATGTCCTCCCATTTGCCACTGGGAGGCAGGAACAAACATAAGTTGTAACATGAATGAGCTGTAAGATGCTCCCCACCACCATCATTTCCTGTGCCGTAGGCAGTAGGAAGGAGAGAGAGCTCTAACAGTCCTTCGGGGCTCAGACCTCAGGACTCCCCAGGTGAGAGCCATAACACCCCTTGGGGCTCTGTGGTTGCTGGCATCTCCAAGTTTTCAGGTGCTGCTGTGTCCCCCTCATCCAGACACCGGTGCCCAAGGTGGAAGACAGTCATAACATGCCTGGACCAGCTGCGGGCTGAGTGCAGAGCCACGACGGGTGCAGAATCTGGGCGTGTAGCATGAACCGAGCACAGCCTGCTGGACTGAGTGGGGAGAGTAAGCCCAGCGGTGAGCCCAGAGCCAAGCAAGGCCCGGGTAGGGGTGCCCCCAGCCATGAAGATTTCTAGCTGGTGAGGTGGCACTGAAAGAATCCTGTGTCATTTGGAACTTTAAAATATTTTGAACCTTAAGGGAATGTGATTATGGGACCTGAGTGTCATAACCAGGCAGCTATAACCTAGGCAGCCAGCTGTAACTTATGTTTCTCTGATTATAGAGTGGCCTTCTTCCTT
Source organism: Pongo pygmaeus (assembly GCF_028885625.2). Lineage (NCBI taxonomy): Eukaryota > Metazoa > Chordata > Mammalia > Primates > Hominidae > Pongo > Pongo pygmaeus. The sequence continues at coordinate 51,672,718 of NC_085931.1, forward strand.
ACCTACATTGTTTTGTAAAATGTTGTAAATGACTAAAGAGCATCAGGGACCCCTTCCCTCTTAACTGTTGATTTTCATTATAGATTAACCTCCCTCTTTTCCTTCCCACACAAAGACTTCATGACTATCACATTATCTAAGATAGAGTGTCAAATACATATCTTTGAATTGGAAAGGAAATGAAAACAAGTTGTAAAGAAAAGGAAAGCTATAAGGAAAAGAAAATAAACTGCAACTAATTAAATTGTAACTCATAAACCAGTCTGGTATAGAAAATGTTATAATCCTACTAAACTTCTTTATTTTCAGCCAATACAAGCAAGACCTTAACTTTTAATTTTGGAGCACTGACCCCATTTCTCTGGAGTCTACGTTACCCGGATGGCTGTTCCCAGTTTTTTCCTTCAATATACTCTCTAAAACTGGATGCTGATGCTTTTGATTATTTCAGGATGACAACTGATTATATCATTGGCCACTGATGATCAACTCCACTTTTCTCTCCTCCCTGGAAGTTGGGGGTGGGGTGTGGACTGAAAGTCCCAACCCTCTAATCCTACCTTGGGCTTTCTGGTGACCAACCCCCATCTTGAAGCTATCTAGGGGCTACCAGCCCCATCAGTCATCTCATCAGCATACAAAAGATACTCTTATTACTCCTCTGACTCCAAGGGTTTTAGGAGTTGTGTGCCAGCAACCAGGGACAGACACCAAATAGATATATCTTATTATGAATCACCATATCAAAGAGGTAAATAATTATAAGATGTTACTCAAATATTCTTTAGCCTATCTAATTTTCAAAAAGAGATGTTAAGAGTTCCATGTGATTAGTGGATTTGTCAATTTCTTTCTTTCTTTTTTTTTTTTTTTGAGATGGAGTCCTGCTCTGTCTCCCAGGCTGGTATGTAGTGGCCCGATCCCAGCTCACTGCAATCTCTGCCTCCTGAGTTCAAGAGATTCTCCTACCTCAGCCTCCTGAGTAGCTGGGATTACAGGCATGTGCCACCACACCTAACTAATTTTTGTATTTTTAGTAGAGACAGGGTTTCTCCATGTTGGCCAGGCTGGTCTTGAACTCCTCACCTCAGGTATCAACCTGCCTCAGCCTCCCAAAATGCTGGGATTACAGATGTGAGCCACTGCACTGGGCCGGATCTGTCAATTTCTTTTAGTAATTCTGACCATCTTTGTATTATGCATTTGAATCTATGTGATTAAATGTGTTAAATAAAAATTACAGGATGCTATTGTTTTGGACTAAGTTTCTGCTCTTGGATCCAACGGACGAGACCAAAAATCAAAATGGACTCACCTATGCCAAAGTTCCACATCACTAAACCCAAACCAAGTTGACTGACCCTCCCCAAAATCACAAATAATTTCCCAAACAGGCCAATTTAAATCTTCAATTGGCATGATAATGAAGTTCCCTCTGCTTTAGTCCTTACAGGAAAAAAGTAGCTTGATGTTTACTAATCAGTTACTTTTCTATTGTTCTGTCTCTCTGTCCCTGCCTTATAAGAAAGATAGCTTTGAAATCACCAATATGCTCTTTGTTCTTTGCTTCTGCTTTCTTTTTGTTTTTTTGAGACAGGGTCTTGCTCTTTCTTTAGCTCTTCTCTGTCTATAAAGCCAACCTCTTCTGTTGCCCAGTTCTAGAACTGCCAAAAAGCTAATTCACTAGGAGTGGGGTGAGGGGGAGAGAACTAGAAGACTTAAAAAATAATTTTATTTATGATATAATAATACTGTATACCTGACAGTGATTCATCCAGAACAGAGCTGAGAACCTAGGAAATAAGAGGCATTTAAGTCATCAAACAAGGTATTGCACTTTATTCATAGGAAAATGTCCTCCTCAGTGTACTTGCTCTTGTTTTATAAAAACTTCTAAAAACTTTGTGGCTCTTTGGCAGTCTCACCAAATTAGAAATTGCCTATTAGAAGAGAATGTTCTCAGACGCAGGCATATGAAGGTCAGAAAAAGTGTTAATTAACAGCTAGGAACAGGACAATATGTATTTGTTAGAAAAAAAAAATACAGAAATGCAAAAGCACAGCAGTTTGGAGTGATTCTTTGAAGGGACAAACCGTCCAATAAGTTCCCAAAGGTATTGAAACTGCCTTTGGAAAATTATAACTGAGGAAATTGTGGCAGTGAAAGAAATCAGACCTAACTGACTCTATCTTGCTTCTAACCTTTAAGCTGTCCTTGTTCATTCCTGGACATAGGCCGAACTAGCTTTGGGAAGGAATTCAGTTCATGGTTTGACTCTGAAACAAAATTAATAACAGCCCTTTCCTGAAAAGACCCCCTTCTTGCCTGGGGAGCAGTCTGCCTTTGCAGGACCAACAAATTAGCTACAAGATTGGAAATTACAGTTTAGGGGTATTGTAGCCTCTGGCTCTAAGAGTCTGAGCCTCCCCACACTGCTCCTCGGGATAACATCATTATTGTAAAACGTAAGATCAGTGCTTGAGATATTTTGCAGACCCTGCACTCCATGGATCAGCTGACACCACCCAGACCTGTAATAAGGCTCAACCAGTTCTGCCATCCCACCCAGGAACAGAAAACAGCAAGAAAACCTCACTTCAACCCCCTATGATTCCATCTCCAACCTGATCAATCAGCACTCCTCACTTCCCAAACCCATGCCCCACAAATTATCTTTAAAAACTCTGACCCTTGAAGGCTCAAGAAGACTGATTTGAGTAATAATAAAACTCTGGTTTCCTGCACAGCCAGCTCTGCGTGAATTACTCTTTCTCCATTGCAATTTCTGTCTTGATAAATTGGCTCTGCCTAGCCAGAGGGCAAGGTGAACCCACTGGGCAGTTACAGTATCCCCACATTATGTGCCACCAGAGTGACACATCACAATGATGTCCCAGTGCGAAAGCAACAACTGAACGATATGTATTATGTTTATTTTTCATTTTTTATTTTTACTTTTGAAGACAGGGACTCACTCTATTGCCCAGGCTGGAGTGCAGTGGCATGATCATAGCTCACTGCAGCCTCCACCTCCTGAGCTCAAGTAATCCTCCTGTTTCAGCCTCCCAAGTAGCTAGAACTACAGATGTGCACCACCACACCCAGCTAATTAATTTTTTTTTTTTTTTTTGGTAGCGACAAAGTCTCATTATGTTTCCTAGGCTGGTCTCGAACTCCTGGGCTCAAACGATCTCCCAACCTTGGCTTCCCAAAGTGCTGGGATTACAGGCATGAGCCACTGTGCCTGGCCTATGTTATGTTGAAAGTGGCCAAGGATGGGCTGGGTGCGATGGCTCACACCCGTAATCCCAGCACTTTGGGAGGCCCAGGCGGGTGGATCACCTGAGGTCAGGAGTTTGAGACCAGCCTGGCCAACATGGTGAAACCCCATCTTTACTAAAAATACAAAAAATTAGCCAGGCGTAGTGGTGGGCACCATTAATCCCAGCTACTCGGGAGGCTGAGGCAGGAGAATTGCTTGAACCCAGGAGGCGGAGGTTGCAATGAGCCGAGATCATGACATTGCATTCCAGCCTGGGCGACAAGAGTGAAACTCCATCTCAAAAAAAAAAAAAAAAAAGAGAGAAAAAAGAAAGTGGCTGAGGATGTTTAGCTTTTGAGAATGATTTCTGTACAAAATGGTTAAAAGAAAACAAAGCAATAAGTCAAAACATTTTGGTGCATAAAGAAGTAGCATTGCAATGATGTTAGTGACACAGGATGCTTTTGATGCCGCTTCGACACCTGGAAATATCCATGGCTGGCAGCGCCTCTGTCCAGGCTTGGTTTGGCTCTGGGCTTACTCCTGGGCTCACTCCACCAGCTCGCCCTGGCAGGCTGCCCTCAGCTCAGGCTACCAGCCCAGATCCTGTGCATGCGCAAGGATTCCATGCTCAGCCTGCAGCGGAGCCAGGCATGCTGTGGACCATTTTCATATTAGGCACCAACGTTTAAATGAGGGGAACGTGGTGGTGGCTGAAAACACGAACATGCCAGCAACCATGGAGCCCCAAGGGGTGTTATGGCTCTTGCCTGGGATGTCCCAAGGTTTGAGTCCCCAAGAAATGACACAGCTCTCTCTCATTCCTGCTGCCTGCAGCACGGTGAATTTGGGGGCGTATTACAGCTCATTTGTGTCACAGCTCCTCCAGTCCCTTTGCCCAAAGCTTGGTGAATGGGGGCATGTGGTGCACAGTGGCTTTTTCTCCCCCTTTGCTCAGGAAGCAGGAGGGAGAGCTACGGTGTTACAGCTCTTTACGCACCCACCATTTGGTGGGTTCCAGGTTCTTGTCCTGCCACCAAGAAGAATGAGGTTAGGCAGACACTGGAGAGTGAGCAAGGCAGGAAAGAATGTTATTGAGTGACAGAAAAGCTCTCGATAATGCGAGGGGACCCGAAGTGGGTAGCCCTGTGTGACAGGGGAGCCTGAAAGAGGGTAGCCCAATGTGTGGTGAGTCCACGGTTTATATGGGCTCAGAATGGGGGCATACATGCTGATTGGTCTATGGGCAGGCCTGGAAAAAGCACCATTCAATTGGCTAAAAGGCATCAAGGAAGTTCTCACTCCGGTTGTGGACTCTACCCAGAACTGGCAGCTCAGTTTTCAGGCTTTAAGCTGTCTTTGGCTTGAAGGTTGGGTTTCACCAGGGACCTGCCCCTATCTGCCTAGGAATTTTTCTATCTCTTGCCACTATCATTAGGAAAACAATCTGTTTATGTAGTGCCACCTATTCAGTGCTGCATACAGAGTAGGAGCTCAGTCCTACTGAGCCTGCTTGCAGGCAGTGAAACGATGGAGGAGCCGGGCACAGTGGCTCACGCCTGTAATCCTAGCACTTTGGGAGGCCAAGGTGGGTAGATCACCTGAGGTCAGGAGTTCGAGACCAGCCTGGCCAACATGGCGAAACCCCGTTTCTACTAAAAATACAAAAATTAGCTGGCCATGGTGACATGTCCCAGCTACTTGGGAGGCTGAAGCAGGAGAGTAACTTGAACCCAGGAGGCAGAGATTGCAGTGATCCAAGATCGCGTCACTGCGCTCCAGCCTGGGTGACGAAGCAAGACTCTGTCTCCGAAAAAAAAGAAAAAAAAAAAAAGGAAAAAGAAACAATGGAGGAACTCTATGAAAAACCCATAGCTAATGCTCAAAGGCAAAAGACAGGATGCTTTCCCCAAAGATCAGGAGCAAGACAAGAAATCATATACATATAATGCAATAGGATATATAAACTGTCTTAGCTGGGTGACACTAATGCAAACCAAAAATAGAATTCTAAGACCCCCAATCAACTGAATGGACCCCTTCTCTCAGCCGAGGGGATTCCAAAGTAAATCTGAAAAACCAGTTCAGGCCGTGATAGGAAGAGGGTGTTGAACGTTCCTCATTATACTCTCCTCTCGGAATTCGGGCACAGCTGCCCAGCATTAACATTAAAACTGGGACCTTGAGGCCGACAAAACATATTCTTTGTAGCAATAAGATACCAAATTCCAACCTGATTCTAGTATAGCATCACATGACAGCCAGCAGGCCCTAAAATATTGAAGTATTTTACCCCCAAATATATTTCTTTGACATATTTCTTTTTTTTTTTTTTTAGACAGAGTGATGGAGTCTCGCTCTGTTACCCAGGCTGGAGTGCAGTAGCGCAATCTCGGCTCACTGCAAGCTCCGCCTCCTGGGTTCATGCCATTCTCCTGCCTCAGCCTCCCAAGTAGTTGGGACTACAGGCACCCGCCACCACGCCCGGCTAATTTTTGTATTTTTAGTAGAGATGGGGTTTCACTGTGTTAGCCAGGATGGTCTTGATCTCCTGACCTCGTGATCCACCCGCCTTGGCTTCCCAAAGTGCTGGGATTACAGGCGTGAGCCGCCGCGCCCAGCCTTCTTTGATATATTTCTAAATGACCCTGTAAAGCGGTCTCTTGTGGGGAAAATTTATATTCTGTAGAGAATTCTGACCCCTTTCCAGGTCTTTTTCTGATCCTGAAGAGATTGGTTCAGAGTTTAGCACCTTTTAGAGATCTAAACAGTAAACATTTGCCATCTGTTGCCTCTAAGGGCACCCACCTGTGAGACTTCATCTATATAGTAAGAACTTTAGTCTCCACAACCCACCCTTATCTTAACTCAGATACTCCTTTCTATTGATTCCAGGTTTTTTGTTTTGTTCTGAGACAGAGTGTCGCTGTCACCCAGGCTGAAGTGCAGTGGCAGGATCTCAGCTTATTGCAATCTCTGCCTCCCAGGTTCAAGCAATTCTCCTGCCTCAGCCTCCCAAGTAGCAGGGATTACAACAGGCATGCATTACAACCCCCGGCTAATTTTTTTTTTTTTTTTTTTTTTTTAGTAGAGACAGGGTTTCACCATGTTGGCGGGCTGGTCTCAAACTCCTGACCTCAGGTGATCCACCCTCCTTGGCCCCCAAAGTGCTGGGATTACAGGTGTGAGCCACTGTTTCTGGCCGATTCTGAGTTTTAAGATAATAACTCTTTCAACAAATTGCCAATCAGAAACTCTTTGAATCCACCTAGGACCTGTAAGCTCCCCTCCCCAACCTTTCCGGGCTAAACCAATGTATAGCTGACATGTATTGATTGATGTCTTATGTCTCCCTAAAACATATAAAATCAAGCTGTAACCCAACCACCTTGAGCACATGTTCTTAGGACCTCTTAAGACTGTGCCTTGGGGGCTGGCACAGTGGCTCACACATGTAATCCCAGAACTTTGGAAGGCTGCAGCGGGTGGATCGCCTGAGGTCAGGAGTTTGAGACCAGCCTGGCTAACATGGCGAAACCACGTCTCTGCTAAAAATACAAAAAATTAGCCGGGCATGGTGGCAGGCGCCTGTAATCCTGGCTACTCGGGAGGCTGAGGCAGAAGAATTTCTTGAACCCAGGAGGCGGAGTTTGCAGTGAGCCTAGATTGTGCCACTGTACTCCAGCCTGGGTGACACAGCGAGACTCCGTCTCAAAAAAAAAAAAAAAAATTCTCCCTAGTTTATGTTCTTTATAGCTCTTAGGTATGTCTAAAATCACTTTACTGGTTTATATGCTTATTGTCTGTCTCTTTCCATTCTAATGCAAATCCCATAAAACAAGAATCTTGTCTGTCTCATTTACATTGTATCCCTGTTGCCTAGCAAAGTGGCTGGCACATGGCAGATCTTTAAAAATTATTTGTTGACATCTTTTTAATTTTTAAGGGACAGGGTCTTGCTCTGTCACCCAGGCCAGACTGCAGTGGCATCATCGTAGATCACTGCAGCCTCAAACTCCTGGGTTCAAGTGATCCTCCCACCTTAGCCTCCAGAGTAGCTCGGACTGCTGGAACATGCCACCATGCCTGGCTATTTTTCTTTTTAATTTTTTGTAGAGATGGAGTCTTGCCATGTTACGCAGGCTAGCATGGCTAGCATTCCTGTTTTGTTTTGTTTTCCTTTTTCATGAGACAGAGTCTCACTGTCTCCCAGGCTAGAGTGCAGTAGCGTGATGTCGGCTCACTGAAACCTCCACCTCCCGGGTTCAAGCGATTCTCGTGCCTCAGCCTCCCAAGTAGCTGGGATTACAGGTGCGTGCCACCATGCCTGGCGATTTTTGTATTTTTAGTAGAGATGGGGTTTCACCATGTTGGCCAGGCTGGTCTTGAACTCCTAGCCTCATGTGATCCACCTGCCTTGGCCTCCCAAAGTGCTGGGATTACAGATGTGAGCCACTGAGGCTAGCATTCTTGTTTTATTACACAGTACCTTTTCTACTCACAAGCTCCTGAGATCACGCATGTATTTCTCAGCTTCCTTCCGCCTAGACACACCCACACTTTATTCAATTCAGACTAAGATAGGAGTGCATCAACCATATGGTATTTAATATGGTGAAATTTCTAAAGCACTAAATCTTAGGGAAGCCATGTCTTTCTCAACACTGTAGCCCACCCCCCTCAATATAAACTCAATGGACAAATATTTACAGAATATTCATAGCAATGCCTGGTACTTAGCCATGGTAACGAGGATTCAGAGCTCTGAATCTACTAGGTTGAGAGGGTAGGTAAGTAAACAAATAAATACAATTCAATGCTGAAGGTGCTTAACAGAGCTCTACCCAGAGTATTATGTTCCAAAAACTAACAAAGACATATATACCTCCCAGCCTAGTCAATATAGTGTAAGACCCCACCTACAAAAAAAAAAAAAAAGAAAAAATTAGCTGGGCAGGGTGGCACTTGCCTGTGGTACCAGCTACTCGGGAGGCTGAGGTGAGTGGATCGCTTGGGTGGTTGAGGCTGCAATGAGCTTTAATCATGCCACTGCACTCCAGCCTGGGTGACAGAGCAAGACTCTGTCTCCAAAAAAATAAAAAATAAAAATAAAATAAAATAAAATAAAAAGCATTCCAGAGAACTTTGTCTTAGGGACATCCTCACCCAAACTTGAAATTCAAATGATGGGCCTACTCTTTTTAACGTGGGTGTTACTGCATAAATCATACCTCAAGGAAAAAGATGCAGGAACTGAGCCTTGAAAGATATTCTTTTTTTTTTTTTTTTTTGTGTGAGATGGCATCTTGCTCTGTCGCCCAGGCTGGAGTGCAGTGGCGCGATTTCAACTCACTGCAACCTCTGCCTCCTGAGTTCAAGTGATTCTCCTGCCTCAGCCTTCTGAGTAGCTGGGACTACAGGCACCTGCCACCACACTTGGCCAATTTTTGTATTTTTAGTAGAGATGGAGTTTTACCGTGTTGGCCAGATTGGTCTCAAACTCCTGACCTCCAGTGCTGGGATTACAGGCGTGGGCCACCACACTCGGCGGAAAGAGATTCTTAGTAAAGGTCAACCAAGTACTAAAAAAGAATCCAATTTATTTTCTTCATTGACTGTATGCTGAATCTACCTTTGATCTTTGGAGAAAAGATAAATAGTACTGGTAAACTTCTGAACTTACTTGCTAAGTTGCTTGTTAAGCTAAATAATCACAACCATCAAGTGGCTATATTTTTAACCTGGGGTCCTTTGGCATATGATATGTATTGAGAGTAATAGGCTTACCTCTTCTAGGAAGACAGCATGCTGTTGTGGAAAAAAGGATGGCATTTGAAGTTATAAGATCTGTTTGGTCCTGCTCTGTCACTTATTGGCTGTGCGACTATGAATGAGTCATTAACAATTTGGAACCTATCTCCACACCTATAAAATGGAGATATCATCTGCCCACTGCATCTCAGAGGTCTGGAGTACCAAATAAGAGGGTGGATGCCAGATTGTTTTATAAACTACAAAGAAATATACAAAGATTAATAATCAGTGTTTACATCTGTATGCTACAGCTTTAGCAAGTGACCGGCACAAATGTACTCAATAAGTGTTCGTAAAATAAATTAATATCTCAAATGCTCCTGGAGTATAGACCAATGAGAGCTCTAGTCAGCTATAACCAGGAAGCCTCAATAGTTACAACATTTATTTCAGATGATATGGGCCAAGTGTGGTGGCTCATGCCTGTAATCCCAGCACTTTGGGAGGCCAAGGCGGGTGGATCACTTCAGGTCAGGTGTTTGAGACCAGTCTGACCAACATGGTGAAACCCCACCGTCTCTACTAAAAAAAAAATACAAAATTAGCTGGGCGTGGTGTCTCATGCCTGTAATCCCAACTACTTGGGAGGCTGAGGCAGGAGAACTGCTTGAACCTGGGAGGCAGAGGTTGCAGTAATCCGAGACCGTGTCATTGCACTCCAGGCTGGGCAACAAGAGCGAAACTCTGTCTCAAAAAAAAAAAAAAAAATACAGATGATGTGGAAAGATTTTTTACCTGTTTGTATTAACACTTGTTTAGTGAGGATTTGATTTTTAAATTCATGGGTTGTCAAAATGCTTTTTACCTCCTTCTCTGACTTTTAACCATTATTCTGCCTGTTGGCACTTGAACCAATGGTGAACAGGAACTAGGGAGTTTTAACAAACTGTGGATCATTCTATTTTGCATGTTTCTTTTCTTTCTTTTTTTTTTGTTTGTTTTTTGAGACACGGTCTCACTTTGTTGCCCAGGCTGGAGTGTGCAGTGGTGCGATCTCAGCTCACTGCAGCCTTGGCCTCTGGGGCTCAAGCAATCCTCCTGCCTCAGCCCCACAACTAGCTGGGACCACAGGCACACACCACCATGCCCGGCTAATTTTTGTATATTTTGTACAGGCAGGGTCTTGCCATGTTGCCTAGACTTGTCTCGAACTCCTGAGCTTAAGTGATCTCTCTGCCTTGGCTTCCCAAATTGCTGGGATCACAGGCGTGAGCCACCGTGCCCGGCCACCTAATTTTGCAGGTTTCTGTTAGCTCCAATAAAGGCCATAAAGAGGTGGATACTACTGGCCAAAAACTGTAACTTTTGTGTCTCGCACTTCAATACCTGTTGATATGAAGAGGTACTGGCTTCATTCTCTGGCCAAAAAAGATGATAAATGATAGATGACAAAAGTTTGGGCATACGCTTGGGGAAAGAAAAAAGTAAAACAATACAATTTCAGCAAAGTACTACCAACTCCACTCTTCGCTTTAATACATATAAAAGGTGCTTCAAAGCAGTGTTCCACTAAGTTCAAGCCACAGCTCCTATTCAGATTGTTTATCAGATCTAAAAATGCTTTTTTTTTTGAGACGGAGTCTTGGTCTGTTGCCCAGGCTGGAGTGCAGTGGTGTGATCTTGGCTCACTGCAACCTCTGCCTCCCAGGTTCAAGCGATTCTCCTGCCTCAGCCTCCTGAGTAGCTGGTACAGGCACGCACCCCCACGCCCGGCTGATTTTTGTATTTTTAGTAGAGATGGGGTTTCACCATGTTGGTCAGGCTGGTCTCGAACTCCTGACCTCGTGATCCGCCCACCTTGGCCTCCCAAAGTGCGGGGATTACAGGCGTGAGCCACGGCACCTGGCCTAAAAATGCTTCTTTTTCTGGTTTAATTGGGAACAAATTTCACTAGGCATCTCTGACAGCAGTGATTTATAATGATTTATAATAAGAAGCTGACTGCAATGCCCTCTGGTGGTTTAAAGCTTTCTTCATATCTATAACTGCAAAGTTAAAAACAAATGCAGCCATTTTCTATCAAATGGGAGTTGATTTATAAATGAAAACATCAACAAAGATAATCCATAAACTTCCTTTTGATTTCCATGACTATCATCATAATAATAAAGCATTTCTACAGATGCACTTTGCCCAACATAACTCCATGGTTCAAGGGGTTAATAAAATAATTTAGTCTGTAATCCCAGCCTCTCAGGAGACTGAGGCAGGAGGGTCACTTGAGCCCAGGAGTTTGAGGCTGCAGTGAGCTATGAGCATGCCACTGTACTCAGCCCGGGGAAATAAAGCAAGACGCAGTCTCTTAAAAAAAAAAAAAAAAAAAACAGAGACATTTGGCAGGGCGCGGTGGCTCACGCCTGTAATCCCGGCACTTTGGGAGGCCGAGGCGGGCGGATCACGAAGTCAGGAGATTGAGACCATCCTGGCTAACTAACACGGTGAAATCCCGTCTCTACTAAAAATACACAAAATTAGCTGGGAGTGGTGGCGGGCGCCTGTAGTCCCAGCTACTCGGGAGGCTGAGGAAGGAGAATGGCGTGAACCCGGGAGGCGGAGCTTGCAGTGAGTCGAGATCACGCCACTGCGCTCCAGCCTGGAAGACAGAGCAAGACTCCGTCTCAAAAAAATAATAATAAAAAAATTAAAATATAAATATGTTATATGTATTTGCTATATATAACATATATGTAAATATATTTAATATATATTTAAAAACAGTGAAGACTTAAGGTGAAGGATAATTTATATATTATCCTTACATATATATTTAATACATTTATATATAAATGTGTGTATATAATTTATATATACATATTATATATATATATATGTTTTTTTTTTTGAGGCAGTATCTTGCTTTGTCACCCAGGCTGGAGGGTGGTGACATGATCATGGCTCACTGCAACTTCCACCTCCTGGCTCCTGGGCTCAAGCAATCCTTCCATCTCAGCCTTCCGAGTAGCTGGAATTGCAGGTGCGCACCGCCATGCCCAGATAATGTTTTCTATTTTTTCTAGAGATGAGGTCTTGCTATGTTGCCTAGGCTGGTCAAACTCCTGGGCTCAGGCGGTCCTTCTGCCACGGCCTCCCAAAGTGCTGGAACTATAGGCATGAGCCACTGCACCTAATCTTTTATAATTTTTAATACACTAACAAATGCAAAATAAAGAACTCAAATAAAAACTCAACTAGTTTCTTTTCTTTTCTTTTTTTTTTTTTGAGATAGAGTCTCACTGTCACCCAGGCTGGAGTGCAATGGCGTGATCTCGGCTCACTGCAACCTCCACCTCTTGGGTTCAGGCAATATTCTCCCACCTCAGCTTTCCCAGTAGCAGGCAAAAACAGCAAAAAACAGACAAGTTGGACTTCATGAAAATTTAAAAATGCGTACATCAAAAGACACTATCAACAGAGTAAAAGGGCAACGCACAGAATGGGAGAAAATATTTGCAAATCATATGTCTGATAAGAGATTAATATCTAGAATATATAGAGAATTCCTAAAACTCAACAACAAAAAAACACTTGATTCAAAAACAGGCAAATAACTTTTTTTTTTTTTTTTAATTCTGAGTTGGCTCACTAGGGAGTAGGCAAGTGACTTGGATAGACATTTCTCCAAAGAAGATATACAAATGGCCAATCAGCAAATGAAGAGATACTCATTATCACTAATCATTAGAGAAATGCAAATCAAAACTACAATGAGATACCACCGCACACACCCCATTACGATGGCTACTATCAAAAAAGCAGAAAATAATAAGCGTTGATGAGGATGTGGAGAAATTGGAACCCTTGTGCACTGTTGGTGGGAGTGTAAAATGGTGCAGCTGCCATGGAAGAGTATGGTGATTCCTCAAAAAATTAAAAATAGAGCTGGGCACGGTGGCTCACGCCTGTAATCCCAGCACTTTGGGAGGCTAAGGTGGGTGGATCACCTGAGGTCAGGAGTTCAAGACCAGCCTGGCCAACATGGTGAAACTTTGTCTCTACTAAAAACACAAAAATTAGCCAGGTGTGGTGGCGGGCACCTGTAATCCCAGCTACTTGGGAGGCTGAGGCGGGAGAATTGCTTGAACAAGGGAGGTGGAGGCTGCAGTGAGCTGAGATTGCGCCATTGCACTCCAGCCTGGGTGACAGAGCAAGACTCTGTCTCAGACAAAAAAAAAATTAGATAGAATTACCTTGTGATCCAGCAATTTTACTTCTGGGTATGTATCCAAAAGAATTAAAAGCAAGGTTTCAAAGAGATATTTGTATACCCATGTGCATAGCAGCATTATTCACAATAGCTAAAATGTGGAAGCAACCCAAATGTCCATAGAGAAGCAAAATGTGATATATACATACAATGGAATATTATTCAACCTCAAAAAGGAAGGAAATTCTGACCTATGCTACAACATAGGTGAACCTCGAGAACACTATGCTGAGTGAAATAAGCCAGTCACAGTTAGACAATTACTGTATAATTCCACTTAGAATGAGGTACTTATGGTAGTCAAAATCATGGAGCCAGAAACTAGAATGGTGGCTGCCAGGTGACAGGGGAAAGTGGGGAGCGGGGAGTTAGTGTTTAATGGGTATAGAGTTTCAGTTTTACAAGATGAAGAGTTCTAGGATGAATGGTGCTGTTGGTTGAACAATATTATGAATATATTAAATGCTACTGAAGTCTACACTTAAAAATGGTTAAGATGGGGCTGGGCACAGTGGCCCACACCCGTAATCCCATCACTTTGGGAGGCCGAGGTGGGCGGGTCACCTGAGGTTGGGAGTTCAAGACCAGCCTGACCAACATGGAGAAACCTCATCTCTATTAAAAATACAAAATTAGCCGGGTGTGGTGGCGCATGCTTGTAATCCCAGCTACTGGGGAGGCTGAGGTAGGAGAATCGCTTGAACCCAGGAGGCAGAGGTTGTGGTGAGCCAAGATTGTGCCATTGTACTCCAGCCTGGGCAACAAGAGTGAAACTCTGGCTCAAAAAAAAAAAAAAAAAAAAAAAAGATTAAGATGGTATGCCATGTGTATTTTACCACACACACACACACACACACACACACAAATTAGGAGGGGAAAAAAAAAACTTCATCTAGTCTCTGTACTAGTTACCAAGTAAACATTTCTGTATTAATCAAGATAAATCCAAGTCCAGACCTTGATAATAACAAGAATTCACAGTAAGCCTAAACTGTTCTTCCTGGTCAGTCTTCATAAAGGTAAAATGAAACAATTAATGCTATGTCTCATTATTATTATTATTATTATTTTTTGAGGCAGGGTCTCACTCTGTCGCCTAGCCCTATGTCTAATTTTTAAAGTACATTTAAAATTAGATTTTGGGCCAGGCATGGTGGCTCATGTCTGTACTCCCAGCACTTTGGGAGGCCAAAGTGGGAGGACTGCTTCAGTCCAGGAGTTTGAGACCAGCCTGGGCAACATAGTAAGACCCCATCTCTACAAAAATAAATGAAATAAAATTAGATTTAAATTTTTTTTTTTTGAGACAGTCTCACTCTGTCACCCAGGCTGGAGTGCAGTGGCATGATCTCACTGTAGCCTCCACCTCCTGGGTTCCAGTGATTCTCCTGCCTCAACCTTCTGAGTAGCTGGGATTACAGGTGCCTGCCACCAAATCTGCCTAGTTTTTGTATTTTTAGTAGAAATGGGGTTTCTCCATGTTGGCCAGGCTGGTCTCAAACCCTTGGCTTAAAGTGATACCCCGGCCTTGGCCTCCAAAAGTGCTGGGATTACAGGCATGAGCCACTATGCCTGTTTTTGTTTTTGTTTTTGAGACAGGGTCTTCTTCTGTCACCCAGCCTGGAGTGCAGTGGTGCGACCATGGCTCATTGCAACCTCTGCCTCCTGGGTTCAGATGTTCCTCCCACCTCAGCCTCGCAAGTAGCTGGGACTACAGGCATGCACTACCATGGCTGGCTAATTTTTGTATTTTTTGTAGAGGCAGAGTTTTGCCATGTTGGCCAGGCTGGTCTCAAACTCCTGGGCTCACGTGATCCACCATCCTTGGCATTCCCAAAGTAATGGGGTTACAGGCATGAGCCATGACACCCGGCCTATGTTTTAAATTCTTAGAGTACAAGCACCTTATCTTCTTGCCCAAGTCTACATGTAGACATAACTGCTACGTAGAATGGGGGTCCTAATCACCCCTCCCTCCCTTGTTGCTGGCCCTCTGTGACCTGATGCTGTTTCTTCTCCTCCGCTTCAATATTTGTTCAACCCAGAGGTCCAGGTTGGAAATCTTCTGGATCTAATTCAAACCAATGCACAAATAATAAAGTATCAGCCTCTTCCTACTTTGCATATGCTATTTATTTCCTGTCGAGGTCCCCCACCCACTGCTTGGTGTATTTCTAGTTCAAATGTCACCGTCTGGCCCCACAGTTCAATACAGAGTGAGGTCCCACTTCCTCATGCTCTCAAAGCAACTCCTGAACATTTACAGCACACTTCTCATCAGAACTCATCAGCGGTACAATTTTAAGTTGTTTTTGTCTGACTCCCACACTGAACAATGAGATACATGAGGGCAGAGACTGAGTATTATTCATCTGTATAATCCCAGCAATTTGCATAGTGTTTGGATATGGCAGATAATAAAAAATGATTTCTTAAATGAATATAACATTATTCTTAGAATAGGAATTTGCAATTTAAGAAGGTCCTCCATATGATACCCACACAGGGAACCACCTACTTGACTGGCCATCCAATTTGCCAACGGGTTCTATAGAAACCACAGCAAAACAAGAATGAGGTGCACGTGACACAATTACATCAACAGTGCCCTTAGGGTAGATCATTTTGGTGACTCCAATTAAAGCAAAGAAATAAATGAAGGTTACTTTCTTTTTTGCGGGGGACGGAGTCTTGCTCTGTCACCCACGCTGGAGTGCAGTGGCACAATCTTGGCTCACTGCAACCTCTGCCTCCTGGGTTCAAGCTATTCTCCCGCCTCAGCCTCCCAAGTAGCTGGGATTACAGGTGCCCACCACCACACCCAGCTAATTTTTCTATTTTTAGTAGAGACAGGGTTTCAGCATGTTGGTTAGGCTGGTCTTGAACTCCTGACCTCAGGTGATCTACCCGCCTTGGCCTCCCAAAGTGCTGGGATTACAGGCGTGTGCCACCACACCCTGCCTAGATGGCTTACTTTTAAGGACATCTGAAGAATGTACTATGGCAGGGTAAAAAGTCCGCCTCAACTAGGAATCCCTACCCCTATTCATGAGGTGTGTGACTGTAGATAAATTACCCTTTAAGCTGCAACTAGTTCACCTGTTAATGGGAATAAACCCCATACGCTGGAGTTGTTGCAAGGATATCAAGATGTATATAGGCCGAGCGTGGTGGCTCAAGCCTGTAATCCCAGCACTTTGGGAGGCCGAGGCTGGCGAATCACGAAGTCAGGAGCTCGAGACCATCCTGGCTAACATGGTGAAGCCCCGTCTCTACTAAAAATACAAATAAATTAGCTGGGCATGGTGGGGGCGCGCCTGTAGTCCCAGCTACTTGGGAGGCTGAGGCAGGAGAATGGTTTGAGCCCAGGAGGCGGAGCTTGCAGTGAGCCGAGATCGCGCCACCGCACTCCAGCCTGGGTGACAGTGAGACTGTCTCAAAAAAAAAATATATATATATATGTATATAAATTAATTGTGACTAGCATTTAGTGGGCATTCAATTTCTTGCATGGAAGTTTCAGTACCCACTCTCATGCTCTGTAACTAGTTTCAAACAGAGTTCTCCTTCCTTTTCAATGTCATTACAGACTGAACCCATTTGCTGGGTCCCACAGTTCACTGTCCAGTATGTACTTGCCACACATTTTTTGAACATCTCTTTTGAGTGTTGTGGGTAGGCGCTGGTCTCTCCCTTTCCTTGAGTCTCATACCATCTCCTAATTTCTTTTCACTCTGTCTTTAAATAGTAGTTTTCCTTCTTCTCCACCTAGCCCCTAGAAAACTTTTTTCTTGCTCATTAAGCCCACTGAATACACTTTTCAGAGGCAACAAGTATGTCCCAGAAAGATCAGCACTAACCTTCAATTTATATAGTAATAAAAGCCCTCCCACTGCTCCTATGAAGGCAAAACAAAACAAAACAATCAGGGTCTCAATCAGCCACTTTTTTGTGGTGGGTGGGGGGGCACGGGGTATAGGTTCTTGCTCTGTCACCCAGGGTGGAGTACTGTGGTGCGACCACGGTTCACTGCAACCTCTACCTCCTGGGCTCAAGCGATCCTCTCACCTCAGCCTCCCAAGAAGTTAGGACAACAAGCATGAGCCGCGGTGCCCAGCTGATTTTTTTTTTTAAGTAATTGAGACAGGGTCTTACTATGTTGCCCAGGCTGGTCTCCAAGTCCTGGACTCAAGTGATCCTCCTGCCTTGGCCTCCCAAAGTGTTGGGATTACAGGTGTGAGCCCTGGTGCCTGGCCTCAATCAGCCACTTTTAGTGCTATTCTCATAAATATCCTACAAATGAGGCTTTGTGTATGTTGGGTATTCTGGTGACATTCCACACTGCCAGGCAAGTAATTAATTCACTTGCCCAGAGAAGGGCTCTCCTTAGGTGTGTGGCATTTGGCTCCTCAAGTCACCATTCTTTAGCTTTTCAAAAGAGCCAAGGTGAGTCACTAGCTCAGTCAGTGATGTTGCCATTAAACCAGTTCATGTTTTACTGATTAACTGATTAAGTGTTTGGGAAACTTGACTACTAAATAAAATATAAAATTACTGGATTTGGCTCCTTTTTTGAGAAGATACAACAAAGGAAGGCTCCCAAAAAAGAAATGTTCACAATTAAAACAAATGGAAAGAGGAAAAGCTGCCCCAAAGTAACACCTAGTTCATTTGCTTGGTTCAAACAGCTCTTATTAAGCACATAGATATGCCCTATACTGTGCCAGATGCTCTCCCATATCTACAGCTGTTAATCATCAGAACGGCTTTGAAAGGTCATCATTTCTACTTGACAGATGAAGCCCTGGAAGCTCAAAAAGGTCAAGTGATTTGTCTGTAGCCACAAATGCTAATAAAGTGACAGAACGAAAACTGGGACCAGGTCTGGCTCAAAATCCATAGTGGCTTCCACTAAATCACAGATACATCCATTCAAATAGCCATATCCCTAACCAGTAACAATGATATCATAATAGTGTTGCTAACATTTATCTAGCTCTTCTCATGTGGCAAGTACCGGGCTAAGCGACTTACGTGTATGATCTCATTTAATCCTCACAATCACCCTATGAGGTAGGTTTATCAAGATCTCCGTTTCGCCGGGCATGGTGGTTCATGCCTGTAATCCCAGAACTTTGGGAGGCCAAGGTGGGTGGATCACCTGAGGTTGGGAGTTTGAGACCAGCTTCACCAACATAGAGAAACCCTGTCTCTACTAAAAATACAAAATTAGCTAGGCATGGTGGCGCATGCCTGTAATCCCAGCTACTCGGGAGTCTGAGGCAGGAGAACTGTTTGAACCCGGGAGGCGGAGGTTGCGGTGAGCCGAGATTGTGCCATTGCACTCCAGCCTAGGCAATAAGAGCGAAACTCCGTCTCAAAAAAAAAAAAATCTCCATTTCATAATTGAGGAAACCAAGTTTCATAAAAGTTCAGTAATTGCTTTGTTCCCCCAGCTGGTAAGGAGTAGGGCAAGTTTGCACCTAGGTCTATCTAATTCCAGAACCCATTCTCTTAATCATTACACTAGATTGCAGGAAACTCAAACTCTAGTCCTGCTTCCAAAGAGGCAAGTCGTTTGAGAGTTTTCTCTCAATTTCCTTGTTAATTAAATGGGGATATTGTTACTTGTCCTTAACTATTTCACAGAAATATTAGGATTATAAAATGAGAAAGTATATAAGCTTTCAAAAGGGAAATTGCTATATAAATCTAGGTACTGTCTAAAGTTTCACTCAGATCTTCCCTATTCCACAGTCATAAAGGGATTTGGCTGACATCATTAGCTCTCAAACATCCTCTGAAGTGGGTAGTATTATCTCCACTTATCAAACAGCAAATTACAAAGAGATGGCGTAAAATGCTAGTCAGCAACAGAGCTGGGAATAAAACCCAAGATTTCTAACTCCCATTGAATATGTTCTTATGCTAGATCTATTTCTGCATTTCATACTTAACTGTACAACAGACAAGGGTAGAAATATTACAGTGCCTACTTCAAAACACATATTAAATACTTACAGAAATTAAATTTTCTACTGCTGTGACACTAATACAATCCTGAAGGTTCTTAATCCTCATATTCTAGAGAAGTTGCACAAAGTATCAAAAATAAAAAATTCCCATTTCCCTAGTACAGATTTCAGCTCTTTAGTTTTCTCAAACAACTTATTATTAACCAGTGGTTACAAAACTAGGTGGGTTACTAACTAGTTTCAACTAGTGAGTTTGTAAATTTCCATAAGGAACATAACCCTCAATGTTAAATTGTTTCCTCATAAAATCAGAAAAAGAGAAGCATCAAATACATTCTCACATCATAAATACCTAATACAGCTTTATAATTTGAATTGGAAATTATCCTAACAGACCAACTCACAATATTCTGAGCTCAAAATTCAAGTTCCAAAGGGAACAGCATAATTAAAACAATAATGAAAATACACATGACACCTTTATGATCATTCTTCTCCTATACAGAAATCAAAATAATTTTGTATTTCCCACTCAAGGTCTGCCACAGGCACACAAAAAACTTAAAGTCAAATTAGAAAATAGTAAAAACAATTCTGTCTTCAATTCTCTGACTTAAATAGGGGACTAATGTTCAGTCTTCTTCCCAGATTATTAGCTCCTGCTAATTTTTGTTTGCTAGAACAATACAATGATCTTTAACAATCATATACTTTGAAATTACCACAGAGACTAAAGAGAGGAAATAAGAGAAGGAAATTTCCACTCTCAAAATTGAACTAAATCCTTAATAATGAAGTATTTCATTATTACTCTCTCTGACTAAATCATGGACTTACAAATGAAAAACCCGCCATTTTGTTATAGGGACAAAAACGAAGTCAGAGAAATCCAAAGAACTGCTCTGCTAATGTCAAGTGAATTTGCTTCTTGAGTGGGTCGAGATATCGAAATCCACTCCTGGCTGCATAATAAAAGCCCTACCACCTTAACAACGTGCCGTGAGGTGAAAGCAAAAGATGAGATAGGACTCCTAGATTTTTCAGAGGTTGTTTTAATACATTAATCTCTTTCCTTTGAGAAAAATCTTTATCTTGATGTCTATAATTGAAACCAATCACTTCTTCTCATGGGTCAGGGGTCCTATGGTCTCCTGAACTTTAATGTGGCTGTGAATCACCTGGGAATGTTAAAATACGGAACAGGATACAGAAACTCTGGGTTGCGTGCCCAGCAAGCTCTCAGCTTGTGGCAGTATTACCATCTGATGGACCACATGAGCAATAGGACTCTAAGGAAGGTTTCCAAATGAAATAACCTCAACCAGATGTTTATTTTCAAAATATACAGCCTACACCAAGTTTATAAAGGGAGATAATATCCAGACCTCAACAAGATATCTGCTCCCCTTCTCATTTTTGTGATTTTTCCCATCTGGTTGCAAACTCAACGTAATACCTTAATAAAGAGCAATTTTCAAGAATATCTTTTTTGTGCTGACCATTTATTGGGACTTGACTGACCAGGGCTTGTAAGGATGGACACAAAACTTCAAGTCTTTCGTAATGAAAGGATTGATTCAAAATAAATATTCTAAAAATTATGTCAAACACTAATGAATAAGTGACATTTACAAATAGTTTATAAGAGAATCATTTGGGATGAACAATTTTCGTTTCACAAAATAAATAGCTCATATCCTAAAAAGACACCTCTCCTTAAGCAGGAAAAAAAAAGCCCAACAAAAATCAAGTCATGCCCGTGGTGCAGCCCTAATGTTAGTTTTAGGGAGGAAAACACCAACACTGAGACATACAAAAGTATTTGAGGAGAATTACATGTTATTAAATTTGTCCTAGAACCTGGGGGAGAGTTCAGGGAAAGAGAACAGCTGGTATATTTAAGAAAGATTTAAATAGAAAACATTACACATGAGAGCAAAATAGTCCATTTCTCTTAAGAAAACCAATAAACACTCACAAACTTTCATTTTTAGGTTTTCAGCAATATGTTTTTTTCACATTAGTCCAACTGCAACCCCAGAATCCAACCGGCCAGCATGACAATTAAGGTGACAACAGGTCCAGTTGGCCATACTCCCTGTTCACCCTTGGATGCTTTTCAAGCCAATGAGGGTAACATTTGTGGTGGCAGGAGCCAGAGTCAAAGGAGAATCACTTCTCTTCACTCAGGAGGAAACCTCCCTCTTGAGCATCTTCGGAATTTTTCTTGGGAAGGCGTCTCAGTGTTTGTGTGCATGCTTCAGCCCCATAACTGTGAAGGTGGCAGCTGTCAGTTTCTCATAAACAAGGAACATGAGAGCAGCAGTGAGGACTGTCTGCAGCAGTTTGGCTTCAAGGCCTTTGTAGAGTCCCATTATTCCAAAACGTCTAAAGAGAAAGAGGTTTGAAAAAACAGAAGTCAGCTCCTGCATCAGAGAACATGCTACCTAGATAGCTACTTTGATAAGAACAAGCAATGGAGGTTTTAGATTTCAACACAGACTTCTGTTGTCAAAGTACTTTTTTTTTTTGAGACGGAGTCTCGCTCTGTCGCCCAGGCTGGAGCACAGTGGCGCAATCTCGGCTCACTGCAAGCTCCGCCTCCCGGGTTCATGCCATTCTCCTGCCTCAGCCTCCCGAGTAGCTGGGCCTACAGGCGCCCGCCACCACCCCCGGCTAATGTTTTGTATATTTAGTAGAGACGGGGTTTCACCATGTTGGCTAGGATCTCTTGACCTCGTGATCCACCCGCCTCGGCCTCCTGAAGTGCTGGAATTACAGGCGTGAGCCACCGCGCCCGGCCTGTTAAAGTACTTCTTATCTTTAAAGGTATTTGGGGACTGATGAAAGTTTAGTATTCATGAACCATTAATACTTTGTCTTTATAGTCACCATTAATTAGCAGAATGTTGACAATATCCCACTGAGAGGATGCAGATCCTAAAACCTCCTAAAACCGTATTAATGGCAAAATCTGAGATCTAACTAAGAACTTTTGGATCTTCACTTTAATGCTAATTCAGTTATTTCAACTTAGTCCCTAAATGGCAGGAAAGCTGCCAATATGTTTAGATCATTTTAGCTCAATATAACTAGAGAAAGAGAAAAATGAAAAGCCACCTGATTCTCAAACTTCCCATACATTTCATCCTCTAACCCAGTGGTTTTCAAATTTAGCAGGCATCCAAATCACCTGAAAGGCTTGTTACAACATACATCGCTGGATCAGTTACAACATACATCGCTGGATTAGTTTCTCATTGACTAAGTTTGGGATGAAATTCAAGAATTTGCATTTCTTCTTTTTACTAATAGAGACAGGGTCTCACTATGTTGCTCATGCTGGTCTCCAACTCCTACGTTCATGTGATCCTCCAAGCCTCGGCCTCCCAGAGTGTTGGGATTACAGGCGTGAGCCACTGTACCCAGCCCAAGAATGTGCATTTCTAACAAGCTCCCAGATGAGGAGGAGGAGGATGCCAGCCTGGAAACCAGCCCGTATGAATCTAACCTCAGGGAAGAATGTTTCAGCTAAAATGGGAGTTCAGAGCAAAAGATCTCTCTAAAGCTATTTGTTGAGAGTGAATTAATCCTATCTGCTAGTTCATCAGCAACTCCAGGGCTATTTACAGCATGCAGATTGAGATATTAAAATGAATCAAGTGTTCCCATCAGAAGCTATTACTACATCTTATATATACGCTGTGTGAAAACCTATAATTGGGGGAAAATCATGTGATAAAGGGGAATAACTTAAAGACTTGACCCATGAATGTCTAGTTCCTTTACTAACTTGAATTATGTTACCCCAAGAAACCTAAGAAATTCCACCTCAGTCTTTCCCAAGGTGAGGTTCAGCCACATCAGAAGAACCAGGGTTAGTTTAGAAATGTAGATTGCCAGGCCACAACCCAGAGAGGAGGCAAACCTACATTTTACAAGCACCTGAGGTGATTTTTAATCACACAAAAGTTTGCAGAGGCCTGGTACGGTATACTACACTATCTATTATCACAGCCACTAGCCATATGTGGCAATTAAAATTTTTAAAAAATAGGCGGGGCATGGTGGCTCATGCCTGTAATCCCAACACTTTGGGAGGCCGAGGCAGGCAAATCAACTGAGGTCAGGAGTTCAAGACCAGCCTGGCCAACATGATGAAACCCCATCTCTACTAAAAATACAAAAATTAGCCAGGTGCGGTGGCGCATGCCTTGTAGTTCTAGCTGCTCAGGAGGCTGAGGTAGGAGAATCACTTGAACCTGGAAAGCGGAGGTTGAAGTGAGCCGAGATCATGCCACTGCACTCCAGCCTAGGCAGCAGAGTGAAACTCTGTCTCAAAAAATAAAATAAATAAAAATAAAAATAACTCAGTTTCTTAGTTGCACTAGGCACATTTCAAGTGCTCAATAGCCACATATAACTAGTGGCAGCTCTACTGGACAGTACAGATATTTCCATCATTGAAGAACATTCTAATGAACAGAATGAAAGCTCTTCATTCATTCAATCCTTCCTGAGTGCTTACTGAGCATCTGAGTTTGAGCATCTGAGTTTGAACATCTGACTCTGCCTTGATCTCATATGGGGCAAGTCACTTTCTTTCTCTAAATTTGTTTCCTAATCTGCAAAATGGGAGTATAATCACCCTTCCACATCCTTAAGGTTGAATGAGAACCAAAGCAGATACAAGATGTAAAAACACAATGGATTTGAAAACTACATAAACCCATAGATTTCCATTTAACACTACGTTCTTAACTTTCTTGTTAACTACATCTTTCTTAATTCTCTCAATGCTGATAGAAACAGAAATTGTTATCACTTTTTTGGGGTCGATTTGGAAATCTCTATCAAAATTTCATATGTTCAAACTCCTTAACCAAGTAATTTCATTGGTTAAGGTAATTTTCTCTACAATTATACTCCCTCAGGTATACAGAGCTAAATTTATGGATTGTTCATTCAGCAATGTTTGTAAAGGCAAAAACCTGGAAACAACCTAAATATCCATCAATAAGTGTACTGGTAAATAAATCATGGTATATTATATAACAGGAAACCAGGCAGTCACCACAAAAAATAGATTAAGTCTATAGATTTCGATGTGAAGAGATGTTTGAGATACTAAGTTTATTAAAGAGGCAAGTTGTAGCCAGGCATGGTGGCTTATGCCTGTAATCCCAACACTTTGGGAGGCTGAGGCAGGTGGATCCCTTGAGCCCAGGAGTTGGAGACCAGCCTGGGCAACATGGTGAAACTCTGTCTCTACTA
This sequence comes from Pongo pygmaeus, assembly GCF_028885625.2. Classification (NCBI taxonomy): domain Eukaryota; kingdom Metazoa; phylum Chordata; class Mammalia; order Primates; family Hominidae; genus Pongo; species Pongo pygmaeus. The sequence goes on from NC_085931.1 coordinate 51,697,248, forward strand.
AAAATACAAGAATTTAGCCTGGCATGGTGGCGTGCACCTGTAGTCCCAGCTGCTCGAGAGGCTGAGATGGGAGGATCACCTGAGGTCTTGAAGTTGAGGCTGCAGTGAGCCATGATTGTGCCACTGCACTCCAGCCTGGGTGACAGAAGTGGGACCCTGTCACCCCATCCAAAAAAAAATTCTGATGAAGGAGTGAGGATGATTAAAAAACGGCAAGCTGCATCGATATGTTGGCAATATATATTTTACATAATATTTTGGAAATATATACACTTAACTGTTAATAGTGATTACCTCTTAGAAAAGGAATGAGAGAAAGAAAAATAGGGATTATATATGCATGTACTTACAGCTTTTACTGAAGTTTAACTGACTTCAATTTGAGAAGTTTTGACTCATGTATATACTCATGACACCACCCTGATAAGTTCACCTTCAAGACAGTGAACATATCTATTACCCCAAAAGTATCCTCATGTCCTTCTATAACGATTTCTCACTCTGCCTACACTGGCCCTGATAACCACTGACTGCTTTCTGTTACTACAGATTAATCTGCATTTTCTAGAATTTTATAGAAATGAAATCAGACAGTATGAATTGTTTTTTTGTCCAATTTCTTTCTTTTCTTTGGAGGGGGTAGGGGGCGGGTGGGACAGAGTCTCACTCTGTCACCCAGGCTGGAGTGCAGTGACGAGATCTTGGCTCACTGCAACCTCTGCCTCCTGGGTTCAAGCCATTCTCCTGACTCAGCCTCCCGAGTAGCTGGGACTACAGGCATGAGCCACCACACCTGGCTAATTTATTTTTATTTTTTATTTTTAGCAGAGATGAGGTTTCACCATGTTGGTCAGGCTGGTCTTGAACTCCTAACCTCAAATAACACGCCTGCCTTGGCCTCCCAAAGTGCTGAGATTACAGGCATGAACCACTGCACCCCAGCCAGGTTGTTTCTCATTTTTGGTTCTTTTTTTTAGTCAGAGTCTCGCTCTGTTGCCCAGGCTGGAGTGCAGTGGCGCAATCTCGGCTCACTGCAAGCTCCGCCTCCCGAGTTCACGCCATTCTCTTGCCTTAGCCTCTCTAGCAGCTGGGACTAGAGGCGCCCGCCACCACACCAGGCTAATTTTTTTTTTGTATTTTTAGTGGAGATGGGGTTTCACTGTGTTAGCCAGGATGGTCTCGATCCCCTGACCTCGTGATCTGCCCGCCTCGGCCTCCCAAAGTGCTGGGATTACAGGTGTGAGCCACTGTGCCTGGCCCTAGTTTTTGGTTCTTACAAATAATGTCTTAAATTTGGAAGCAACCTACATGTCCATCAACAGATAAATGGATAAAGAAAATGTGGTACTTATACAAAATGCAGTACCATTCAGCCATCAAAAAGAATGAGAGCTTGTCGTTTGTAACAACATCGATGGAACTGGAGGTCATTCTGCTAAGTGAAACAAACCAGGCACAGAAAGACAAATATCGCATGTTCTCACTTATTTGAGGGACCTAAAAATCAAAACAATTGAACTCATGGAGATAAAGAGTAGAAGGATGGTTACCAGAGACTACTGGGAAGAGTAGTGGCGGGGAGAAGGTAGGGATGGTTAATAGGTACAAAAATAGATAGTTTGAATAAGACCTAGTATTTGCTAGCACAACAGGTGACTATAGTCAATAATAATTTGATTGTACATTTAAAAATAACTAAAAGAGTATAATAGGACTGTTTGTAACAAAAAGAATAAATGTTTGAGAGGATAGATACCCCATTTTCTATGATGTGATTATTATGCTTTGCATGCCTGTATCAAAACATCTCACATACCTCAAAAATATATACCTACTATGTACCCACAAAAATCAAAAATTAAAAAATTAAAAAAAAAACAAAGCCATTATTAACATTTGTATACAAGCTTTTGTGTAGACATATGCTTTCATTTCTCTTGGGTAAATACCCTGAAGTGGATGGCTGGGTCCTATAATAGGTGTGGTATATACAAATTTTTAAAGAAAATGCCAAATTGCCTTCCAAAGCAGCCGTATATTCCCATCAGCTGTATACAGCAGTAGCTGTACATTCCCATTCTATATTCCCAACAGCAGCATAAGAAAGTAAGTTCTGGTTGCTCCAACATCCCTCCCAATACTTGATATAGTGAGTATTTATTTTTTACTTTATACTTATTCTTTGTCTTTTATTTTATTTTTTGATAGAAGGTCTCACTCTGTTGCTCACTAGAGTGCAGTGGCACAATCACGGCTCACTGCAGCCTCCACCTCCTGGGTTCAAGCAATCCTTCCACCTCAGCCTCTTGGGTAGCTGGGACTACATGCAGGCACCAGCATGCCTAGCTAATTTCTTATTTGTGTAGAGACGGGGTCTCACTATGTTGCCCAGGCCGGTATCAAACTCCTGAGCTAAAGTGATCTGCCTGCCTCAGCCTCCCAAAGTGCTGGGATTATAGGTTTGAGCCACCATGCCCAGCCTAATTTTATCTTTTAGTCCCTTGAATTTTTTTTTTTTTTTTTTGATACAAGGTCTTGCCTCTATAGCCCAGGCTGGAGTACAGTGGTGCCATCATAGCTCAGTATAGCCTCAATCTGCTGGGCTCAAGTGAATCTCCTGCCTCAGCCTCGTGTGTAGCTGTGATTACAGGTTTGTGCCACATGCTTGGCTAATTTTGTAAATATTTTTTGTAGAGACAGGGTCTCACTACTTTGCCCAGGCTCGTCTTGAACTCCTGGCCTCAAGCTATCCTGCTGTCTCAGCCTCCCAAAGTGTTGGGATTACAGGCGTGAGCCACTTTGCCTGGCTGCATATTTTATTTTAATAATAAATTTATTTTCAAAGTATCTTGTATCTAGGAACAGTAACAAAGTTATAAGAGCTTCTGCTTCAAAGGAGGTCCCTGACTTATCTGACTTCACTAAGTGTCAGTTTCTTTAAATGAAACAGGAAATGACAATAGTTCTTAATTCACAGAGCTACTGTTAGGACTGAGAAGGCTGGGCGCGGTGGCTCATGCCTGTAATCCCAGCACTTTGGGAGGCCGAGTAGGGCGGATCATGAGGTCAGGAGATCAAGACTATCCTGGCAAACATGGTGAAACCCCATCTCTAATAAAAAATACAAAAAATTAGCTAGGCGTGGTGGCAGGTGCCTGTAGTCCCAGCTACTTGGGAGGCTGAGGCAGGAGAATGGTGTGAACCCAGGAGGCGGAGCTTGCAGTGAGCGGAGATCGCGCCACTGCACTCCAGCCCGGGCAAAAGAGCAAGACTCTGTCTCAGAAAAAAAAGGATTGAGATTACCTATGTGTAGCCTCTAGCTCAGTGTCTGCTGCATGGCAAACCACTGAAAATGTTAGCTACTCTTACCACCACCACCACCATCATCATCATCATCATCATCATCATCATCATCATCATCATCATCATCACTATTATCACTTTTTCCACTGCCCCCTCCCTTCTCCAGTACTCCTATTCTATAGGCAGATGTTATATTGCTAAGAGGCGTCATAGGATATGCCACTGATGAAAGCACACTCAGGGTGATTGGAGTATAGAAGGGTTCTCTTTCTGAAGGAGTTCTGTATATTTGTAACTAACAAAGAATAAGAACCTGAACTTTTCCATAATTTCCCAAAATGCTATCATACTGTACTAGGCTCCTAAAATGGGAAATGTCTAAGCACAGCAAGCAAGGGAAAGGTTTTGAGGTTGCCACCACCAAGGCAGTAGTGTGAGAGAGGGAAATGCAACCCCTCCCTGGCAGAGATGGCTGCTGAAGGAGAGCACGGAATGTGAGGCATCTACAAAGCTCACCTTACTCGTTGGTGAAGAAGATAGAGAATATTCCGAAGACTTCCCAATGTTCTGTTTTCTGGGTTTAGTCTATGACGCCCAAACTGAGGAAAGAGGGAAAAAAAAACAAAAGTACTGTTGCTGCTTTTTAAAATCTTCATTTCTACCTGGAGAGGATATTATGTTGGAGCAGTATCTTACAGCATACATTAATAAATTTATCCAATTAGTACCACAGATTTCATTAATCCTGTATTTTTCAACTGAGTGAAATATTTCAATCAAATAAGTGAAAACAGAAAAATTTTTCCTTTTTTTTTTTTTTGAGACATCTTCTCACTCTGTCACCCAGGCTGGAGTGCAATGGCACAATTTTGGCTCACTGCAACCTCTGCCTCCCAGGTTCAAGTGATTCTCCTGCCTCAGCCTCCCTTATGGTTCGGATTATAGACATGTACCACCACGCCCGGCTAATTTTTGTATTTTTAGTAGAGATGTGGTTTCACCATGTTGGCCAGGCTGGTCTCGAATTCCTGACCTCAAATGATCCACCTGCGTCGGCCTCCCGAAGTTCTGGGATTACAGGCATGAGCCACCATGTCCGGCCTAAGAAAAATTTTTCAATGAAGCAAGCATAATAATTTTCATTTTATAGAGAGGTATAGGGAAAATTCTACCTCAAAAGAAAAAAATATGCCGAGGATGATGATTTAGATATTGATGGTAATAACTTCCACTTCTTTAGGAAATTCTGAGAAACAAATCATTTAGAACATCTGCAGTCTAAGCTCTTCACATTATGTGTTTACATTATAAAAGTGTTAAAATACATTTATAAGGATGCTACTGAATTCCCTTATATTAAGTACCAATTTTAAAATAATATATTAGTAAAAATGCTTTTAACAGAAGGTACTAATTTTTCTGAACTGGAATATTCTCACTACCACCCCTATTTTATCTAGCAACAAGCCTTTTGAAATTTTTCTCCAAAACAGATCTTGAATCTGTCCTCATCCTATCCCTATCCTCTCCAGTGCCACCACTGTGGTCCAGGCCACCATCCTCTCTCACCTGTATTACTGAATGGCCTCCTACTAGATTGCCCCTGGCTTTCTCTCTTAGCTTTCTGACCAATTCACCACATAATAGCCATAACAATCTTCTCCAATTGTAAATCACAGCACATATTCCCCAGCTTAAAGCCCTTCCCATCACATATTCTCAGCTTAAAGTGCTGAGGATAAAAATGTACATTCCTCACCTACAGTTTCCCTGCTGCTCTTGCAATCTCACCCCGAGCCACTCTACTGCCATAGAGTGCTTCTTTCAGTCCCTAGGATGCACCAAATTCTTAGTACATTGATATGGTTTGGCTGTGTCACCACCCAAATCTCACCTTGAATTGTAATAATCCCCACATGTCAAGGGCAGGGCCAGGTGGAGATAACTGAATCATGGGGGGGGAGGGGTTTCCCCTATACTGTTCTTGTGGTAGTGAATAAGTCTCATGAGATCTGATGGTTTTATAGGAGGAGTTCCCCCTGCACTTGTCCTTGCTGCCGCTATGTGAAGAAGGACATGTTTGCTTCCCCTTCCACCATCATTGTAAGTTTCCTGAGGCTCCCCAGCCATGCTGAAATGTGAGTCAATTAAACCTCTTTCCTTTATAAATTACCCAGTCTCAGGCAGTCCTTTAGAGCAGCATGAGAATGGACTAACACACACATCATGCTCCCCCTGCCTGGAATGCACTTTCCTCCACTCTGCCCCGCTAGGGCCTTACCGTCCTTTGCATCTTGATTTAAATATTCCTTCTCAAAGAAGCCCACCTCCAATCATGCTGTCTAAGAAGAGCGCCACCACGCCCCTCTCCAGTAAATAATTTCCTTTATAGCTCTTTTTTCAATTTGTAATTACCTATTTATTTTGCTTGTTTACCTGTTCATTCTCTCTTCCACTAGCTCCATAAGGGCAGGGATTATGACTTTTATTTACCACTGCATGCCCAGGTCCTCCCACAGTGTGGGCGCTTGGTAAATATTTGAATGGATAAGTAACTGAATGAATTAAAAAACAGAAGTTTGAGAGTGCTTCAGAAAAGCTAAATCATTCATTCCTCCTGAGTGAACTAAAGGAATTAACCTCTGACTTTGTAAAGGATAATCCCTGCTAGGGCACCAAACCAATCAACTTGAATGAGAAGGAAGGAAACTTATGCTTTCCTGAGGTCTTTAAGGAACTTGTCTCCACATTTGTGTTTTCTGAGACATTACGTTACCTAAGAAATTACAAGTGCAAACTTCATTCTAAACCAATGACAGCCAGCCTAGTTAAGCAGAATATCAAACAAATGAAAAATGGGGGCCAGGCACAATGGTTCATGCCTATAATCCCAGCACTTTGGAAGGCCAAGGTGGGAGGATCGCTTGAGTCCAGGACTTTGAGACAAGCCTGGAAAACATGGTGAGACCCCATCTTCACACAAAAAAATTTTAAATTAGCTGGACAAGGTGGTGTATGCCTGTAGTCTCAGCTACTTGGGCGGCTGAGGCAGGAGGACTGCTTGAGCCTAGGAGGTCGAGGCTATAGAGACCCATGTTGCACCACAGTACTCCAACCTGGGTGACAGAGGGAGATCCTGTCTCAAAAAAAGAAAAGAAAAGAAAAAAAACAGATAGGGAATATTCTGGTATACCAACTAACTGCTTTATTGCTTTATTAACATTGTTTTAAATCAAGAGACCACATATATTCGAATGCTGTTTGACTAAATGCGAAGAGAACCCCAGCACTCACCCTCAGAATTGACTGTACCGTCTGCAGGGGATAGGTCAGCGTGGTGGCAATCGCTTTGGCTACTGCACCGATGATGAACACATCCAAGGAAGAAAGCTGGAAAGCAAAAGAAGAACAAACCATATCAATCAAGTCAACAAGAAGGTGTCAGACAGAATTATTTTACTGCTTTCAAAATCAGGGATTACCTTCATCCGTTTCTTTAACAGCTGCCGTTTTAAGCCTTCATAAAACATGAACTGGACAGCAGGATTGAAGACCAACAGCAATGAGGGAAATGTGCCATTCCATAAAGCCGAGATTCCTTCATCTCGAATGATCTGATGAAAAGCATCTAAGAAGAAATCAGGGACTTTTGAAAAGCATGATCACAATCCCCTAACTAGAGAAGACAACATGAATTCTGTTCAAATGTACCCAGAACACAAACCATACTGGTTCTATAAAGATTTCCTTCTTGCCGCCGGTTGCAATGGCTCACGCCTGTAGTCCCAGCACTTTGGGAGGCCGAGGCAGGTGGATCACGAGGTCAGGAGTTCGAGACCAGCCCCGCCAGCATGGTGAAACCCTGTCTCTACTAAAAATACAAAAATTAGCTAGGTGTGGCGGCGCGTACCTGTAATCCCAGCTACTTGGGAGGCTGAGGCAGGAGAATTGCTTGAACCCAGGAGGCAGAGGTTGCCGTGAGCCAAGATTGTGCCACTGCACTCCAGCCTGGGTGACAGAGAAAGACTCCATTTCCAAAAAAAAAAAAAAAGATTTCTTTCTTGCAATGATAGTTTGGGGGCAAGTTTATCAGTTAATTACTTTTTGATAATCAGACATTGACAGTCACCAAGTTATTGAGAGACCAACTTCAATCACAGGCAACTGTTCCTGATGATCGAATTCTCCTAAGTCATTATCACCATCACTGGAAATTCTGGATTACACAGAACTGTGAACTGCGCCCACAAATTTCACAAAAAAAGTCCAGCACGAGAAAAGATAAGATAGTTTCCTAGAATTTATTATACAGGATTTGACTTTTAAAAACCACTATTTCACTACAAAGATTGATGTATGGGAAAGGAAAACCTGGCAATGCGGTACTATTGAAAGGCAGAAGCTCAAAGATATCAGATACCAACCTGGTGTCTATCCAAAGACAACACTAGAATAAAAAAGTACAGATTACTCTTCAAAAATATTCATCCCCTCCCACTGATACTCCTTGGGAGCAGCATACTTCTCTACCCCTTGTCTTGGGCTTGGCTATGTGATGTGCTTTGGCCACTGGGATGTCAGCAGACAAGGTGCCAACAGGGTTGAAAGGTGTTTATACCATTGGGTGTGTCCTCTTGACCTTTTGCCATCACAATGAGAAGAATATGCTCATGCTGGTCCCAGAAAGAGGAGAGCCATGTGAACTGAGACTGTCAGGCTAGGGTCAGCCTAGATGAGCCAAAACCACGTCAATCCACAAACACGTGTTAAAAAAAAATGCTATTGATGGATGCCGAGATTTGAGGTTGTCTGTTATGCACCTTTTTTTTTTTTAATTATACTTTAAGTTCTAGGGTACATGTGCACAACGTGTAGGTTTGTTACATATGTATACGTGTGCCATGTTGGTTTGCTGCACCCATTAACTCATCATTTACATTAGGTAAAAGCAATGGCAACAAAAGCTAAAATAGACAAATGGGATCTAATTAAAGAGCTTCTGCACAGCAAAAGAAACTACCATCAGAGTGAACAGGCAACTTACAGAATGGGAGAAAATTTTTACAATCTACCCATCTGACAAAGGGCTAATATCCAGAATCAACAAAGAACTTAAACAAATTTACAAGAAAAAAAATCAAACAAACCCATCAAAAAGTAGGCAAAGGATATGTTATGTAGCTTTATGTGGCAACATATTCCAGATATAAAGAAGGAAGAAAACTCTTATATAGGAATTCAGCGAAGAGATACTTACCAATGATACCTTTGTAGTTTGTTGGTACAATGTCTTCATTCCTAAATTTTGCCCCCTGCAGCTTCAGTCTGGTGTTTACCACCCAGAGTGGAGTTGTTAGCAACACGTTAACCACTCCTTTAACAAGAAAGATGGAGAGAAAAAGGGAAAGCAAAATGTCAGCTTTTAAGCTTTGCTGTTTTAAAGCTACATAGCAATATTCCATTTATATCCCTGTCACTGACCTCTTAGGAGACCTAAGGTAAGGAGTCTCTTTGTGCCAGGGTACAACACAAGCCACTACTGTTAGAAGCGATTTGGAAGCTTTGCTGATAGCAAAATGGCTGGCGGCAGCACCTCTCCAGATGAAGAGCAACAAGTTCCCTCATTTGTACAATAGGCAATCTATTTGTCAATTTATATACCATTCAAAGTAGCAATTTTGATATAGCTTTAAATATAATTTTAACATAACAGCTTTAGAGATGAGAGTGGCTTATAGCTAACATGCTAGGTCCATCGACAATATCAGATAAAACAAACAATTTACAACTCTTACTTAAGTAGTTCATATGGTTTGAAGTGAGTATGGATCTGGTACAATGAGTGACAGGAGGGGGAAAGGTGGTGACATTTAAAAGTGCCTTAACAGAGACTAGAAGCTCATTGAAGAGTTCCTCATTGCTTAGAGAATTAGGATAGGCAGGCAGCAAGCATCAGTTAAGTGTCACAAAACACCTGAAACAGCTTCACAAGCATCATGATCCTTACAAGCTTAAGGATGGGGATCTTGGCCCCCCAAGGTTGCCTCAGAGTAGAATACAATGAGCCAGGTGCTTCTTTTTTGAAAACATATGATCCCAATTTAACACCATCTTGAGATATTAAAATATTCCTCACCAGTCCTGAAATGATTAAAAAAAAAAAAATACCAGATAGAATTGTAACAATGTGCCTGACACATGGTATATACTTTATAAACATTTGTTAAATAAATAGTGGAACAAATGAAGCAATGAACAAACTCAGTAAAAAAGCACACACATCCAGCTGTCTGGCTCTAGTCAAGATCTGAAGAATCAAGAGAAAAAATCCTAAAGAAGAGAAGTCTTTTACTAAAATCCATTTAAAGACAATTGAAGAAATAAAGTTTTGATTTAAGGTATGTCAAAATATTATATATAGGAAATACAGTCTAACCAAGGATAAACTTGACAAAACAGCCAAGAGATTCAAATTCAATTTTTTCATTGGTTGTGTACAGTTGTTAAAGATATTTTGCTGCCTATCTCTAAGGAGCATTATGAGAGCACATTTCTCAAAATAAAAGACATCACCTAATAATTTTATCAGTCATATTTGTTATATTTTTATAGATTCACATAACATTAAGGAGTCATCTTTAGTTATAACTTAAAATGTTCATACACTGTCACTGGAGGCATTGCCTATAATCTAAAAAACCCTTAGTTAACAGATTCTTGCTAGTCTCATTTTTTCAAAAGCACCCATGCCCCAGAGGCCAGTATAGAAGGATATTAACACATTCCTATTTGCCTAGATTTTAGAATGTATTCCTATTCAATGCAATGCACACTTCACTTAACAAAGAAAAACCAACAGCCGGAAAAATCAGACTAGAAAGTGCTATTGAGCAGTCTACTGCATTTGTTTTAAGAGAAAAGGAGGAAAGGAGAGCTCAGGACCAGAGATCACAAGCTTCCACAGATACCGTAGAAAGGTATGGTGCACCCACCTTTCTAAACAAGTGAAATATGTTGCCTGTTAAATAAATTCTTCAGAAATAAAAATTCTATTCATTTAAGAGGCAGGCACATACAAAAACACTTAGGAGGCAATGCAGCTATGATTAAGATCTAACCATTCTTTAAAATTCTGCTTTCATACCCAGTGTGGTGGCTCATGCCTGTAATCTCAGCACTTTGAGAGGCTGATATGGGAGGATCACTTGAGCCCAGGAGTTCAATAGCAGCCTGGGCAAAAGAAGGAGACTCCATCTTTAAAAAAAATATTAAAAATTAGCCAGGCATGGTAGCACACTCCTGTGGTTCCAGCTACTCAAGAGGCTGAAGTGGGAAGATCGCTTCAGCCCAGGAGTTTGAGGCTGCAGTGAGCTGTGATCGTGCCACTGCACTCCAGAGCTGGGCAACAGAGTGAGACCTTTTCTTATTAAAAAAAAAAAAAAGAAAAAAGAAAAAAAAATCTGCTTTCATATCCCCATTATTAACACAAGCAGAAAGACTAAAAGGATTCTTCTTTTTTTTTTTTTGAGACAGAGTCTCGCTCTTTCACCCAGGCAGGAGTGCAGTGGCACTATGTCGGTTCACTGCAAGCTCCGCCTCCCGGCTCACACCATTCTCCTGCCTCAGCCTCCCAAGTAGCCAGGACTACAGGCGCCCGCCACCGCACCCAGCTAATTTTTTGTATTTTTAGTAGAGACGGGGTTTCGCCGTGTTAGCCAGGATGGTCTCGATCTCCTGACCTCGTGATCCGCCCACCTCGGCCTCCCAAAGTGCTGGGATTACAGGTGTGAGCCACCGCGCCCAGCCTGAAAGGATTCTTCTAAAGGACAACCTCAAGTACAAAAACGTACTACATTACTTAAATAACATTATAAAGTCCTTGTAAGAACATTTGGTATTTCAAAGCTTTTTATCTGAGAAGTTCAAGTACTTTTTTTCACTCTCTAAGCCAAAATAGATGGAGGAGTATTTTTTAACCAGTATAATTTTATGAGTTCTGAGAGAAGCTACTCAAAATACTTGCGAATCCAAAACTTTACTAAAACTTGCAACCTATATCATCAAGCAAAGGTCAGCATTCCACTGAGAGAAGCATGCCACAAACCATTCGTGAGCACCAATTCCAACTCCTGACAGGCCCAAAGGATAAAGAAAATTGTCTGCTTTTTTATAAGCCCGTGTAACTCTTCTTCCAGTTCCGGCCGGGCGCGGTTGCTCACGCCTGGAATCCCAGCACTTTGGGAGGCTGAGGCGGGTGGATCACAAGGTCAGGAGTTAGAGACCAGCCTGGCCAACGTGGCGAAACCCCGTCACTACTAAAAATACAAAAATTAGCCAGGCATGGTGGCGGGCGCCTGTAGTCCCAGCTACTCGGAAGGCTGAGGCAGGAGAATTGCTTGAACCCAGGAGGCAGAGGTTGCAGTGAGCCGAGATCATGCCACTGCACTCCAGACTTGGTGACAGACCGAGACTCCATCTCAAAACAACAACAACAAAAACTCTTCCGCCAGTTCCAAGCTGTGGATGCTACTTCAGCTCTGAAGTAGAAATACAAATTAATACTTTATCTACCAAAGGGCAGAAGACTGTTTTTTTTCTAATTCTAATGTCTATAATTCTATTTTCTTTCTCTCTTTTATGTAACAAATCATTTACAAGAAAGAATAAACCAAAATTAAGAGATGAATAACAGTAATTGAACACACTAAAATTATTCACTGAATCAAGGAACAATTAGAACACAGCTATTTACTCCTGAAATCTTGAAAACAAATAGTTTTATCAGCAGTGAGTCTCCTTTGCTATGGAGAGAAAACACAAACGAAGTAGGCTAATTGGGTATGCACTTCTGGGAAATACGTGCAATGACCATGGATATAAGAAAATGGCAAAACAAAGGCACAAATCTAACAAATCTCACTTGACTCTGTAGGAAGGAATGAAACTTTACACACAACAGGAACAAACCTGTCTTGCCAGATTTAAGGCCAAAGGGCAGGAAATACATTTTGAACTATCACAAGAATGATAATACCTTTGGCATTCAGTAAGAGTTATTGCTAAAAATTCCAATTTCATAAAAATAAGTGTCTCTTCATTTAAGTTATCTGTTAAGATTCTGTTCCCAAATTATTCCCCAAGATATTAAGCTTTATAGGCTTGTTTTTCTGGGAAAATACAATAAATAATAAATTTCTAAGTTTCAAGAAGAATTTGAAGAGCAACAACGCTGTTCCTAGTTCTTCTTAGAGATGATACAACTCATTTCTACAGTGATTATAATACTCACAGCAGGAAGAAAGCTGTTATAATTATTATAAAAACATGTACATATTAAGATATAAAAACTTGTTATGAAGAGAAGTTTAAAACTCACAAAAGTAATTTTCAAGGAACTCTCAACCTTCAGAAAAAGAGAAGACCTACAATCAGAGACTCTCACAATCACAAAGGATTGTAAAATTCTTTAACCCAGAGTCTCCCAACTGTGACAGTACTAATATTTTGGGGTGGAAAATTATTTGTTGTGTGTGTATGTGGGCTCTTGTGTAGGATGATTGGCAGTCTCCCTGGCCTCTACCCACTAGATGCCACATTTGACCCTGTGGGTCAAAATCAGCCTCAGTGGAGAACCACTAATCTAATCCAATCACCAAGTGATTATTCCTTTTATTCTTTACAATTTCAAAACACAGGAATTCACTTTCACACCTGTTTTATTCCATTAGCTGTTACAATTATTTATTTTATTTGTTTTTTTGAGACATGGTCTTGCTGCAGCCTTCTACTCCTGGGCTCAAGTGATCCTCCCTCCTTAGCCTCCCAAGTAGCTGGGACTACAGGCACATGCCAGCTAATTTATTTTTAATTTTTTACCATTCCCAGCACTGAAGTTAAAATATGTAGAGACAGCTTTATCTTAACACCATACTATCTAAAATGGTACCTCTTTTTTTCTTTTTTGGAGATGGAGTCTCGATCTGTCTCCCAGGCTGGAGTGCAGTGGCTCGATCTCTGCTCACTGCAACCTCTGCCTCCTGGGTTCAAGTGATTCTCCTACCTCAGCCTCCCAAGTAGCTGGGATGACAGGTGCCCACTACCACACCCAGCTAATTTTTGTATTTTTAGTAGACAGGGGGTTTCGCCACGTTGGCCAGGTTGGTCTCAAACTCCTGACCTCAGGTAATCCACCTGCCTCGGCCTCTCAAAGTGTTGGGATTACAGGCATGAGCCACCACGCCCGGCCAATGTTACCTCTTTCTAACCCTCAGTACTCTCTATCCCTTCTCTGCTTAAATTTTGTCTGTAACCTTATCCTCTAACATACTATGTATTTTCCTTGTTTATTGTCTATCTTACAATATTAGATTGTAAGCTTCATGAGGACAGAGATTTTCATTTTTTATTTACTGCCATATCCTTAGCATCTAGAACTGGATTTAGCACATACTAGACACCCAATACATATTTGATGAACAAACCATGATGAATAAATGGCTTGTGGGAGAGGGTATATTCTTTTTCTTTATTGTCCAAGGGAACTAGGCCAGGATCACAATATATTTACTTATCCTAAAGTATACAAAAACTCATTTTGGAATTGCTAACTCATACGTTTGCAGGGGGAGAAAACATATGTACTAAGTTTCATCTTTGTTTCTAGTTGCTTTAAGAAGGTAGATTTAATATCAATAAAAATGAATATTCTTTTTATTTTTTAAAATAAATATTCAGCTGGGAGCAGTGGTTAATACCTGTAGTCCTAGCACTTTGGAAGGTCGAGGCAGAAGAATCGCTTGAGGCCAGGGGTTTGAAACCAGCCTGGGCAACACAGAAAGACCCCCATCTGTACAAAAAAAAAAAAAAAATTAGCTGGGTGTGGTGGCATCCCTGTAGTCCTAGCTACTTGGGAGGCCGAGGCAGGGGGATCTCTTGAGCCCAGGAGTTGGAGGCTGCAGTGAACTATAACCGCACCACTGTACTCCGGTGCCCAGATGACAAAGCAAGACCCTGTCTCAACAACAACAACAACCAAAAAAAAAAAAGAAAAGGAAAAAAAAATAACCTTGAAGGTTTCTCAGTATACAGTGAACTATAACCTACCTGGATCTTGTGCCAATCATAGAGTTTCAGCCAATCACAGGCAGCCAACTGTTCAAATAAGGTAAACAAGTGGTAACTAATCTGGCTGTTTCTGTACCTCACCTCTGACTTCTATATGTCACTTTCCTTTTTCTGTCCATAAATATTCTACCATGTGACAGCTCCAGAGTCACTCTGACCTTCTGGTTCTGAGGGCTGCCCAATTTGCAAATTGTTCTTTGCTTGATCAAACTCTGTTAGGCCAGGCATGGTGGCTCATGCCTGTAACCTCAGCACTTTAGGAGGCTGACGGGGGTGGATCACCTTAGGTCAGGAGTTTGAGATCAGCCTGGCCAACAGAGTGAAACCCCGTCTCTACTAAAAATACAAAAATTAGCTGGGCTTGATGACTTGAGCCTGTAGTCCCAGCTACTTGGGAGGCTGAGACAGGAAAATCTCTTGAACCTGGGAGGCAGAGGTTGCAGTGAGTGGA